>NC_090928.1:857154327-857461860 GCF_040938575.1 Ambystoma mexicanum
TTGAGTCCTTCCAGAAACTCCCCCTGTTTCTCATTCGGGCCATAAATTGTCCCAATCATGACTTTCCGATTCCCTAGGTCCCCCTTAACCAGCAGGTACCTCCCCTGTGTGTCCTTCAACACATCCCGTACATGTTACAGACCATAATGGCCACCCCACGCTTCTTCTGCCCACCAGTCGTGAAGTATGTCCATGAGTATCCCCTCCAGATCAGGCATTTTTCATCTTCACTAATTAAGTGGGTCCCCTGAATGAATGCAATATCTATCTCCATGGAGGTGAGTCTCTGAATGATGGCTTTTCACTTTACAAGCGAGTTTAAGACCTTCACGTTCAGGGTCAGAAATTTAATGCAAGGATTAGCCATTGTGTATTAAGTCATTGTCCTAGCCATACCCTCACGTGGTGAGGTGGTGTTGCGCCTGCCGGGGCGTCAAGTAGGGAACCTTTTACTCAGTGTGTGTGCATCATAAGAAGGGCTGTGAACCGTGAACCAAAAACAATAACCCAGTAACCAATAAACCCGAAGTTGTATTTCCAACAAACCCCCATCCCCAAATTGCACAGGTCCTTACACCTACACACTAACTTGACTGTCATCCGTAAATTAAGATCACAGTAGAGTAGACCCCTGTCTACATGACGCCATCCCCCCGTTCACAATATTGTTCGACAACTAGATTATGCAACAATAACCCAGTAACGAATAAACCCGAAGTTGTATTTCCAACAAACCCCCATCCCCAAATTGCACAGGTCCTTACACCTGCACACTAACTTGACTGTCATCCGTAAATTAAGATCACAGTAGAGTAGACACCTGCCTACATGACGCCATCCCCCCGTTCACAATATTGTTCGACAACTGGATTATGCACTTGCCCACTTGACATGAGAAAAATTGTCCCCATCTTTTAAACGGCCCGGACCCATGACCTTCAATTCTGTCCCGCACCCAGGATAAGTGAATCCCGTTGTTATCTGGGACACCTCAGTCTTTGCCCATGCTGACTGCCTCCTCCGAGAACTTCCTCCATCTCTGTCCTCTCGATTTGTCCCGGTTAGTTCCTTCTTGGCATTTGGACCCTCCTTCTGGGGCTGGATCCTCTTGTGGCCCGTTCATCAATGTTCCTGCTTCCTCTTCAGAGCTGATCGCATATTTCTGGTTCTTATATTCAAATAATAACTTGCAGGGGAACCCTCATCGAGATATGATCCGCTGCGCCTGCAGCCAGGCTGTCACAACGTGCAGTTGCTGCCTATTTGCCAAGGCTCGTGGTGCCAGATCTTGGAATAGCGCTATTTGCTGCTTCCCACAAAACGGAACCAATTCTTTCTTTTTCGCCGCCACCATGATCTGTTCTTTTTGTTGGAAGAAGTGAATACGGGAGAGCACATCCGGTGCAAGGTTGCGATACTGTTGTTGCGCGGTGTAAACCCTGTGCATTCTATTTATTTCCACCACCGCAGTTTCTGGGAGGACCGTTAGTGACTGAAACAGCTTCTTCGCATAGCCCCCCCAAGTCCTGGTTTCGCCGAGAGCGGTTCTTGAGGTCCTCCTTTTTGGCCCACATCATTTCGATGTGTTCCTCTAGACTAATGATTCTGATAGTGAGTTCCTCCTGCTCGTGAGCCTGCTCGCACAGTGTGTCTTCGACTCTGTTTACCTTTGTCTCCAGCCCACCCATGTGTGCGTTTAGGTCTGCCACTGTCCTCAGCATCGACTCTTTAGTGTCCTTGATCGCCCTCGTGAGATCTTGCCGCAGTAGCGAGAGCATTTCCACCAGGTCTTCCTTCGTGAAGGCTGTTTGCGTCGCCTTTCCTGTTGGACGTGGGTGAACCTCAGCCAGTATTTCTTTGGGGTTAGCCTCCTTCTCTCTTTCCTGGATCCCCTGAAGCATCTTGATGTCGTCCGGCCCCGTCTTAGGCCTCACCCCTCCCTTTGACATCTTGCTTGCTGCTGGGATGCCTGACCGCAACAAAGTAGTTGCTCCCCCAAATCCAGACCACTGCACGGGCCTTGGCAGAGTGGACAAGGCTCAACCTTCAGGAGTTGCTGTGGAATTGACAGCGTGGCTCTGGGAAGAGGAGACGACAGTATAACGAGGTGTCACCATCCTGTGGGTTCCAAGGGGTGCGCCCCTCTATGGATCACACCCGCCCCTGTTCCCTCTTCTGGAGCTGCTTTGATTGGAACATCCACAGCTGTTTATCCTCTGCTCCTAGACTCTTGGGCAGTATGAGTGACTCTGCCCATCAAATGTGCCTTTCATATGCTGGCTGCACTTTTATTTGGACGACTCCTGCACCTGGCTTCCATCCCAGCCGCCTGCCTCAAGAGGCCGTTGATACTGACTCCATTGCATGTGTTAGGGGTCATTCACCCAGGTGGCCCCTTTCCTGGGGGTGGTATAACTTTTGTGGATGCCGCTGTCACACCCGCTTGCCTCTGCTCATTTCACCCAGGCAGCACACTTCGTTAGATAACACGCTCCACCATGCTTGCACCTCTCAGGTGGTTCCCCCCGGCTGCCTGCATCAGTATGGACCAGTCAATGCTGTGGCCACGCTGTGTGCTCCTCCTCCTCCGCAGTGGGTCCGGCCAGCGGCCAAGCTAGGAAGGCGCCTCCCCGCTCGGCGAACAATGCTTCATTCCAGCCCAGACTCTGTCCCTCGCAGACCAGGGCTGCAGCAGGCTACAGGGCCCTCACACCTCCCCTTGCTTCTTATATGGGGGGCTGGAGGTGCCTTCCTGTTCAGGCTCTTCGGTGCCTCATCTCCGCTGCATCACAGCCCAGTTCAGGATCTATCAGGGCTGTCGTCACCAGATTTCCAACGCCTACAGCTCCCCGTCCCAGCAGCCTCAAGCTCCCAGCCCCTCAGACCCACACCCTCTACCACTCCTGCAGCTTTGAATCAGGCGAGTCTGGCATGGGGCACCGGCATACTCCGACGTTATCTCGTGGGGGATGGCGGAGCTGACGGCTTAGGCGGCCGTTACTGCGCGCATCCTAGCAGTCTCCCATGACCCAGCTTTTAGCATAGGCTTGTACTACACAAGTCGGTATAGTGGCTGCGGTAGAGTGGCTGAGCAGCCAGGCTTATTTTAGAAGGGGAACTGTGAGCTGTAGAATGAAATCAGTAAACACAAGTATTTAAGTATTTAGTTAAACACTTACACCCTTAAAGGTTATATTCAAATTATGTATTTATATATACACAAAGAAAAAGAATCACCCTAGATATGCAGCAACATAAAAGTAATATCAAGTAGAATTTCAGAATCAAGTTATTCAAGCAGCAATAATGCAGGCGAGTACATTGTTTTGTACTCAAGCATTTCCAGCACACGGAGTGACATCAATGAAGGTCAGTAGTAGCAGTTATGGGTCACCATACAATATTAAGTTTGGAGGGGGGGAAGTGTGCAAAGTAGAAGAGAACACTGTAGCACTGTAACAATAGTATTTTCTCCCAGAGGGAGGTAGTAAGTCTTTTCCCCAGCAATAAGAGTGTAAAACAATAAAAACCTTTATAGGGGACAAGCCCAGCTAAAGCCAATAGGGTTCAGAAAGGATGCTCTCGGGATCCAGGATAGCCAAAGGCAATATGACGGTTCTAGTTCTGATGCAATCATCTTAGAAAAAGTAAATTGAACAGTCAGTAGTTCATTGAAGAAAAATCCAACAGCTCAATTGAGCCTACCTGATGTGCACAAGCTGTTAGGCCTGAATAGCTGAATTGCAGTAATTCAAAAGGATAGAAAGGAGCACTCCCCAAGCTATGAAGCACTAGATGTGGCTAAAGGTGGTTAAACACAAAGCCCCACTCTACCTTAGAATTAAAGCAGATGTTCCAGCTGACTTCCTTCTTGATGCAGCGATGCAGACCCTTGTTCCTGGACCTTGGTCACAGTCACTAAAGGAAGGACGTCTGGCGGGATTCTGCAGCAGCACTCTCTATAGGGACTATGCAGAAATGGAGTCCACTTGTTTCAGCAGCTCTTTGTTGTTTTGGCGCCTTTTTCTCAGCACCAAAGAGGAACTAATAACCCTGGTTAGAATTTCCTCAGCCCTGCGGTCTTGGTGAGGGGAACTGGACAAAGATGTCCTGCTTCTGTAGACTCACATGGATGCTTGCAAGGTTTCAGCTGGATTCGCCTTTCGGAAGACGGTTCACTCGTCGATGGTCCAGCTACCCCGGTTATTGGAAATTGCAGCCCAGGAAGGTCGCAATGACACAGAGGTTGGTCCAGAACAAAGCAGGTCTTGAGGCTAGCTGGTCCCACCAGCCTAATGGAGGAAGTCATCCTCGGCGGAGTTTACCTGTCGATGGGAAAACAGGGTCAGCACAGCTGCAAGGCTTCACCAGTGCTTTTGTTGTCCTCGAAGGTGCTGCTGGTGTCTCTCTGCATTTTCTTCTTTGTATTTGATGTTCCAGTGGTCGACTCTGCCTGTAGTTCCAAAACCATTGGCTTTTATGTGAAATCCCAGTCATTCACAGCACTAAGCTGTCAGTCACCCGGGGGAGGTGGGGATCGTCCTCTAGGACAGTCATCCACCCAGTTGGAACTGGTATCGGCCAGGCATGCCTACAAACGAAGGCCAGTGAAGTTTCAGACTCCTTCTTCACTTCCTACCTTCCCAGACACACTGCAGCCTGGCCCGGCTTCAAGGCTGAAGCCCGCCAAAGGCAAAACACACAATGGACTCAAACCAGATCTAAACAGAAGAGTAAAAGCCCTGAAGGAACTAACAAACAAGAAATGGTGTAAAAAGAAGAGAGGGGCGTTTTGGTAAAATGGTCACCCATGGGTGCTGTACTGCAGCTGAGAAATTAGCCTGCAGATACATGGCAAAAAAGGTAGGAAAAAGAAACCACTACCAACAGCCATTCAAGTTAGTTAGTGTAATATACAATAACATGAGAAGTGGGATAAGGAATTACTATGTAACCTCCCCCCCAGAACTCCACATAAAGTGGTGTGTGCTGGACCCACAAAGGAAAAAGGTAAGTAAGACAAAAGTTGTACTACTATTCTTGGGAACTGTATTTCACACAAGAAAACATATTTAAACATTTAGAGGAGTCCAAGAGACTCCTCAGTGGTACTGCACAAAGGGTTCTGTACATCACTACGTAAAAAGCATGTTTACCAGACCCCATTAAAATATAAAGAACACAACATCTTAGTTAGAGGGAAAAGGCATAAGTGGGTGGCAAAAAGGCCCACTCACTCAGGAGGTTAGAATCAAAAAGGTCTCAGATTCCAGCAAAAGGCTGGTGGTCTCTAGGGTTGAAGGGAATAGGCAGAGCAACTGAAAATTCTCCCTATCACTTCCCCAATGTCTACTAACCATGATGACACAAAAGGCAACCGTCATATTTCAACACCTAACACTCTGCTACACCAGTGTCTGACACTGTAGGTATGGAAAATATACAGGTTCATACCAGTTGCAGAAACAGCGTTTGTGCCTTGAAATATTCACTGAAGACCTCTATGATGAATGTGTCTACTTGCATTGTAAGAATTTTGCAAAGGGCCACAATTCACCACACCATATGACACCATGCCCAACACCTGACATTATGTCTTTAAATTTCAACACGATAAGGCCTGGAATGGTAACAAAGAAACAGATGCAGACCTAAAGAGAGCAGATGGAAGACCTGAACATGGCATTTGCATGCCAGCTTAAGCTTAACACAGGTCATTCGCTCACCAGCCAAATTAACTCAGACTGTTGTACAGCTAGGGTAGAATTCACGCCTCGTTTTGGCAAAACAGCTCAGACTGCCATTACGTCACCAACCATGTGGGAACTTCTCAGGGAAGATACTGGTGATTCAAGAGATTGTGTAGTTTCTGTCCTGGATGATGGTCTTTAAATTACACATGCAGCTTGTACTGGAGTGAGCAAGCCTGATATTTTCTCTGCGTCTGTGGATACGCGTGCACCAGATCATGAGCCAGACATTGAGAACAGTCCTGTACTGAACCCAGTACCAGTAAGCAGTACAGTTTTGACATTGGTCAATACTCCTGATCCTACAGTCTATCTGAACACACAAGATTCTGAAGGCCAGCTATCTGAAAGCCTGCCCTTCCCTGACAATTCCCTAACCAACAGGGAAGACATGGACTTGAGGAAAATTGTCCAAGACTTACTGTTAAGCACAGTCTTCAGTGTCATGCTGCTCGAAGCCTTTCCTACCAATTACAAAGACTGTACAATTATTCATCGAAATCCTAATCTGCATCCCTCAAATCACTCTAGAGTGGAGATAGTTTCTATTGTATCTAGTGAGACAAGTGAGCGCCCAGTGGAGAGTGCTTCATTAAAGTACCCTTACAAGGATCTGATTGTCAGCGAAGAATCATTTGTGAACAAAGATGCACCCCAGTTTACACTATGCAGTGAATTCCCTGTTTTGCCTGGCTTGCCCTCCAATTAAAGAAATCACACCACCTATAAATACTTTTAAACATTTGGAAGACCTGCCTGAAGCAACTAATGGAGCTGAAGCCCTGGTTCTACCCCTCGGTACTGTACCATTGTGAGTCCTAAGGAAAACATCTGCCTTTAGAAAAGAAGAAACCATGGAGTATCCAGCAGAGCTTCACAGTTCCTTAGTCAATGAACCCATTGTGTCTCCGAAACCATGTCTATCCAGGATGCAAACACCAAGGTTATGAAAGATGTCAAAGTTTCCTCTGCTAAAGACTCTCGCCTTGAAGCCATGAACAGGTTTTAGACATTCATGTGCTACTTTTACAATATCAGACCATTTTGTAGTGAGTCAAGCCTCGGACTTAGTCTTTTTGTGGACTATCTACATGGGGCCATGGGAGGGGCATACTGTCACGACTGTGCCACTGGAGCAGCAGTTGGCACCCATTTTGGCCTATTTGGGACTCATTCAGTACCATAATCATCCCCAGACAATCCAGACAATACCTATTCACATTTCTGTCATTACTTTCCATTTGCAATACTTTGGAATTCCTTATTTAATTTTGCAAACTATATACCCCATAATGTACCTTGTGGCAGTTCGCATTCCCTGACTATTCCTATGCAGTAGTCTTAGAACTACAATCCCCAGAATCCTCAGAGATCAGTGCTGCTTTCACTTTCCCAGGACCAGAGAGGCAGGAGGCAGATTACCTTCTGGTCTGATGCTCTAGGTGCTGCCAATGAGCCTGCTTCAGCACAGGGAAGGTCAATATGTAAACAGGGCTCTTGTATTGAAGAGCCCTGTTTACAAGCAAGAAAGCACTGTGCATGACATCTGGTATCGTTCCAATACCTCATCAAAGATATGAAAGACGTAAATCACTCAGACAACCGTACCAAATGTACCCTCAAACTGCAATGGTAGAAGTAAGATTGCAGACACCATCAGACATAGAAAAACTATAAGTGAAGTCTGACAGATATAACGTGATATCATGAAGAAAAGAGATGCTGACATACTGAATCATATATGAATACTTAAAGAATGAAGATGTAACTGAAGTAACAAAGTAAATGAACAGGCAAGTACGAAGAAATCATATATACTGAGAAACTAAGTAAGAAGAAATGCAGTAGATGTATATACGTAGAAACGCAAAGGTAGATGAGACATATAGAAGCTTGCCACAGAAGAAAATATAACGCGGGTAAAGCAGCCATGATGAGAAGATGGACGTCAGTTTTGTGTAATAGTAAGGCAGAGTCGGAAGCAGAGTCAGTCTGCGTCAGTCCATACTGTTTCTTTTGTCCAGAGGAGCTGCAGTGATGTGCTTTTCTCTTTTCCAGTGACTTTGTACTGTGGCTTTAAGTTTTAAGCCTTGGGTGTGTCTACAAAAGAGGAAGTACCGCGCGGAGTCGGAAGCAGAGTCAGTCTGCGTCAGACCATACTGTTTATTTTGTCCAGAGGAGCTGCAGCGACGTGCTTTTCTCCTTTCTAGTGACTTTGTACTGTGGCTTTAAGTTTTAAGCCTTAGGTGTGTCTACAAAAGAGGAAGTACAGAGCGGTGCGCGCGCAGAGTCGGATGCAGAGTCAGTCTGCGTCAGTCCGTGACGGGCCGTCGCGGGTCTGTAGCCGAAATGACCGCGAATACGGGTCATGCAGGTCCTGTTACAAGGCGCAAAACCTTACAACAGTATCGCATGCAAAATCCGTGGACTGCTCTGAAGGCTACCAGAGCTCCTAAATCTTCAAAGGTAAGCGTTTCCCCGCTGGCAACAACAATATCAGACTCTTTATCAGACTCTTTAGATCCATTGCTTGTCCCTGTGCCTGGCCTCGCGGCTGCTCTTGCAGTTCCCGCTTTGGTTCCTGCTGTGGCCATTGGCGCAGGTCCCCTTGCCGGTGGAGATGGCCGTGGTTTTCTGCGGCCTTGTAATCACCCGGTTGAGGAAGGAGAGGCTGGGTCGATCACTGATGTGAATGTTGAGGCGGATTCTGCTGTTGTGTCAGCTCAGAACACTGACATTTTTCAATATACTGGACTACTAACATTAAATAAATTGCTCCCTGCACCTCATAGAACGACACCATTAAACAATGGGCTCGAACATTAATACTCCTGAAACTGTTGATGTATTCTTTTCACCATTTGACTTCATTGACGCTGAGTTAATGGAAGCAACCCAATGTGAAGATGCAAATGAGATCCAGCGCGAACCTATAGTTTCTGTTACACCTGTAACCCTTGAACCCTTGGAATGACAACATAGTGTTATCTTGAGGCAGACACTGCTGCTGACAATGCTTTCAGGACCCAGAAGAAGGAGGAAGCACGTGACTTAAACTTACTTGACATATTGTCCACAAAAAAAAGGACGATCCAAAAGTAAATCAACAAATGACTCCTGTGGATCACGAGCCGATGTCTTTAATCTTTAATTGGTGATTTCCACTCAGACACTGTAAATAGTATGCATTCAGGCACGGATGAGCATTCTGGGCATAGATCAAAACCAAGTCTTTCTTCTGCAGCAGCAATACAGATTTATAATAATGTACTGGCGGCCTCAACAACCGCGTTGCTTCCTTTCCTAAAGATGTATGAATCCTTGCATGAAGCATTCAGGGACCAGTCATCGCTAATAATAAGTCTAAAAGAAAAGATGGAAAAATTTGAATCCTTGACCACATTTCTCCAAACCCAATTACTACGTGAAGCAGATCAGACGGTACTCTGGCAAGAGCGGTTGAGCGATCTAGCTGCTCGACATCATTGTCAGAACGACACCTTGTCTGACGGTCTGTTAGAAGCTGTCAAATGGATGCGTCATTCCACCTTTATAATGCCGCAGAAGGCGGAGCACATGTCAGACCCATTACTAAAAACTGCTGAACCTACAGGAGCGCCGTTACTCCAGACACAACGGCATGCCCTACATTCTAGTGATATCCAGAAGACAAAATCCACGATAAGTACGGAAATGAAAATCGTAAATCCACTCAGAGCTTCTGGTGAAAAAGTTAAACAAGTTGTCTTACAATCTAGCAACTAAACTCTGAAACCTCAACAGGCAACAGCGGAAATGAAACATCTATCGAAAAAGAACGAACAAAGGATAAACTTGAACAGGCCATGAAGTCAACTCAACAAAATAACTCTAAAACCTTCAGTTCTACCTTGGCAAGCCTTCTGGTCTTGAAGTGGGAAAAGTGAACAAAAGGCTCCCACCAATCCCCTCTAAACCCTGTCCTAGAGAATCACGGCCCAGACACCCGCCACAAGAGGAGTTTGCCCATCTCCCAGACGACCAAATACCCTGGTACAAGAACATACGGATGTGCCCACCCGCCTGCCCACCAGCCTGCCCTGCACATGCCGACACCTGCGGCATGGATGGACTCGACTGAATCATCCAGCACCAAATCAACACATCGTTAGAGATGCCATAACGACCTAGCCAACGGTCAGCACACTCGTGCAAACATACACACCGGACTCTCCCACACCAATCCACACGAAGAACATACTCAGTGCTACGACGTAGGCGACGGACACACCCATGGACGTGCATCTTTATTATTTTCCACATAGGCTTTTCAAAATGCAGAAACGCAAGACGCATAATGGACTCATCTAAAAAGGCTTGCTCACGCTTCTTCTAAACCCTTGTACCATAATGAGAAATATAACGAAGACATGATACTGGGGATAGAGCAATATGATACCATAACCTAAAGCGCTCTGTATCAAACGGTTCCACCTATGCACCAGGCCCAAGTAGGCCGCAAGCAAAAGCTTCCATGAACATTGAATGAGCAAGAGTTCGGTTGCTGACCCTGCAGAATGAGCCCAGCGAAAGCAGACAGTCAAGGGCACAACGTTGCAAACTCTCATACCGCAAGCCGATGCCAAGGTCGCACCTGCAAGATAAGCCAGGCACACAGTGAGAAATGCAATATTAATTGTGCAGAATTCTGCCTCAACCACGGTCCCACCTCATGCGACCAAGCCGAACCTGATAGGGTGCCAAGCCCAGGGGGAAGAAGGCGCCTGGATCCCCCGTCTCAAGACACAAGCAGATACTTTTAAGCGACTCAATGGACATCTGCGGCGGTGGGAGTAGTCGGCCTTCCTGCTTATGAATAAATCCTCACATTGTCTGCACATACCCATAGTGAAACATTGTTGCAAATGACAGGTGCACCGCGAGCTGGGAACAGCGATGGTCCCAGACTGGGGGGCTTGCGGGAGAACCAATCAGAACATGGGGCCCTTATCACTGACGCCATTAACATTAACCAATCCTCAGGGGTCTTCATGTAACAATTTTTATGTATCAAACTGAAGGGACAACCCAAGTATACCACCTGACTGACCCTTAACCAATAACAACGTTCTCTATACGTATGCTATACTAACCCTACCACTCAGGGAACCAATCCAGAGTGGCGATAGGTTTTTTGCTAACTTTCTCAGGTGACGCAAGTAGCGCATCATACTAAGGTAAAAAGGGCCTGCGAGCCCCACGATGTTGAGAGAGTGTCAGGACGGACGCGTACGATCCTTGACCCATCCCTGCCGTTTTGTTTAATAAACAGCAGAATCACCTTGCTTCTTGCGTGTGTCTCATACTCTATCTCTTTTGGGATATACGGGAGGAGTTGGGGCCTCCCTGCCCGGAGGTCCGCGGACGGCCCAGCCGACCCCGGGAGAATTCCCCCCCGACAAGTTGGAGGCAATGCTGAGATCTGTTTAAGGTCCGCTTTTATTTTTATTTTTCCAAGTACTCCCGTTGCGAGGAGGCCCGGCGGCGCGGCCCCCTCTGCCGCTGCCCCCTTTTGAGGACTACAGGACCATCGCGGAACTGCGAGAAGACCGGACAGCGCAATCCAGATATTGGCCTTCGGGAGCCGGTTGAGAAGTATCCCGCCCGCGGTTGACGAGTGTCCAGGCGTAGTCCAGACGAGGGGAGGTGGCGAGCCGCTTGGAGGGGTGCACGCAGTCGAGCGGCCCCGCATCAAGAGAACTTGGTGAGTATGCCACGCCCAACAAGCAATGTGAAATCGTCTGGGAGGGGGGAGGAATTGAATGCGGGAGGTATTGCACGGGTACGCGGCGAAGGTTTGATAATTTAGTGTTGGCAATGAAATGAATGGTAGCCGGACGAGTGCGAGAGCAGTCCGCTACGTTACGGGAGAGAAGGGGGCAGAGCACGAAAACATCACGTGCGGCCGCTCGTATACACTGATTGGCCTAGGTCGCGACCATGTGTAAGGGTGTGTGTGTGCGTGGTTTCCTACGATTTGGCAATTATTGATCAATGAGTAGATGAGGATCCCTATTGTTCGAGCAGGAAACTCGATAGATAGATGACGTTTCCCTGTAGGCGGTAGCTAGCTAGTTGCCCAATACGGAAGATAATTGGCTGGTTAAGCCCTCCTGTCGAGGGGCTTATCACACGCGAGGCGACGCAGCGTGCGCAGTCCGATTATATTATTGACTACCTTGTTCCAGGAGTGACAGGAAGACAGCTGTGGGGTTAACGGGGGTAGATTGCAAGTGTATTTTGGACTTAAAGAATATATGAAGAACTTACCAGTAGTTCGAAGAGATCGGTGACGTCACCAGCAGGGCTTTCATAGGACATCTCGAGAACCAGGCATCTTTATTTTTGAGTAGCGGGGAGGAGAGCTGTGTTGAGGGCGTGGAAACGGAGGTACACGGTAATGAGTTGATCGGGGGAAGGCGAAAAGGGGGACGTGGCTGCGCACGGAGAACGCCGGCCACGGCAAGTGTACAAGAGGGAGGAGGAGCAAGTGAAAGTAGGACGGCAGTATAAGAACGTCACAAGGGGCACGCAGCCGCAGGGGGCTACATGTGCCTCGGCCGCAGGGGGCCGTAAGGGTGTTGTATAGAGGAAGAAATGAAAGAAAAGAATATACAAATGTAAATACTATATTTTACTAATTTTTCCTTAGCGGACTATCGCAAGTCCCCAAACATACAGGGCCAGGTAAAGATATAAGGCTGTATATTGTAAACTGCTAGTGAGATAACCGCTACCAAATAGGGGAAGGGTAACAAGTGGAGCGCTACTATGTCATACGGGACTGGATCGGGGGGGTGGGGGAACACCCTCACTACCCCGCTGCAACACATATGTAAAACACTATCACCCCATAGGGAGAAATTGATCAAGTACAGCATAGAATGGACACAGGGGACGGACAACAAAATGACGACACCATGGCCACCTAATGGTAGCTTTGATCCATATACCCAACACTCACTATTAAAACATCTGCATAATACATACAAGGGGAAGAAGTTGTCACACAACGTGGAGGTGTTCAACTTATGGAAGATGTTCCAAGGGTCCCGACCAGGACCAAACGGAATGTTCATTATAGGAGAAACAACGGGAGATAAGGAGATTGAGGAGGAGGGAGAGAATGGGGAAAAGGAGAGTGAAGGCACACAGAACACGGGGAAAGGACAAGAGGGAGGAGAAAAGAGTGACAACTCAACCGAAAATGAAATAAAAAAGGAACAGAGCGACGATATACCTCTAGCGAAGGTAGTGAAAACGGAGGGAGGGGGGTTGTATCCTTTAAGAGAACTAGGAGAAATAGCAAGAGAACAATTAAGAGCGCCTGAGGGGTACTCGAACCCGGCATACAGCCCGCCTCCATATACAGCTACAGGTGGCCACACGGGAGGGGAGCGGACTAGTACAACGGGATCAGCACATAGGAAGATGCTAGCAGGGGTGGGGAGGGCTGAAGAAGAGCAGACTACGGACGTAGGAAATGATGAGTGGGTAGCTGCGCAGATGCTATTAAAATTACGAGGTTCATTAACAGGAGAAGAGAAGGAGGTGGTAAGGAAAATGGACGAGGATAATACCAGGGAGAGTGAAATGGAAGGGGAAGAGGGGAAAGGAAAGGGGGAAGAGCTGTTAAGACAAAAGGAAGAGACTTTGGAGGAACGATTAGCAGAATTGAGGGATGAGCAGAATGCACTGATCAAGCAGCTCGAGAAGGGGGAAAGAGAGAGAGCACGGGAAAGGAAAGAAGGTAAGAATGAGTTGGAAAAAATGAGAGAACGAACTGAGGAGCAAAGGAGAAAAGCCGAAAGGATAAAGGCAGCAGCAGAAAGGGTATCAAGAGCAGCACTGCGCGACAGGAAAAAAGAGGAAGAGGAGAAAGAAAAAGAAATGGCAATATGGAAGAAGAGTTTACTGTCAGAAACGACAAGGAAATACGAAGAAGGGAGGATGATAGAGAGTATATTAGAAAGGGAGAGGGAGAGATGGGAAAGGAAGAAAGAAGATGAAAAGATATTGGAAAAAATGAGTTGTGAAGTAATGGAAGAATTAAAAAAGAAAAGAGAGGAAATTGGTAGAGAAGTAGCGGAGAGAAATGAAGGGGAAAGAGAAGATAGGAGGGGGGAGAGTGAAGTAAGGAGGCATGTATATAGAGGTACAGAAGTAGCAACAACATCGGCACAAAGGGGAGCAAGTAGTAAAGAAGAAAAGGGAGGAACGGACCTAATAGACTTAAGAACAGTATCGTTTGGGGGGAAAAAGACAGTTTGGGGGTTGCCATTTATGACTTTTGTAGTGAGGAAGAAGAAGGAATGGAGAAGGAAGGAAGAAATAGTGAAAGGGAAAGCCTAGATAAACTATACACCACCCGGACAAATAGAGACTCACCATGGATCTGCAGGAGAAAGGAAGAACTGCAGAGAAGTGAGGAGGAAGAGCATGGAATAGCGGAAAGGCAGACACGTGAAGCTACGCCGTCACCGTCCCGTCCTACATGCTCCACCACCTCACGCTCATTACGTGCAACATGCCCATCTAAACTCGCGCCCTTCACAAACGAACTGACACCCTATGCAGGAAGGCTTAGAGACCTCCCTGGATGCAGGCAGGGACAACTAATACACATGCCCACAATAAATAAAGGAAACGATGAAAGAAGGGGAAGTGGTGGAGGAGAAAGGGTGAAGAGCAGGAGAAATATGGACGAAACTGACGATGTAGAAGAGACGGAAGAAGAGGAGGGGTGTGAGGACTCGATTTTGTGGAACCCAGGGGGTAAAACGGGACACAACTTAATGCCTCTTCTAGAGAGGGGAGGGGTTAGACCACAATACGTGCCTTGGAAGCATACAGACAAGGAAAATATAAAGTGCAGACTCCCATCATTAAGCGGAGGTGCGGGTAAATGGATATATGAAATGGAAAAACACACCGCAGGACAGAAGTTGGCAGTGGGAGATGTAAAGGGCCTTCTAATATCAATATTAGGGGATGCTGCGGATGACATCTGGAAGAGAGCGGGCTTCCCCGGGGTCACAATAACAAACACATCGCACGATGGGGCACCATTCGCAAACTGCAGACATGCATTATGGCAGGCACTGAGGGTACAGTATCCAGACACATCAGACATAGGAGCAATTCCCTTGCGCAAGATGCGTGAAAACGAAGATCCTGTTGATTATATCCAGGAAATTCAAGAGAAGTGGCGTATGGAAACTAGAGAACAATGGGACAAAACACCAGCAATATTCTATCATATACTAGTACAGGGGCTCCCAGAAGCAGTCCAGAAACAACTAAAGAAAGTAGTGGGGATGGAAGCAAAAGCATGGCCAGAAATACAACTGACTATAGTACATCATTGCAGGACATGGCAAGAAAAAATGAAAAAAAAGGAAGAGGATAGGAAAACGGAAGAGGCTAAACTAGTACAGAAGAAACTCACTAAATACACGATGGAAGGCGCACTAATAACTACACCTGCCACAATAACTCAAAGCCCCACACAAGTAGTGGCTGCACAAGACCCCTCCCAAATACAATCATCGCAGACTGTAACACAACAGATGCCGCCACTCCAACCATACACAACTAACATGGGAGGAGGATACTCAACGCCAAGAGCTGGGTATTATAATTACAACCGGGGAAGGGGAGGAATAATGAGAGGGAGAGGATACGGATATAACACACAACAACAGGTGGGGGGACTTAGAAATTCCTACCCCACCGGGCACCCAGTATACCAGGACAACACAGGAAGCTTTCCATGGCAGAACAGGGAACCACTGGTGTGTTGGATTTGTGGATTGGTAGGACACATGTCACGTACGTGTAGAGTGAGACCAGGGACACCGTTGTGGAGTGAACAGGGACAACAAGAGCTCACACATGAACAGCAGGGCCTCCAGCAACAGCAGACATTGCAACAGGGAAATGGACAGCAACAACTAGTAACACAACAACAGCCACCTGCACAAGTCCAAGACCATAACATAACCTCAACCAATACCCAACTACAGCAAACACAACTGGGTAGGGTGACAGTCCTGGGACACAACCCTTACACGGGAAGTGGTCAATCATTATACCCCCAATAGGACAGCCCACAGACGGCCTTGGTGTGTCCCATCCTGTCGGTAACACCTAATAGTGCGGAGGAACCACGCATAGAGGTGACGATAGGTGACAAAAAATTATCATTCCTTGTTGACACCGGGGCGACCCGGTCTTGCATAAGCGAAGGTCAATTTAAGATGTCAGGTGAAGCCATGAACACCCAAGGATTCTCTGGGGCTAGGGGGTTGGTTCCCTTTACTGATAACATTCCCTTATCAATAGGGGATTATGACATGTCAGTCCCACTTTTATATTCTAGGGCCTCACCAGTAAATATAATGGGGAGAGACATAATGGGCAGGTTGAATATGACGATCTCCTTTACGGAGGACGGCATAATTTGCTCCACTCCAGGAATTAACATGCTCACTGCACGACAGATTATGCAGGCATACTGTGGACAGACAGTGATTAGGGCTGAGCCAGTAGATGGTGGACTGTTCCAGTACGGGACGGACATGGCATTTGCATGGATGCCAGGGATAGAGGGAAAGACCTGGAGGAGGCCAGCAGCCTACTTGTTTAGACCAGAAACACCAGCCAACGAACCAGAAGGAAAGGTGATTTCAGTGGACATAGAGAGCATTATAGCAACCGCTGATTACATTGCAGTGCATGCCCAAGACAGAGAAGGAAGAGCATGGAGGGCAGTGATAGCACTGGCAGAGGGATGTAGACTCACCCAGGTGTCAGATGAGGAGCTCTTCTCAGGAGAAAAGGAAGAAGGTGAAATGGTATTTATGATGAGTGTGGAAATATGGCTAAGGGTGACGTACAAACAAGTGGCACAGAAAATTGCAATGGCACTTGAGGCACCCACGTCCACCCCAGTTCCCTTTTTTTGAGGAGGATATGGCAAAAGTACCCACGTCATTATGGACTACTAGCCCCTATGACGTGGGGTGCATAAAAAGCATAGGGGGAGTAAGAATTAAATTGAAAAAGGGTGCAATACTCCCCAGAGTGAAACAGTACCCACTATCAAAAGAGGCAGATGAGGGCATATATGAAACAATAACGGCCCTTATAAATAATGGCATATTGGTCCCATCAGAATCTCCATGCAACACAGCTGTATACCCAGTGCGCAAGGCTAAAGGGGGATCTTGGCGCTTCATACAGGACCTCAGGCCTTTGAACAACATAGTGGAAGCAGAATACCCCATAGCAGCAAACCCGGCTACAATATTGTGCGGCATTCCAGCAGAAGCAACACGGTTTACAGTGATCGACCTTAAAAATGCCTTTTTCTCAATACCACTGCACCCAGACTCACAAGATCTGACAAGCTTCACTTACAGAAACACAAAGTGGAAACACACCAGACTGCCACAAGTATACTGCAAGTCACCCTCAATAGTCAACAGAGTAATACAGATGGATTTGGGTAACATTGAAGTAGAAAGCACAGTGTTACAGTATGTTGACGACATAATAATTTGCAGCACAAACGAAAAAAGATGCAGAGAGGACTCATTAAAGATGCTGACAATATTGGCTGAAAAAGGTTACAAGGTAGACAAGGAAAAGTTACAATACTGTCAGGAACAAGTACTTTACATTGGACAGCTCATATCCCAATATGGAAGACAGATTGCACCACAAAGAGCACAGGCCATTTCAAAAACGCCATTGCCACAAACAGTGAGAGAATTACAGCAGTTCCTGGGCCTGTGCAACTACTGCAGAGCATGGGTATTTGATTACAGCTCATACATAGGACCCCTACTTGAGGGGTTAAAGGAAGCTAACAAAGGGGAGAAAAGGTTGGGGTGGACAATGGAAATGAAAGAGGCCTTTGATGAACTGAAAGATGCAATATCAACAGCTCCGGTACTGGCCACCCCAGATTATGAACGACCATTTTTTATATTTTCACATTGCGACTCAACAGTAATGAAAGCAGTGTTGGCTCAAAAAACAAGCATGGGCTACAAACCAGTAGCGTTTTACAGCGGCCACTTGGATCCTGTGATGCTAGGTCATTTCCCTTGCGAACAAGGTCTCGCCGCAGCTGCCTTTGCGGTAGAGAAAGCATCAGCAATCACCATGGGGTGCCCGACCACACTATTTGTGGAACATGCACTATTTGCAATATTGAACAAGCCTAAGTCCACGCTAACAACGCAAAGGGCGTCAGGTTATGAGATAATATTATCTAGAGCTGAACTATCAATTGTTAGATGCAGCACGGTCAACCCTGCAAGGTTTATAGCAGAAGCAATTGAGGAAGGAGACTATGCACACGATTGTACAAAGATTACTGAAATCTATTCATGCAGTAGAAGGGTTGAAGAGAATGCACTAGACGGAGGTGAGCTCTTGTTCATTGATGGGTCATCAACAATTGACCAAAGTGACGGGATTAGGAGAACTGGGGTAGCAGTGGTAAAAATGACGGCGGTACTGGTGTGTGTGGCGATGAAATGCGTACAACTACCACAGCATTACTCTGCCCAAGCAGCGGAATTAGTTGCACTGATCTTGGCGTTGAAGGAAAGCTTTGACAAACGAGTGACCATTTATTCCGACAGTGCATATGTCACATCTACTGTCCACTCAGGGTTGTCCAAGTGGAGGAGAAGAGGGTTTAGGAGAGCTGACGGCACCCCAGTGCAACATGCCCTCTTATTGGCTGAACTAATTGAAGTAATAAATGACCCCCAAGAATTAGCCTTGGTCAAATGCACCGCACACACTAATGGTGAAGACCATATTTCAAAAGGGAATGCAGCAGCAGACGCACACGCGAAGTATGCTGCATATTTTGGCGAGATATATAACCCCCCAGAGTCAGAGAGAGGGAGAGGGAGGGGAATAGCTAAGGAGATGTTAATAAGAGAAGGGTACACCCATCTCCCAGCCACACAGATAATGGAGCTACAAGCGGCTGCAGCAATGGCAGAAAAAGAAATATGGGTAAAAAGAGGATGTACAATGTCGCCAACTAATGCACTATGCCGCCAGGGTAGCACTGGAAAGATGGTAATGCCACTGGCACTATTGAACACCGCCCTGAGCCAGCTTCACCACCCCGCCCACACAGGCAAGGAAGTCATCGCAGCACGAATTAGGGAAGATTGGTTCTGCCCCGAGTTAAATTCCCACGTGTCAAATTTTATCAGCAATTGTCTCACATGTCAGCAGTTCACGGCCGGTCACACGCTGACGGTGATAAAAGGTACTATACCCCGGCCAGAGGGACCTTTCCGACACATCCATATTGACTATGTTGATATGATCAACGTATGTCAAGGAAATAGGTATATGATTGTAGTTGTGTGCCCATTCTCGAGGTGGATTGAGGCAGGGCCCTGCTCACACCCAGATGCATTCCGAGCAGCTAAATTCCTAGTGAGGGAGGTCTTCCCCAGGTGGGGGGTGTGCGAAATACTGCGGTCAGACAATGGGCCGCATTTCGCCAATGAAATGTTCCAGCATATCACATCCTTACTGAACATCAAGCATAAATTTGCATGTGCATATCACCCGCAGGCCAACGGTGTATGCGAACGCCTGAATGGCCTATTAAAAGAGGCAATTGCAAAGATACAGCAAACAACAAAGAAGAGTTGGTTGTATTGCCTTCCGCTAGCCCTATTTGAGCTAAGGAATAGACCAGGCTCCGACCACCACCTCACCCCTCATGAGGTGGTGACCGGACGCCAAATGCGCCTTCCTCTGACGCCAACATCAAGAGCATTCACCGACCATGAGAGTACTGCAAATGTCCTTGGTGATGAAATGTACCAATATGTGTCTTCTTTGATTACTAGTGTAGTGTTTGTGTCTCAACAGCTCGAGCGCACGCGGGGCCGGTCTAAGAGTGATCAACAAGAAGACGCGGATGAAGAATTGGAAAAGGGAAAACTGTGCAAAATTGCCAAAGGTGACCACGTACTACTCTGCAATTTCAACAGAAAGTGGAACAGCCCACACTTCACTGGCCCCCACCTGGTAGAGGAAGTATCAACGAGAGCAGTAAAGCTACAGGACAAATGTGCCTGGAATCACCTACACTACGTAAAGATCTGCAAACTCCAGACCCGCCCTAGCGTCACTGACAGGGCCATTGGAAGAACAGCAACAGCGTCGCCAACGGAGGTTGGTACCGCAACTAACGGCCAAAGTGTCCCCATACCCTGCCACCCCCCTGATTCCCCAGAGACAACTACTGAAATAGAAAGGGGTAATTACCATACCGCCCACCCCATGGTCACACGATCAAAGAGTAAAGAAACCTCTACCAGTTGAGCCCCAATCCTCTGCCCATCGACCCCCTACCCACTGCAGTAATAACCCAACTGAAGGACATTGTTTTGCACATACACATGTAAACACTTGAATGTTCTTTTTTTTCTCTCGCACATGCAGGTACGGTGTATTATTGTACTGCTAAGAAAACAGATAACTAACAAAGTTCACTGCCCAGGAGTAGATGATACCCTCAGACAATAACTACCCTGAAGAATTATCGCACCAATTTGTCTATTACATAAAAAGGCCAAAGTACCTGAAAAAGAGGAGGGTACGTGTCTACTACACAGCACTTCTCTTGGCCATAGAACAATCAATGCCCCACCTCCACCCATACTTGCCTGTCCTAAGAGATAGATCGCTTAGATTGGCGTGGGAACAGCTCTTCACCTGGGCACTGAACGACTACTTGATAGGGAGAGCTTGAAAACAACAACTAACACTAATAACAAGCATATTGAGAATTTTCAGGCGGGCAACTTTAACGTCGCAATAATTAGCTGCCGGACTGCAGCAAGGTAAGAGCAAAATGCCGGTGAGACTAGCCTCTGTAATAAAGATGATAGGGATTTTGATGATCACCGGGTTCGTGGCTGCCTGTGGATGGCAGAACAGTTAGGCTATCAATATCTTTGCTTTACCCAAACCTAACATATCCCCACCCCCAGCTGCAACAGGTGTTAAGTCAGGTGGTACTAGCAAAATTCCACACAAGGGAAATAGAGTTAAACGCAGCACATACTCAGACAATAAAGCTATTGACAACTACATACAAAATTCAGCACACGTCTCAAATAACATGTGGTACCAGCACATGACTCAAATAGGTAAACAAACAACAGAAGACAGCTGCTACGTCTGCTCATTGATCCCATACGCCATGAGTGCCTCCCGAACTTTCGTTGCCACGGAAATAGATGAAAAAACAGCACGGTGTATAATATACCTGGCACTGTTCCAAACGAAAGGGAGATTTCAAGGGAACACGGTGCACCTGGTATGGAAAACACGAGACACATACCCGTACGAAAATAACTTCCTTAAGAGTTATTTGAGTTACCACAAGGCCAGTTTACATGCTGAAGCATTCAAATACATAACAAGTGGCCCTGAAAAAGGAGAAACGAAGAAAGTTACACTACAGTACCTACCATGTGATTGGTACGCCACTGATGTTCCTGGTAAACAAGGATGTTGGGAAAGACCGTTGATAATAATAACAGGAAAGGTGTAACTGGGTGACAAATGGGACACAGGAGTGGTTGGCAGCAACATGGTAATGAGAGAAGATACTACAACTATTGCTGAACACAACAACAGATGTTGGATGACCTGGGTCAAGTACGTACCCATGCTAACGTGGATAGAGAAGGATGAAGACCCAATAACAATACTGCCGAGGACTGCACCTAAGGTATGTGTAGTGATACACAAGATTGCAACCTTGCCAATCAGGGCTTTAGATGACAGCATTAGCCGCTGAAAGCCAATAGTGTATTCAAAGTATGTGCCAAAATGCTGACAGTAGTCTGTTGTAGCACTTCCATTATGCAGTAGTGAGCTACAAGGAATATGCAGGCCTAGTATGAGTGATAGGTCACATTATGCATTGTTGATAGACAGGCAGGGAGAGGGCCCTAGCTCTGTAGCTAATAGGTATTTTAGGAGTGTTTGGAACATTATGGCACCTATATAGCGCTTAGATAGCCAGTCTTAAGTGCTATAAACACTAAGCTATGAGTGCATGCCTTTTAGAGCTTGCAGATGGGGTTAATACATCCCTGCTTCCCTTAGAATATTCTGCCTCACTAACGGTAGCCCTGCATGGCCCCAAGCTAATCTCCTTTTCTCTGGGAAGGCATTGATAAGACATTCCTGAGCTTTGGCAGATGGGCTCCAGGGAGCCAGGGAGGGGCTCAGGAGAAGGATCAGTGGAAATTAACAGAGTTGGTTTTTTCCATGAGCCAGCCTATATTTTGCACAGGGAAAGTTCTGGAACTGTGTGTCACGGACGGGCAGCACGAGATTATAAAATATACATGCTCACATGACTCGGGTGGGAGATCGTCCTGTGGACTTGGTTCGAGCAAGATCAAGTGCCCGGAATTTGGAGCTCTGACGGCATCCCGACAGCGCTGTCCTCTGAGCGGGGCTTGTTACAGCTAGCTTATGAGGGCCAGGGTCTCCCAGTGCTGATTGAAGGGGCGTAAGACTGTGTTTCTCTATGTTTCTCTGTTTATCTAAGTTCTATGTTTCTCTATATTTTGCATTTCTCTAAGTTTTGTGCTTTGTAATCTTCTCTAACTTGAATACCAAATGTATATGAAATTCACTGTTTAGAATAAATACTAAAACTTATTGAAGGTGTCATTTGTCACTAGCATGAGATCACTGGTCAGCACAATAGAACCTGTATTTTGGGCTGAATTGGGTAATTATTGCTCCCGAGGGCTGGTCCCGAGGACGATTTGGCCCATATCAAGACATTTGGTGGCAGCTTTGTGGGATTTGTGAAGAGCAGTGCCTTGCTGTGAAATGACAAATTGTGTGAGAGAACACAGTGTAGAGTGAGGAGCAGGCTGTCGCATTTCCTTGGTGGTCTCACTGCAGCTCTGAGACTTCAAAAGACACCCGCGTTGTGTCGGCTTGCCGTGGCCGATAGCTTGTGTGGTTAAGACTCCCTTCAGTAAATCAGTCGTGATTGACTTATTGCTTGGGAATGGAGCCAGGGAGTACAAGGCGATAAACAAGCGGGAAATGGCTTTGTTTAAAGCGCTCCGATGAATGGTCAAGAAAGATGTATGTTCAATTAGGAAAGAATTTTATCATGCGGTTTCCCCAGTTTAAAGTTGTAATTTGAAATGCAAAGTGAGACGGAGTTCTCATCTCTATTCTGTCATGAGGGCAGGGAAAAATAGTTGCAAGGATTTGACATGCAAATTGTGAATAGTAATTTAACCATTGACTCAGCCCCAGTGTGCTAGCGAGTGGGGGGCTGTAATGTTCGGAGGTGAAGGTTCGCTTTTTTGATGTATGCTTTTGAAGTGTTGACATTCCTGAAAAAATAACGTGGGGAATGAGCCGTGCTTAGAAGAAAGAGTAACATCTGTGCTGAGAGCCTAAAGGGTTTGTTTTTCTTTTGGCAACTGTAAATTCCATGTGCTGGTGGCGAATTCTGTTTAAAGGAAACACACTAAAATGATTATATTGCATTTTAGTGTGCCATGCTTATAATGGGTGAGAGACTCACTTAAAAAAGAAAGTGAGTGATGTTATTTGGATTTTCGATTTTTGTGTATTGATTTGAAATTGCAGAATCAGTTTGCAATGGTTTGGGGGGAAAAGACAATTTATATTTTTATATTTTGCCTCTAAATTGCCCCTGGAGTATTTTTGATTGTTCCCACGCTATGCCATGGATTTGTACTGTTGCCTTATAAGTGATGCATGTTTGGAAATAGTGACCTGTTGACTGTGATACATGGTGAAAAATGTTGTTGACACATTTAACAGCACACAAGCAATATAGAGTGTGGGTTGCTCTTGCAGGGAAACCGTGCAGGGAGCTGCACTAAATATGGCATTTTTTTTTTAAATGCACTGAAATAAGTGGTTATATTCTGGCAATGGTACAACAGAATGAAAAATCTGTGTGTGATAAGATAGCACAAAGATTTAGTGGGTTGTGGGTTCTTTTGAAAGATCGCACATTGCATTGGAGTGAGCTCGTGAAGCCAAACTACAAGGTTACGAGGAAAAAGAAGAGAAAAAAAAATGTATGCTTTAAATGAGACATTAATCAGTTCAAAACAGGCTAAAATACGCTTTGACATTTTGCTAAATTACATGGAGTAGAATCTGATGAGAAGAGAAAGTGCCTCTTTTGAAAATAAGAGTCTTGCTGTGTGTGCAGAGCTTGTGCCTTGAAGCTGTCTTGGGCGAGGTGCAGGAAGGCAAACAAAAGCAGAATACTGCACTCCTGTTTAATGAAATGGTGTTTCAGATATGGGAGCTTTTCTGAGTTGCTGGAACAGTGCAGGAAAGAGTTAATCTGGATGAACTGTCTGAAACGAGTGCCTTCCATTGAAGCCGCCACAGTGTAAGAGTTATAGGCAAAGAGATAAGCTTGCTGCGCGAAAGATAAACAATGACATTCCTGCATTCCATCCCCTGTGAGAGACACCGCAGCGTGAGTAAAAAACTGAGGAGAGGGGGTGCAAAGACAGAAATGCTGATCAGAAGTAAAGAATTTGCCCAGTATCAACACTGGAAGGAAAACAAAGGCTGCATGCAGGATGGCAGATGGGCACATCACATCTGAACATTGGGGAACCTGTGCATCTGTGAATGGGCTAAGAAAAGACAGCTGCCCATTCCAACAGACATTGCCATGCAAACCGCATTCCCATGCACCATGTGATGTAATGTGAAGTGAAACGCTATTGCTGTGCAAGCTGCATCCCAGTGCTCCATGTGATGTGAACTGAAGTAAAGCGCTGTGCACTGGAGAAGAAACCTCTAGGCGCTTTGAGAAGAGAAAATACACAGCTGGCAAAATGCAAGCTACATTGCCAGGGCTGGAGTAACTGACAAAGACATTATGGCATTCCAGATGGAAGCAAAACTGACAAAAAGCGCTTAGCCGTTTTGCAAGAGACAACATGCAGAGCGGGGCTTTGGAGTACAACATGAACACTGCACATTAGCCATGATCCAGAAGCCTCACGGCTTAGTGCAAGAATGAATGATTTGTTGAAGCAACAAAAGAAACTGACTTAGACTATCGCGCTGAAAGGGGTGGGCCAAGAAATCAGCAAACACCCTTTGAGAAAAATGATAAGTGAAACAACCAGAGGCTTGGAAGACACTAGCTGTATGGAGAAAAATAAACAAAGCTGCTTGTGCAACTGCAGGCGATATTGGACTGAAAGACTTTACCTTTGAAAAATGGAGTGATGCCAGCAGGGCAAACTAAATCAAGATCATGAGACACTGGAAGCAAGTTGGCGCCTGGCATTCGTGATCGCTTTGGTGAAAAAGAAAAGCATTGTGCGACCTGGGTACTTATTATATGGCTTTTGTAAAAGCACAGATCAGTCTGAGGTACCATTGACCAACTATGATCGCATTGCACAAATGAGTTTGTGATTAGGCAGTTACACCCCGTATGGTTGAGTGTAAATAAGCCCCCAGAAAACATGCAGAAGGGTGATAAATAATTGCAGTAGCAATGATAAAGTGTGTAGTTACCTGGTGAGACTTCTGAAGATGGGGGTGGTGTTCAGGGAAGGGGTAGATAACGCTGATATTGATGAATAATGACATTGTACTTTTAATGGCATCCTAACATTTCTGTTTGTATTTTTCCTAGGCAAAAAAGCAAGACAATAGCGCGCCATTGACAGAAGTAGATGTATTCAATTTGTGGGTGACACTGATCAGTCAAGCAAACTGTGCTCAGAGAAAGCGAGTCAACTTTAAACGTGTCCTGCACCGCACTCAATGCTGCTAGCATGCATGACGTATGAGGACATTTGTTCTGCAACCTGCGAAAGGTGTCCAACAGAGTAATAACTTTTGCTGAACTGGCACGGTGCAGACTTGGCTAATTATCAAATATTTGATGCTACACATTCAAATGATTCAGTTGCTGGAAATAACTTAATTGACATGTCTTGCCTTTCTTGTTTAAAGGACTATGGACAATGAGTTGTGGACTGTAAGATCATGCACCACAAACAGCTGTGTGACACAGCACTTGAATGCTAACACATTGAAAAATGGTTTTTAAATGCACTTTTTGAGATGAATCTGAAAAAACGAAATGGTTTTGCTCTTCCAACTGAATTGCTTTAACCAGAGATGTTTTGCTTTTTGAAAAAAAAAAAAACTTCTACGTTGCACGTAGGCAGGAAAATGATTTATGAATTGTTGGGGCAGCAGAAATATGCAAGCAGGAGTGTAATTTATTTTGAGATAAGATGAGTGCGCACATCAAAGTCACCTGTGCGTAGGTTAAGATCCTTAATTGAAGTAATGCTGCCAAGTGTGTGAGCTCTAATTTGAGATGGTAACCTTTGAAACACTGGATACTTTTACAGCCAGCTTAAGGCAGGTAAATGAAACCATGACTGACTTGATGTTTGATTTTATGACACAGTGTGTGACACGGTTTTTGTTAAACCAACCAGTTTCATGTTTTTGTGGGGACAGCTGTCTCCAGCACACTAATGCAAAGAGTCACATTTTGATTGTAGACATTTGGAATAATTCTTTGGAAAAGCGCTACAATTGAGTATCCACATGGAATTGCTAGCGTACTGGCCTGGCACATTGTCAGACATCTTTTGTCACTGAATGGATACAACAATTTGTTTAATTTGTTTAATGTGATGTTTTTCTGACCAAGAACTGCAGCGAGTGTTCTCGCCAAGATTTTATGGACTATAACTTGACTAAATGCATTTTACACAATGGTGTGATGAAACAGCCACTGCCGGATGGTAGTATGGTGTTTGTGGCTAAAACTAATATTGTATATGGTAGATATCCCACTTGAAGAAGGGTTTTCTCCAAGTCACAATAGGTAGACACTGTGAACATGTTAGATTTTCCAGTAGTAAGGCAACATTTAAATTGTAGACTGGTAATGCACACCTCTATTATTAGAGTGATACACTTAGACATAGATTTATCATGAGGCAATGTTTCCTTAGTACTACCAAGCTGCTACAAATGGAGTCCATTTCTATGGCCCATCACTAGAGTGCGCGTAGCTAGGGAGCTAGATTCATTAATAACAGGAGCTTTATATGCTTGTGACATAGAAACTGTGCACAATAAGCTAGCCACTATGGGTTCTGATGCCAGCTCTGCTATAGAACTTTTGGCCTAGTGGGGCCCATTGATACGCCCAACACTGCTACAAGTATTGGCAACCACTGAAGATGGCAGAATTTTAGGTATGAAGACATTTTTTCTGCCATAGGGCAGGTCAACAAGACTGCTAAATACACACGATGCATTGTATGGCAAACATTGTTTAATCAGCAGGTGTTGGTTTTTTACTGAGTGGGGGCGACCACCCTCCACACACTGGCACGCAGAGCTACAGTTACCAGCATACATATGGATCAAATTGCTTGCTTTTGATTGCATAAATAACACATGCCATGCTTTGATGCAAATTAGTAGAATTGTTTTTATTTAGATAACCTGGTGCCCATGGGTTCACCTTGTTCACGAAATTAGATGGTTTCTGGTTGGGTTCCACATACATGGGGGAAGTGTCTAATCACACAGCCCATAGTCACGTTTGAATGCCCTGGGATCAGGGGGAGGGTAGGCCCTTAGAGTTAAAGGCTGCCAGGTTTTAGAGTTGGTAACTATACATAAATGCAATAGTGCATTGTAGATTAGACTACACTGGATTGCCTTGACATTCTAACTGCATGCTGCTTTTTAACTGACAATCAGTTATACAATAATTATTTAGGTATTGTTGTGTAGGCCAGGTTTTGGCTAGAGTAAATGTCCATGTTCACTTTGTGTAGGTATTTTTGTGTAGGCCAGGTTTTGGCAAGGGTATATGTCACTGTTCACTTTGTGTACATTTTTGTTTAGGTAGTGTTTTTTACTAACCTTGCATGCCACGCTAACTAACCGCTAGAAGGTAGTTTGCTTAAACCTCTTGCAAAGCCCCAAGGTCTATATCACTGCACTAAATACTATATTGATGTGTATTAGTCAGCATTTGTCGCACACACGTTGAATAGGGGTGGAATGTAGTGATACACAAGATTGCAACCTTGCCAATCAGGGCTTTAGATGACAGCATTAGCCGCTGAAAGCCAATAGTGTATTCAAAGTATGTGCCAAAATGCTGACAGTAGTCTGTTGTAGCACTTCCATTATGCAGTAGTGAGCTACAAGGAATATGCAGGCCTAGTATGAGTGATAGGTCACATTATGCATTGTTGATAGACAGGCAGGGAGAGGGCCCTAGCTCTGTAGCTAATAGGTATTTTTGGAGTGTTTGGAACATTATGGCACCTATATAGCGCTTAGATAGCCAGTCTTAAGCGCTATAAACACTAAGCTATGAGTGCATGCCTTTTAGAGCTTGCAGATGGGGTTAATACATCCCTGCTTCCCTTAGAATATTCTGCCTCACTAACGGTAGCCCTGCATGGCCCCAAGCTAATCTCCTTTTCTCTGGGAAGGCACTGATAAGACATTCCTGAGCTTTGGCATATGGGCTCCAGGGAGCCAGGGAGGGGCTCAGGAGAAGGAACAGTGGAAATTAACAGAGTTGGTTTTTTCCATGAGCCAGCCTATATTTTGCACAGGGAAAGTTCTGGAACTGTGCGTAACGGACGGGCAGCACGAGATTATAAAATATACATGCTCACATGACTCGGGTGGGAGATCGTCCTGTGGACTTGGTTCGAGCAAGATCAAGTGCCCGGAATTTGGAGCTCCGACGGCATCCCGACAGCGCTGTCCTCTGAGCGGGGCTTGTTACAGCTAGCTTATGAGGGCCAGGGTCTCCCAGTGCTGATTGAAGGGGCGTAAGACTGTGTTTCTCTATGTTTCTCTATGTTTATCTAAGTTCTATGTTTCTCTATATTTTGCATTTCTCTAAGTTTTGTGCTTTGTAATCTTCTCTAACTTGAATACCAAATGTATATGAAATTCACTGTTTAGAATAAATACTAAAACTTATTGAAGGTGTCATTTGTCACTAGCATGAGATCACTGCTCAGCACAATAGAACCTGTATTTTGGGCTGAATTGGGTAATTATTGCTCCCGAGGGCTGGTCCCGAGGACGATTTGGCCCATATCAAGACAGTATGCTACCAACACAAAGGAGAAGTGGAGTAAGGATACAACACCAACTGTGCAAGCGTGACAGAGCTACCTGAGGGGGGAGCAGGAACAGCAGTAGTAATGGACCATTACTGGGCCTGTGGAGACAAGGCATACCACACACTGCCCCCTCTGTGGAATGGTATATGCACAATAGTACACGTTAATGTACCATCACTAGTGGTGCCCCAGAAATATGTGAATGTGGCGAATTTCCCCAAAATGGATGAAGGAAACAAGAGGAAGAAGAGATCTGCACAGCTTCAGAAGGGGCCATAGAACCGAAACAACGGCAACAACACTGACCTGAATAGAAAGAAAAGACAAGGAGAACCTCTGACAGGAAATTACCTGTGGGGAAGATCGGAAACAGCACTCACTTCAATTCCGCCAGAACACAGACTATTCAGCAGAGCAGCAATGTTCTTCTCCTCAATAATACATCCTGGACTACAGGCCTACGCAAACGCAAAATGGCTCCAGATAACTAGATGGGAACTAATGATGACAATTAACTCTACAGTAAATGGATTCAACGCAATAAAAGAGGAACTGCGAGCAGTGAGGATGGTAGCACTACAGAACAGATATGTACTGGACCTCCTCACAGCAATGGAAGGAGGAGTTTGTGCAAAGATAGGACAATCATGCTGCACATTCATTCCTGCTAACGATGCTGACAATGGTACACTGACAGAAGCAGTATCACAATTGGCCCAGATGCACTCCAAAATGATGGATGAAAGCAAAGGTGTAAAAAAGGATGAGAGCTGGTTTTCGACGCTATGGTCATGGATGCCATCTTGGCTGTCAGATGGACTGAAGATCATAGTTGGATGCATTATTTTGGCTGGAGCTGCACTTATCATAATAAGATTTTGGAAGGCCCGCAAGGCACGCACCACAGACGAGATGATCGAAATGGTCGGTATGCACCCCTTGATGCCAGCAGATGAGGGCCAACATACAGGCACAATAATAAAAGAGAGAGAGAGGTTGCGCAACCCGATCATCACTAACCACCTGGACCCACCATCTGTGAAGCTCGAAAACCCAAGAAACCCAAGGAGCTACATAGGGAAATGGGTATACTGCACACCTGGAGGAACCTGTGTATATATGTACTGGTCATTTGAAGACCATGTTAACCACTATGGACATTTGGGAGGAGTAACTAAAATATGGAGAGTGAGAGGAGATAAGGAAAAGGATATGTTTGTGGTCGACAAGTCGACCAGAGGGGGGACTGAAGTGGGAAAAGTGAACAAAAGGCTCCCACCAATCCCCTCTCAACCCTGTCCTAGAGGATCACGGCCCAGACACCCGCCACGAGAGGAGTTTGCCCATCTCCCAGACGACCAAATACCCTGGTACAAGAACATACGGATGTGCCCACCCGCCTGCCCACCAGCCTACCCTGCACATGCCGACACCTGCGGCATGGATGGACTCGACTGAATCATCCAGCACCAAATCAACACATCGTTAGAGATGCCATGGCGACCTAGCCAACGGTCAGCACACTCGTGCAAACATACACACCGGACACTCCCACACCAATCCACACGAAGAACATACTCAGTGCTACGACATAGGCGACGGACATACCCACGGACGTGCATCTTTATTATTTTCCACATAGGCTTTTCAAAATGCAGAATCGCAAGACGCATAATGGACTCATCTAAAAAGGCTTGCTCACGCTTCTTCTAAACCCTTGTACCATAATGAGAAATATAACGAAGACACAATACTGGGGATAGAGCAATATGATACCATAACCTAAAGCGCTCTGTATCAAACGTTTCCACCTATGCACCAGGCCCAAGTAGGCCGCAAGCAAAAGCTTCCATGAACATTGAATGAGCAAGAGTTTGGTTGCTGACCCTGCAGAATGAGCCCAGCGAAAGCAGACAGTCAAGGGCACAACGTTGCAAACTCTCATACCGCAAGCCGACGCCAAGGTCGCACCTGCAAGATAAGCCAGGCACACAGTGAGAAATGCAATATTAATTGTGCAGAATTCTGCCTCAACCACGGTCCCACCTCACGTGACCAAGCCGAACCTGATAGGGTGCCAAGCCCAGGAAGAAGAAGGCGCCTGGATCCCCCGTCTCAAGCCACAAGCAGATACTATTAAGCGACTCAATGGACATCTGCGGCAGTGGGAGTAGTCGGCCTTCCTGCTTATGAATAAATCCTCACATTGTCTGCACATACCCATAGTGAAACATTGTTGCAAATGACAGGTGCACCCCGAGCTGGGAACAGCGATGGTCCCAGACTGGGGGGCTCGCGGAAGAACCAATCAGAACATGGGGCCCTTATCACTGACGCCATTAACATTAACCAATCCTCAGGGGTCTTCATGTAACAATTTTTATGTATCAAACTGAAGGGACAACCCAAGTATACCACCTGACTGACCCTTAACCAATAACAACGTTCTCTATAAGTATGCTATACTAACCCTACCACTCAGGGAACCAATCCAGAGTGGCGATAGGTTTTTTGCTAACTTTCTCAGGTGACGCAAGTAGCGCGTCATACTAAGGTAAAAAGGGCCTGCGAGCCCCACGATGTTGAGAGAGTGTCAGGATGGACGCGTACGATCCTTGACCCATCCCTGCCGTTTTGTTTAATAAACAGCAGAATCACCTTGCTTCTTGCGTGTGTCTCATACTCTATCTCTTTTGGGATATACGGGAGGAGTTGGGGCCTCCCTGCCCGGAGGTCTGCGGACGGCCCAGCCGACCCCGGGAGAATTCCCCCCCGACAGTCTCATTTGGTATATTTGAGGGAGCAGCCAAATCTATCGTTCTAAACTCAAAGGCCGTCCCTGAAATTACCACAAAAACACTTAATTTACAAGGTCCCTCTTCAATAAAAGGAGCACAAGGCGCCAAAAGAGCACAAGGTGCAACAAAACAAAGAAAGTATATCAGAAATATGGCTCCTTCAATGAAATCTGGGCTGTTCCGCAGAAATGAGACGATCAATCCTTGCAATTCAATAGTTAGTCAAACCGAGGAAAAGTTGATACCCTGTCAAGGTCGTTCAATTCTCCCTCCAAATAAACAACGAAGAGCAGAATCTGCAATTGAAAAGTCTGTGAGTGGGTCACCGGGGTCAACCATTAATCTATGTGATCTATCGACTTATTCTGATGAAGAAAAACCATGGGATGAATCTCCTGATCAATTAGCGGCCCAACCTCTTGTGGCAAATGACGCCGTAGGGGATGGCCCACTGAGGACTGTAAAACCTGCCGTGCAGTGTGACAAGTACTTGGATGGAAAGATGGAAGTTCCTGACCGTAACTCCAACATGATCTCAAACCTGAATCCAAAACAAACTACAATTCAAAAAAATAAGCAGACTCACTATTCTTCTCGTGTTCATCTGAATTCAAGCTCTAGAACGGTGACACAAATCTGCAAATTGAGATTACTAAATCTTCACTTAGATGACTGTGAAATAAATTTGAATCGGCATAATGTGATGAAACTATTTAATTGCATTCCTTCACTTCGTACAATCATGTCCGATGACATTAAAATAGTTGAGTGTGCAACCGAGAAATGTTGTGATCAAGTCCTCTTACACATTGTTTCAGCCTCTGTCTGAAATACCATTTTGAAAGCCTCAGAAGAATTGTTAGTCTTTGGATTTGATATAACTCTTGAACGAACTTCCACAAGAACTAGTGTGGCAGTCTCGTGTCAATGGACTGGGACTCCCACGTTCAAAGATGTGCCAATGTACGAAAAGCTATGACAATCCCACCCTCTATGCGACACTGTGACGACAACTCTTTCAAGAGACTCGCAAATTTGGAAGCCAAACTGAATAAACTATCGGCTCAACACTAGCCACAACAGGAGGTGCGTGAGTGCTAGTGTGAATTTTTAACCTGGAATACAAGAGGATTCATTCATTTATTTAACAACTTTGACGCCGTGTTGGAACACGTCTTTGTAATTTGCCTTCAGGAGACCTGGTTAAGTGAGGCACCATCAAGGGACGGCTATGTCACTTTATTAAATCCAGCCATCAAAAATCCAATAGGAAGACCATCTTCGGGTCTCCTGATGCTAATAAAAATTAACACATGGTGGTCAATTGTGGACTCATTTAATCCTAATCCTTTTATCCAAGGAGTTCTGCTTCGGACGAATGATGCAAACATCCTAACAAGGAAGCATTTGCTTATAATAAATGGGTACTGGAATCCTGAAAGATCAGCACCAGGATGTTTCTGAATACAATTACACAGCATATTGATAAGGCTCTAACTACATACACAAACCTTTCGTTCATTTGCTGTGGGGATCTAAATTGTACGTGGTTTAAAATTGACCATGAAAGTCAATTATTCCCACGATTGCCAGGTGATGAGGTAATTGCAAGGGGACAGCTGTGGAGACTTGCACTCCAAAATCATAATTGTAAAATGGTCAATGGAAACGTGAAAGGAGACCAACCGCCTCACACAACCTGGTCAAACTCAAAATCAAGGTCAATCATAGATTATTTTTGGGTATCGCATAATCTATTTGAACAAAAAATGACGCTTGCAGTATGTGAAATGACAAATAGTGACCATGATCTCCTTCGACTCTCCTGCATGATTGAATGGACTCGGTTCACTAAGAAATACGAAACTCCATTATTGGTTAATGCAGGAGGTAACCGTCTTCGGATCAAGGGTCCTCAAATTCAAACTTTGAGTCAGCGATTATTAAATCAGAACTCAGCCCCGTTGGTTGACTAAGCTCTGCTACTCTCAGACTTCATCACTGTCAAAGTATCTGAGAGAGTGATGGGCATAAAGCATAAACATCTATCAACCATGATCCTTACAAATGTAAAGAGAGCGATGCAGCGAGATATTAGATCACTGAAAAAGTCCAAGAATATCAACACTTGAGGGATGGACATTAAATCCACAATTCGATCACGACGGCAAGCATACAGGAATTGGCTGAAATCCCAAAAAATAATAATCGAACAGGATAAAACCCAAGCCTTAATGAAACATCTGGTATCCAAGAATTCTCGTGAAATTTGGGTAATCCTGAATACAGGAAATTCACGACATTTAGCTTCCTTGTCAAATGAAATTGAAGCTGTCAAATGGGAAGCCCATTTCGTGAATATCTACAGCAAACCTCTGAGTGAACCGACGATAGAGTTAGAAAATGATCTCACTATATGGGACTTGCAAATTTCTTTGGATGACATCGAAACCGCAATACGTGGCCTGAGAAATTCTCACGCTGCCGGCCCAGACATGATTTCAAACATGATGCTGAAAAAAAAACGATGTTCAATGGGCAGCCTTCATCGAAACACTGTTTTCTTTACTATCCTCTTCAATGCTGATTCCCGAGTCTTGGCGTGAAGCCATCATAGTGCCAACATATAAGAAGGGCAATCGAGCATAGCCTAACAACTATCGCCCGATTGCCCTGTTGGATACAATGGAAAAATGTTTGCCTCCTTCCTTCGACAAAGACTAGCTCTGTGGGCCAGGCGAGAACAGATTGGTGACATCCGACAAACTAGTTTCACAAAAGGGGTCGGTGTGGAAGTCAATTTTTTGATATTGAATATATTAAAACTTGAAACTTTAAAGGCAAAAAAAAAAAATACATTTGGCATTTATTGACTTACATGGTGCTTTTGACAGTGTAAATCGTGTTAAGTTATTGGAGAAAGTGTCAAATTGGAACTGCCCTCAAAACTTAATTGAACCAATAAAAGCTTTACACTCTGATACAGTTATTCGGATATGCTTAAACAATCAGGGCGAGTTATCAAAGAAAATATCAACAAAAAAAGGCGAGAAACATGGATGCCCCCTAGCTGCCGAACTCTTCAAATTGTTCTTCTCCGACTTACCAAAACATCTAGAACAAGTCCGTTGCTTTCCTCCAAAACTAAATAACATCGAAAGTGGATGTATAATTTATGCTGACGATCTGGTCTTAATGGTTTCAACGCAGATTGGCCTACAACGGCTATTAACTAATTTACAAAAGTACTTGAGTCTGAATGACTTGGAATTAAATACTGAAAAGACTAAGATCATGACCATTGGGGCATGTGGAACTAAAAAGCAGAAAGCGTTTAGGTGGAAAATCGATGGTATTCTACTAAGTTTGGTCAAATCTATTAGATATCTTGGTATAATGTTTATCACATCATTAAATGAACATCATTGGAAGCTGGACCTTGTACATCGGAGGACTCAGCTCAGTATTCAAGGAACAATGATAAACAAGAACTATGGGAAATTTACTCTTGCTCCGGTTATTATTTTCTACTTACAAAAAGTAGTTCCTGCAATTACCTTTGGGTCTGAAACTGGGTGGAACATCGATGCACAGTTTTGGCAGAAGCTAGAAGGTTTATTCTGGCGTCAGGTACTGATGTTACCCTCTTACATTTCGATGACATCGCTACGATATGAGCTATCGTTGAACTCCTTACATGCATGCATCATGTGGAAATCCTTGATGGCGATGCGCAAGATGAACTTGAATCCCTCGATTCCGGCATATCAAATATTTTCATCTAGACGACGATGTTGGACGTCAGGTCTGTTAGAAGAATGGCGACAGCTTTTGGATGAAACGCTCTTAAACGCAGACTTAAATCTAACTGACTTGATAACACAACCACAACGTGTAAAAAAGAAGTTTGAATCCTGGTGTTGGATTCAGAATCAGGATTCCCGACAAAAGATGTCATCTACTTTGAAATCAGGCATTGGAGCTCATAAATTAAACATCCAGTGTCGATATCTAACAAATTGCCTGTCACAACATCATTGCGGGCAATTTTTGAGGCTACATTTAAATGCACTGAAGACTAAGGAGATGTTATGGCTTCATCACAATAATTAATTGAATGACAATCTCTGTCGATTCTGTAAAATTGAAATCGAAACAACAGAACATTTACTTACAGGATGCTCTGTGATTATTGCACGGCGGATGCGCCACCTTGGGGGATTTATCCCGGCTGACATGAACAATCATAACTGGTGGTCATATGCTTCTGCGGGACATAATGTCAAATTGAGCTGTGCTGTTGTGGATTTTATGGATTCACTACAGTTGAATGAAAAAACTGTCATATAATGAAATTATTGGAAAATTAGTTGTAATGGACATAAAGGATGCCTTTGTGGTTTCTTTAGGTTCCGTTGCTCAGTCTGGAAAGATGGAATATAGTGAATTGTTAGTTGTAACAAAAGTTCAGTGTCCTTTCTACTTGCATTAAGGGCACATTGATCCAAAGTTTCAATAATAAAAAATAAAAATACAAAATTTTTAAGGTGAAAACCCCAAGGAGAGAGGCCGAATCAGAAGAGCTGATAAGCGCTGAAATACAGATTCATATTAGAACAAAGAATATTTGTTTGGCTAAATATTTGTTTGGCTAAAGATCAATGATGCCACAGTGAGAAGCAACTGCAAAGTACAAAAGGAGTCAAAGAGACTAGAGAGAAAGGGGGTAGGGTCCGTAGGGTAGGGTTAAAGAGAGAAGGGGTAGCGTGGGTAGAGTGAGTGGGGTTGCAGCAAGGGGGTAGGGTGGGAGGGTTACATGTAGAGAGTGCAGAGTAGGGAAGGTGGATGGCGTAGAGCAAGAGGCGGGGGTGGGTGCTTGTTGAGAGGGTGGGATGGGTTGGTGGGGGTACAGAGAGTGGGTGCTTTAGGGGTAGAGGGAGTGGGGCTAGCATGGATGGGGTCTAGAGAGTTAGGGTAGGGTGGTTGGAGGTAGAGAGAGTTGGGGTAGGGTAGGTAGGGGTAAAGAGAGTAGGGGGTGGTTGGGTAGTGTTAGAGCGATTGGGTGGGCTAGGCAGCTGGGCGTAGAGAGACTGGGTGTGGGTTGGTTGGTGGGTGGGTGTAGGTAGAGAGACTGGGAGTAGGGTGGGTGAGAGTGGGGATAGAGTATAGGGGTTTTAGTTGGGAGAGTTTGAGTAGGGTTGGTAGGTCGTGGTAGAGAGAGTGGCGGTAGGGTGGTTGAATGGAGGGGCGAGAGTGTGGGTAGGGTGTGTGGCTATTCTGTTTCAAAATCTTAGCAGCAGTCTATCTTCCCGCTTAGTTCAGCTTTGGGGGAGATGAGTGAGATACAAACCAAAGTAGCATATAAGTCAGGTCTTCAGGAGCCCACCATTATATGCGTTTGGGGAGCTAGTTATTGTTCAATTTTCATGCCATTCTAAAAAGACAGAGAATTGTATAAACTACATCCAGGTTGCATTCAGAAAATGAATTGATTCAAGGAATCAGAGCAGGTGAAAACAACATAATTGTCTCTGGATGTAGAGGCAAGGTTTCTGTTTTACATACCTATGTCGCACATACTGGCCAACACCTGATCTAGGCGGACCTTGATTGACACGATGTTGATGAACATCTTATGGAAATTAACGGTGACATCTATCCCTCTCACAGGAATAACCTCATAAAGGCTAACAATGTTCTATCTTATGTCAGCCGTGCCAGTTTCCAGATGTTGGCCCTCTATCAATTTCCAGATGTTAGCACCTCTGCCCTTATTTTTTATTTATTCATATAGCGCTGATCGCTCACAAGCATCTGGGCGCTAACATAAAGACAATTGGTACAAAACATATAGTCACGGGACAATTAGATCGAGTCTGAGGTTGGGTTTATGTCTGGTACGCAGTTAGGTCTGGTGCGCAGTGATTTATTTGAAGAGGAGGCGATGGAATAGCCTTTTGCCAACATTGGGATACTACTCCTTCCATCTCAACACAGTTGGATTAGATTCTCAGAATGGCTGAAAATAGAAATTGACCCATTGCCTGCCAAACCATGCAGAGATATACGTAAAAATGTATACATTGATTTACCATTTGTGACAAATGAGCCGAAGCCTATAGTATTCAACTAAACCCATAATAGTTATCAATGAGCAAGTCTCTCCTGGAGCCAATGGGCTGCTACTACTCCAATGTAAGTCGAGATAATATACCATATACATGCCAAACCATAACATTATATTTTACTCAGAGTGCACACCAGCACCTGATATTTAAAATCACCCAGAGTGGAGATATGCCAGTCCACATCAGGTACATCATTATCATTAGGGTATTTATGGAGCGGGGGCCTAGGTTCAGGAAGCAATGGGGTGCTACACAACCATAGGGAGAAGAGCCTGTTGAGGGAAGCAGATAATGAGGGCAATGGGGGGCATGAAACAGGGGAGGGCGAGGGTCGGCAATTTTGCAGCAAGGGATCTACAGGCAGCCAGGCGGGAAGACAGTGGGGAGGAGATCACTCAGTCTCGGGTATGTTGCTAGTATGTTTAACCTAACACTCCGTACATGCTGCTTCAGGCAGCCCTCAATTCTCTCTGAACTGGGGGTACAGGACTACCCCAATGAGCACAATGTCATCTAGGTAGAGATTGGAAGGTGCCACAAAAGAACACAGTACTGTGTGGCTGGATGCCAGTACGAAACCTGCACTTCACAGACATGCACAGTCCACAATATGCCTTGACCATTCACACAAACCTTAGCTCAAACCTTGGGCATAGAGGGGCGCACAGTTCCATGTTCAGGGTGCCCACAGGATGTGTCTGCAATGGGTTTATTCAGTTGTACATGCGCACACAGCTCCTGCTTCCAATCACAGACAATGTAAACACTCAAAGTTGTGTTGCACAATGTGTGGTGTCTCGGCTTGGTAAAGGATGCTGCACACATCGCACACAAAACAGTTGAAACATGTGTTGGAGATGTCTGAGGGGCCCAAGTCCATATTCCTATGGACAAATAGGAAAGGTTCAGAGCTCCAACAGGATTTTAACGCAAAGAATCAGAACAAATGCAGAGCAAACCAACGGCATCATGCAAAGTGTAAACACATAGGAAAAGTAGGGGACTTCCCATTGAAGGTATTTCAACGACTGCAGAGTTGGGGCTCGGCAGCAATCCCAGAAGGAAGCGTTTATCTTTAACGTGAAAATAGAACGCAGCTTGATGTCCAAAATCCCCTCCTCTGTTTTTTGTATATATTTTCCATTCGTATGCGTGTTTGTCTTATGAGAAAATATCTCTCTTTCTAAAATGGAAAATGTTTGTTCGTACATGCTAGCATTTTTTATATTAAGAAACATAAGAAGAATGTTCAGATTGTGGCGCCGCTCACGGAGCACCGGAGCGGGTCCACCGGACACCGGGATCACCCGGCTGAACAATGGAGCTGCGATCAAGCAGCGGACAGACCCCAGTGGGGACCCTGCAGAGTCCGGATCACCGGACTCGGACACACGTGCTGGGGGCACCCAGCTGACAGCAGCCTCGGCCTTGGGCACACCCAGGCTGGGGCTGCAACACAGGCCGTGGTCTCACGGCAGGTCAGATACATGAAAACACAGACAAAGAGTTGCCACTTTCTGGGGCTCTGCTGCAGTGCTGCGCACGTGCCAGCTGAGCGGAGCCCCTTTGGGACGAGTCATGAGTGAGTTCTTTAAGGGGAAATACACCTACAGTTAACTGGGCAATACACAACACATATTACCAAAGCCACAAGTTTGAAAAGAATTTTAAAAAAAGTGTACGGCATACATCACAAAGTGTTCAAACTCTGAACAATAAAATTAAGAATGTACAGTTCCGACAATTTATAAAGTTTTAAAAGGACCTGATAAATATGATTTCCCTCGATCAGTGTAATCCACAGTCTTTCCCCCTGTATGGACAATGAATTTCACTGAATCGTTCGAAGCATATCATATTACCTTTAAAGTCTAGGACAATCAATCACAAGGGAGCTCATTTGACAGTGGGGAGCCTTGTGGGGAGCCTTATATTTGCTCTGCAACGCAAACGGCCTGAATCGCCCCTCCTCCCCACGCCACATTTTCATCATTTGCCCAGCAAGGTGCAAAAGTGCAGAGAAAAAGGTGGGGTGAACGTGTATGTATGCCGCCTTTTGCCTCGCACTGTTGCTTTCCACACTCAAGGCTTTTATGCATTGCATTCACATTACGGCTCATTCGAACATGATCTCTAAGGTTTTAATTGTTTCAAATGCATCAACTGACCTGCACAAACGGCAGGTTCTCACTTCCTTTGTAAGGCCCAGTCTCGGCCCTGAATATTCCAAGGTAGGCACTTGGTTTGAGTTTGAATCATGTACACATTCCTTGCCATATTGCAAAGAAAAAGGATTGTAGTAAAGTTATGCATAGAGATCACCTTGCTCTAAAGGCGCTCACCTCCATGTTTGCCTCAGGTGTTTTTCTTAAGGAAATACACATGCATGTGTCCCCTTTTCACTGCCAGCGGTGGATCCTGAAGGGGGCGCAGTCGCAATGAAGGTTTTGCATGGCATTACTTTGCCACTGTGTGACTTCCTGTCAGCCTCTCAAGGAGTACAGTGCTGTGCTTTTTATGACATGCGGATGAACGCCATTTAGTTAGTATTCAAAGCTATTTTAAGCTCACTGCGCCCTAGTCCGTGCCCCGCCCAGTCATTTGGCTGCTGGCTTCATTATGAAACCTGTTGTTTTCACTGTTGCTCTCAGACTCGGTAACTGGATAAAGTCTTGGACAAGTTCTCTTCAGCTGTTGGAAACCAATATAAGAAAGAACCCGGAAAGCACCCCTATTTCAAGCTCGTATCTTTCTGTGGGGAATGGAGATTCCAAGAGAAAGAGAGCGAGCCACTGACACTGAAATCGAATGCGTTAAAAAGCCTTCCATTTTGAATGAAAATAGCGCCAAGCTGGCTTTTAAATATTAAACCAAAAGGACCTTACAAATTAAACAATACAGTGAAAGAAGCAAAAGAAGCAAACCCGTAAATTCTGGAAAGATATGCCAGGCTGGTTACATATCTCTGACACGGACATTTTGTCTGCAGAATTAAGATGAAAAATAAATATTAAAAAATGCCAATTTTTAGTTCTACAAAGTCATTTGTAAACGTGTTCTAGTCCCTGGACGTTCCTAATGTGGTCACCATTTTTTGGGTGTGTGTAAAACCCGGAACGGGCCGGAACGGCACCCTAATATATAAAACAGCAGCAAAACTCACCTGAAAAGGATGCAAACACACATGAAGAACATTTTGAAATGAGAAAGGTGTACCAATATGCTGTCATTAACCCATTACTGCCCAAAACCTACATTTTATCACGAAAAAGTACCCGGAACGGGCCGGATCTGGCCGGAATGGTACCCTAATATATAAAACAGCTGCGAAACTCACCTGAAAATGATGCAAACACACATGAAGAACATTTTGAAATGAGAAAGGTGCACCAATATGCTGTCATTAACCCATTACTGCCCAAAATCTACAATTTATCACAAAAAAGTATCCGGAACGGGCCGAAACGCTACCCTAATATATAAAACGTCAGCAAACTCACCTGAAAATGATGCAAACACACATGAAGAACATTTTTAAAATGAGAAAGGTGCACCAATATGCTGTCATTAACCCATTACTGCCCAAAACCTACATTTTATCACGAAAAAGTACCCGGAACGGGCCAGATCGGGCCGGAATGGTACCCTAATATATAAAGCAGCTGCGAAACTCACCTGAAAATGATGCAAACACACATGAAGAACATTTTGAAATGAGAAAGGTGCACCAATATGCTGTCATTAACTCATTACTGCCCAAAATCTACAATTTATCACAAAAAAGTATCCGGAACGGGCCGAAAGCTACCCTAATATATAAAACGTCAGCAAACTCACCTGAAAATTATGCAAACATACATGGAGAACATTTTGAAATGAGAAAGGTGCACCAATATGCTATCATTAACCCATTACTGTCCAAAATCTACACTCTATCACGAAAAAGTATCCGGAACTGGCCGGAACGGTACCCTAATACATAAAACGGCAGAAAAACTCACCTGAAAATGATGCAAACACACATGAAGAACATTTCGGAAATGGGGAAGATTGAACAATGTGCTGTCATTAACCCATTACTGCCCAAAACCTACATTTTATCATGAAAAAGTACCCGGAACGGGCTGGAACGCTACCGAAATATATAAAACGGCAGCGAAACTCACCTGAAAATGTTGCAAACACAAATGAAGAACATATTGAAATGAGAAAGGTGCACCAATATGCTGTCATTAACCCATTACTGCCCAAAATCTACATTTTATCACAAAAAAGTATCCGGAACGGGCCGGAACGCTACCCTAATATATAAAACGGCAGCAAAACTCACCTGAAAATTATGCAAACACACATGAAGAACATTTTGAAATGAGAAAGGTGCACCAATGTGCTGTCATTAACCCATTAATGCCCAAAATCTACATTTTATCACGAAAAAGTATCTGGAATGGGCCGGAACGCTACCCTAATATATAAAATGGCAGTGAAACTTACCTGAAAATGTTGCAAACACAAATGAAGAACATTTTGAAATGAGAAAGGTGCACCAGTATGCTGTCATTAACCCATTACTGCCCAAAATCTACATTTTATCACGAAAAAGTATCCGGAACGGGCCGGAACGGTACGCTAATATATAAAACGGCAGCAAAACTCACCTGAAAATGATGCAAACACACATGAAGAATATTTTGGAAATGGGGAAGATTGAACAATGTGCTGTCATTAACTCATTACTGCCCAAAAATCTACATTTTCACAAGAAAAAGTATCCGGAACGGGCCGTAACGCTACCCTAATATATACAACGGCAGCAAAACTTACCTGAAAAGGATGCAAACACATATGAAGAACATTTTGGAAATGGGGAAGGTTGTGTAACGCTCACCTGGCTCCCACGGAGGTGCTAGTCTGGTTTGGGTTGCTGTGGCCTCTTCAAGCGTGATGCGCAGAATTCGGACCACCGATTGAACAGGACCCCCAAATCTTGCTTGTCTGGCCCGTAGAAATATCCTTCTGCAGATGAGAAAGGGGATTAACTGTCTGCTGAATAGTGTGCTTGCTCCCCCCTTTCCCCCTTCGTTCTTCTCTGATTCCTCCAAAACCCCCGGTTTAAGCTCACCTTATGCTTTGGAAGGATGAACTCTCCATCCTGCTTCTGGTGCAGGGGCGCGCGTTCGTCCAGTTACTTCACTGGTTTTCAGAATGGCGCTGGCACATCCACTTGACCTTTCTGAGCGATACGCCGTAAGTATGAAGATGCAAAAGTTCAAGTGTGAGCCCCCTTTTATGTTGTCTTTTCTGTCCTTTATTTCAGGTGCAGAACAAAGGCGATGCGTTGAGGGGTTAAATTGCCGGTGGTAAAATCAGGTGAGTTAGTGATGAGGGCGTACCCTCTAAATGTCTTTATAATTCCCCAGTAATGTCTTTTGTCCTTTCCCCGTAGGGGCCGGGGTGCGGTACCTGCCAAAGATGCGGCGCCGACCCGAGATGTGGAATGGTTCACCAAGAAAAGCCGGTAAGTAATATGGCTGAAAATTCGGCTTTCCTCTTGTGTTCCCTTGCTCACCTTTTGTCTCTTCTTCTCTCCCATAGGTGCAGAGATGTAGCGACCGGTGCTGAGAGCCGCGATGGAGCCGGGCGGCATCTCGGGAACAGGTGAGTGAAGCGCGGCGCTGCAGCGAGCAACGCAGTGCTTTTAAATGGAAGTCTTCCTTCAGGAATGCTGGCGTGAAGATTCCGGATGCAGGTAAGAAGGTTGAATAAGTTCTTGGTTTTCACCTTTCTCTTCTCTTATTCCCTTACAGGTGTTCCAGGTTCGAGGCGGGCGTGGCTGGAGTCCAGGTGCAGGAGCAGACACGGTGAGCGTTCAGCTGCTGGGATGCAGAACAACGCGAAGTACGTGTGGCTGTCCGGGCGTGGCTTAAATAGCTTTGGTAGAAGTTCTAGGTGAGTATTCTTCCACAGCCCCACCCAAGTAACAAAATAGTTCCTTCAGAAAAATAGTCCCTCCTAAGCCTCATTTGGCTTGGTTCTTCATGCAGCATGGTCTGCATCAGGTGAGTGTGCAGCATGGTCTGCTTCAGGTAAGTGCACCAAACACTTCCCCTTATGAGCCTGGCGCCTATGGCGCCAGGACTGATGCCCAACATGAGCCGGGCGCCAACAGCGCCAGGACAGAGTCCAAAGAGCCCCTATAAAGGGCCGCTGGGCTTTTACCCGGGGGCGTGATGCCTGCTCCCGGGGGTGCTGGGCCTGGCCTGGTGCTCCGGGGGTAGGCATCATGAGAGGTTGAACAATGTGCTGTCATTAACCCATTACTGCCCAAAATCTACATTTTCACACAAAAAAGTACCCAGAACGGGCCGGAACGCTACCCTAATATATAAAACGGCAGCAAAACTCACCTGAAAATGATGCAAACACACATGAAGAACATTTTGGAAATGGGGAAGGTTCAACAATGTGCTGTCCTTAACTCATTACTGCCCAAAATCTACATTTTCACATGAAAAAGTACCCGGAACGGGCCAGAACGCTACCCTAATATATAAAATGGCAGCAAAACTCACCTGAAAATGATGCAAACACACATGAAGAACATTTTGGAAATTGGGAAGGTTGAACAATGTGCTGTCATTAACCCATTACTGACCAAAATCTACATTTTCACACGAAAAAGTACCCGGAACGGGCCGGAACGCCATATTCAGTCGGTGCCCTAGGGTGAGACTTCCCACAAGAAGCCAAACCAGACAATGCATAAGAACACATAAGGGACGTTCCGAAAGCAGAGACTTCACTTCATCTGTCAATCGTCAGCCCATAAACACTACATCTTCCACATGTCAGTGAGCCATTCCAAACCCAAAATAAAACTACTCCTAGAGGGGCATCTGATTACCTACATGATAGAAACTAGTACAACTGATGATATCTTTGGTGCCAATGTCTATCCGAAAATGGCTACTACTCAGGCTCATGCCACCCACAACACTTGTACCAAATAACTGATGGATGGAAGGTTTCAAATTAATCTGAACCACTGTCATTGCTCTGGGCAACCTTCCACACCATAGTTTTTTTAGCCCGTCTGCGCCATTGCAAAAGGGGTCCAGTCATATGCAAATCAGTCAGGTACTGCCACTAATGGGAGCAGCCCTGCCCGAACTGCTAGGCCAGGTCCCTTCTGCACGGAAACACAAGCAACCCCAGACATGTTTAAGCCTTGCTGGGCCTACTCAGTGAGGTGCAACTTGGCAGAGGTTAGGATTAATTCCAAACCTTCCAGCCATCACCTCCTTTGTTTTGCATAAGTCACCCCGAGCTAGACGTGGGTCCCATGCCTGCTGGGCATAGAGACCCAAGATACTCCTCACTGATGAGTCACAACAAAGCCGACATGTTTGGGGATGCTTGTGGTCTTGTGCAGAAGGGATGCAACCAAGCATGTCGGGCTGGACCGCCCCTTTTGGGGTGGCACCATGCTTGATTTGCATATGGTCTTTCCCCTTTTGTAATAGCTTGACAGTTGAAGAATGATGGCATGGCGGGTTCCCCAGAGCAATGCCAGAGGTTAGGATTCATTCCAAACCTTACAGCCATCACCTCTTTTGTTTTGCATAAGTCCCCTCGAGTGGGATGGGTATGCCCAGACGTGGGTCCCGTGCCTGCTGGGCCTAGAGACCCAAGCTACTCCACACTGATGAGGTACAAAAAGGACGAAACATGTTTGGGGATGCTTGTGGTCTTGTGCAGAAGGGATGTGACCAAGCAGGTCAGACAGGACCGCCCCTTTTGGAGAGGGACCAAGCCTGATTTTCATACGGTTTTTCCTCTTTTGTAATGACTTGGCAGGTGAAGAAGAACAATGGCCTGGAGGGTTGCCCAGAGCAATGGCAGAGGTTAGGATAAATTCCAAACCTTCCAATCATCACCTATTTTGTTTTGCATAACCCACAGCACTTGTACACCAGTGGGGTGTCCCCACAACCCTAAATTGCATTAGCAAATTCAACTGTGTAGTCCAATAAAGGGCCAGGCAACCATTACCGACATCCACGTACTAGGAGGAGCTACCACCAGCAAATGCCTCCTCAGCTTCTACACAGCTCTTGGTTGAAGTCAACTACAATGACATCTCTGGGCCACGAAGTAAGGCATCCCCCAAGACAGGATACCCTGAGCTGTTCCAAAGTCTAGGGAAGCTGAAGAACACTAAATTAGCACATGAGTGAACCTATGAATCTCAAGCCACAGCACCTACAAAAGGTAGGGTAGACTATCGAAAAGTGAACCACACTCCATTCTAGTCCCTTACATCAATAAAATAAGTCATTGGGCCAGCACCATCGTTGTCACCAATTGTCCTGGCCCAAGAACAAGAGGATCGCCTATGAATATGTCTGGACAAGAGGTTAACCAACATGGCCATAGAAAGATAAGGGTCCTGAATAGAGGAAATGATTATTTGTTTAAACAATGCCATTGTACTTTTGAAGCTCAACTTGAACAAAGGTAATCGCCGCCTTGAGCTGAACTCAAGATCAAACTATATAACCATGTTCTCAATCCACGTAGGTTTGTTTCCCTGCAAAATAATAAACTTCAGAATCTCCTCTGCAGAGATCTTTTAGGAATTCATCAACATAATCCTCCTTCCCTTCCACATCACTCTGAATTATAGCAATGATATCTTTGTTGTTTGGTGAAAACCATGAGTCCCACATCAAAACCCTTGACCAGGTCTGTTAGGCCCAATGCAAACCTCACATGCAACACTGATGAATGTTAAGTTTACACCGGGCCCACACAATGCTGATGCCCTTGCATGAACTGAAGCCCCCAAAGATACAGGAGAATGTTTTATCCTTCCTTGGGATGTCAGGATATTGTGTCCAGATACCAAAACAACTATGCAACGATCACAACATCAATTAAGGAGTTGACAAAGCAAGGTTGCCCTTTGCAATGGACGATGAGGTGCCCAAAAACATTCATGAAAGTCAAAGGAGCTCTTACGAGCACTCATCTTCTCACCTATTCTGATCTGAAGCTGGAGACAGAAATCCCAGTAAAGGCCAGTCCTGTGGGACTCGGAGTGTTCCACACCAAGTGCATGCCCGGTAGTGGGAAATGAAAGCCCTGTTTGATCGAAAACTTAAAAGCACACCTATCCAAGCCACTGCTTTTCAAGACATCTGCTGTGAGTGAGGGATCAATGAATTAATAAAATCTGTCATGGGTCAGCCAGTTCATTGGGTGGAGATTTGGAGATTTGCAGAATTCATGGACTTCAAAATAGAGGAATATAACACCACTATAGCACCACATGAATTGTGTGGTGGGGCATTTCATGGCCCCAATTAAGAGGACAATCCAACAGTCCAAAATAGAAGAGATCTTGATACATCAAGCACTTTGCAGACTACTACAAAAATGCTGCAACACCCCTCTTGGCAACACGTAAAAGAGCCCTGCTGAAATCATGACAGGTTGGTGTACTAGAACAAGGGACCCAAAGGGGATGCCTGGATCTTGGGCAGTGATTTAGAGTGTACATAGAAAGAAAAGCCTTCATGGACAAGAGGAGGCATGCAAAGGAACGTGGTTTTGTGTTTGGAGATTAAGTCCTGATGAGGCAATGGCAAGACAAGAATGCAGACAGCAGATTTCATAGGAGGCCAATGGCCATGACATAAACGCAACCCAATATGATCACAGCAAAAAAATTCCAAGCTACGGGAATGCTTCCACTTCAGAAAGAAGGAGAAAGAGCAAAAACAGTGATACAGAACCCAGGCCCTTACTTCAGAAGGAAATAGATGATCACACACTCAAGGAACAGGACCGGTCTTACACCAGATTGCACCCCAGGCGGGAAGCATCGTTGGCGCCCTCCCACCCCCGACTGGCTCATGTCACTCCCAAACTACACCTCTGTCGTGCGACAAAACCTATCCTCAATATGAATAAATAATTGCTATATAAATGAAGCTTGTTTCATTACATTGTAATTCAAGTACTTTACAGAAGAATTGTAATGTGAAAACACAGCTGTTGCTGCCCAAGTAAATGGTTTTTCTATCACCTGCTCTTAGGGAATGCCTTGCCTGAATGCAGTTTCAAACTGTCCTTACTGGCACACTGCGGTGTGACCAGCCTGCCGGTGTCTGATGGCCAACTGACCACTGGCCCTGTGTTGCAGGAGTTCTGTTCGTACCACCTCACGTATTTCACAAGGGGCAATACTAGACTAACCATATGAATAATTTTCTGATAGATTATCATTCCAAGATGGACAGTCTGGTACACTCTTATTGTACTCTTTCAAAATACCTCTCTGAGAGTGGAAAAGGTGACAAATAGCACCAATGAGGATTCCTGTATGCTTTGCATTAAATCATAGAGCATTTCAGGACTATAACAGTGATCAGAGATCTCTACATTTGATAAACAAGTCTGTGATAAAAGGATTGTATGTGTGAATCTCTAAATGCATAACCGATGCACAGCTTGGTGCTCACATCACGGTTCACAATACTCACCCTAACATTAAAATTTTTGTAACCATGAACCATACAAGCTCATTTGGACAGCTTAAATTGTTGGATGCAAGTATTAAATGGCTGCAACATCTGGACTACATTAAGGTAAGAGAACTGCGTGGGCATCTTGGCACGCTGCTGCACCCCTTGACAGTGGTTAGCTTAGCAGCACCAGCATTAGCAACACACCAGGACCGGCACCCTTCATTACGGGACGCCCTATTACGAGGTTCCCTTGCGGGACCCGGTAAGGATGACTGGTAAAACCAGGCGTCCTTAGCGGGTCCCGCGAGGGGACCAGGGAGCTAATAATGGGCCCGTTATTAGCTCCCTCCCCACTCCCATTGAGCCCTATGGGGGCTCAAATGGGAATGGGGATGGGTTTTTCCAATGAGGACTTAGCCAAGGTTGGAATAGCCCAATAAGTCCTCATTGGAGGAACCCGGTACTGGAACCTGGTATGGAGGCAGCCATGCCCTTATTAAGGGCATGGCTGCCTCCATACTCGTAATGAGGCCCCTATTGATCGGCAGAAGGCAGAAGCACTCGGCACCCGCGCTGTGGCTGAGCCTCCTGACCCGTTCATGATTCTGCGCAAATTACTACTGACACAGATTAGTCTCGGGGCAGCAGGCCAAGGAAGTCAGGCAGCCCATGCCCACAGCACTCCTCCAAGCTGAGTGAATCAACCCTACTCAGCAGGGGTCAAGTCCTAAAAATTAAAGTGGGGGGGGGCTCATCAACAAATGCAATGGGATGTGACGTTGCCAGAAATTAGCATAACAAGGTGAAATATGCACATTTCATTAAATTGGCTCTGCATAACCACCCAAATTGCACAGGACGAAGGGCATTTGCCTTTTCATAAAATCAACACACACAAAACCAAAAAAAACACAAGGGGATATTTTCTTTAATAGTGTTTTTGAAAACGTTAAAAGGTGTGCATGTTTAAAACTCTAAGAACCACTACAAATGTTTTCCCTGGGATTTGCAGTACCGAAATGGGACATTTCACCTTTAGCTGTTTGTTATTTTTCATCAGGTTATATAATGCAGAGGTGAAGTGTCCGGCATAGAAACCTTGGGGACAATGCAAGGGTAGTATTATACATGCCGTATTGTATGGGTACGCGGTGCAATAGGCATCGAACGGGGCATATTGCCAGTGGAGAGATATACACACAAGACAACTGATAGTCGTTGCAAAGAGCAGTGCATGTGAGTGATTGGTACAAGGCGAGCTGGGTGCTGGTGCAAGGCAAGTCTGGTGCTGGCGAGATTGGTGCAGTCAAGTTTGGGTTTGGTAGTCATCGTGGAGATGAATTTTGGTTGGAGAGTTCGGGGGACCGTTGGTGCGTTTTCAGTGGCATTGATGGCTTTGGAAATATTGAAAAAGTCAAGGATGGGTTTGGGGAATGCAGTGTTGGGGGTGCTGCTTTGCTCCCTGTATTTTTATGCCACACACGATCAATATCAAACGTGCTGCACAGTTCCAGCGTGTGTTGGAGGCAAACCGCGGGCAATAACACCATTGCTGTTTAAATGACCTGCCGGGTGCAGCGCTGGAATTGGGTGACCGGAGCGGTTCCGTTACCTGCGGGATGAGGTGGGGGAGCGCCGGTACACATTGAGCAGATAGTAATCAGCGCCAATGGTTAGGGGCGGGAATATGCGCCAGGCAGAGAGATATGTTCTGGAAATTGGCCACTAATTATCAAGTGCGTGATGCCTGGGGGCTTTGGATCACTGCAGTTAGATCGAGGTATTGGGGAGCATTCGACTGCCACTGAAACAGACAAGTGCATCCGGCGGTAAGGGGGCATTGCCACGGGGCATTCCAAAGGAATGGACACTGACAGGTGTCCAGGCTACTGGAAGATGGGCACAGCTAGACACGTGGAGGATAGCTAAAGGGCATTGGACTGGCACATTCAGCGAGTATCAGTATAACAAAGATGTCAGGTGGCTGATGCTGCTTGTTTTCAGTGTCCAGTGCAGGGTCCGACTCCCGAGGGTCAATGACAGACACAGAGAAGGTATCACATGGATGATGGCACAGCTCACACAATGCACGCCATGCGACGCAGCGACGGGGACCGGCAGCTCCCCATCTCCCCACCTGCCCCCGGCCCTCCTCTCAGCCCGGGTCGGAGAACACACAGCGCACCCCCACCCGCCCGCCCAACCAACCATTAGGTCCAGTGGCAGCGGCCAAAGGAGCTGACAATATCACGGCCCCGGGCCACCACCACATCATGCCAGGCAGTGCCCCCAAACACTTACTGTAACCTGCGCACCCACTTCTTATCTCGTAAAGATGGGGAGGGCTTCCGTCAACGCCAGCCCCAATCAATCCTTCCTGTGTCACTGTTAGTGCACTGTGTGCAGGAGCATAGCCTGGCCGCGTATAGCCTGGAGAAGGGCACGTGCGCACATGGGCCTGGCTGGCGCCAATGGCGCCAGCGCCACCTGAGTGGAAGTTAAGTGAATAAAGCAACAAATGTTGCTAATTTTTCAATTGCTGCCCTACCTGAGGGCCGAGGCTGTAGCAGTGTGCTTCTAGCAATAAACATTATCAAAATGATGAATGTGGCTAGCTGGCTGGTGCATGCGGCCTGGCCTTGCAGGAGCACCGGCTCGAGGTTCAGGCGAGCTATAACAAATGCAGCAGCAGGACTAGCGCCGCAGACTATAGGTGTGGCGCCCCCTAGAGGCTGACTGAGGTCAGGCAGCCGCCTGAGCTGCCTGACACAAAGACCGGCCCTGTCAAGGAACGAGTCAGCCACCCTGCCTTAAGAGAGTTAGAAGAAGTTGGCGTGAAACAGAAATGTGTGTAAAGGGTGCAGATTACTTGAAGGGTCCTCACTGGGTGAGGGCCTGGACCAACCAGGATTTTTAGTAGTGAGCACCTCCAAGGAATAGTGCTGAATGAAAACCCGATAAATTTTCCTGAGTTTGAATCAAAAGTGTGGATGGGATAGCTATTGTGGAAACCTTGCCAATGGGAATGCCTGGAGGAGGTGTAGAAGTGGACTAGGGAACTGGGGACCTTGATACACAATTGGTAATGCAGGGGACAATGAAGAACCAATGAAAAATAACTGTAGAAAATTGTCAAAATACCGGAATTTGAATTCCTCAGATGAACCAGATGAACTAAAACCTCTGTCCCCAAGCACTGGTCAGGGAGAGACAAAGGGTTCCCTGAGCAGTTATTGAGGCCACAAGTGGAAACAGGAATGGCAGCAGAGGCTCTCGAGCAACTGAAAAGAGGAAATAAGGAATAGGATTAACCCCACTGACCACACCAACACTAGGTTTAGTGAAGAATTCAACAGGGACCTACTAAAAGGGACAGGATTAATGATCTTGGTAATGTTGTAGGGGTCCACAATTCCCGACAGCCCGGAATATGTTGAAAGCCACACCCTGTTTTTTACTGCATAGTGAGAAGACGGGTGCAGATGGAGATCTGCCATTTTACACAGTCGCCTTGGCCTCCTGCACATGGTGAAGGGTTTTTTCATGCACGGCTTTAATGTCACTAACACAGGCATCAGCAGCAGGTAGGGAGGTGAGAGCTGCATGCAATATCGCCAGGATATGGGGGTGTTGACCATACAAGGAGTAAAATAGAGAAAAACCAGTTGATGAATGGGGTGCATTATTATATGCTAATTCTGCAGAGCAGAGCACCTGAAACCAGGTTTCCTGATGTTGGAGGCATAGGCAACGTAAGTACTGCTCTAGGGTCTGGTTAACACGTTCCGTCTGTCCATCTATTTCAGGATGATAGGATGAAGAAAAGCGTGCATCGATACCTAATAATGAGGTCAGGGCCCTCCAGAAGCGGGAGGTGAACAGAGAGCCCCGGTCCGAAATGAGAATAGAAGGCAGGCCGAACAGACAACACACATGTCGAAAAAACAAGTCCGACAACACTGGAGCAGATGGAATACCAGTGCATGGGACAAAATGGGCCATTTTGGTAAAGCTGTCCACCAAAAAACCCATATGGTATCATACCCTTGGATCTTGGGCAGGTCTGTTATAAAATTGATCGTAATCATGAACCAGGGGTTATGCGGTATGGGCATAGGTTGCAAAAGGCCAACTGGCTTGCTCCTTTGATTCTTACTTTGAGCACAGATGGAATAATTTGTGGCATAAACAATAACGTCACGACGCACGGAAGGCTATCAACACCAGTGCTGTAGAAGAACCAATGTCTTTTTTTGTCCAGGATGTCCATTTACTGCAGCATCATGTTACCATTCAAAGGCCTGCTGCTTGGCATGATCAGTAGGCATGAACAACCGATTCTGGACAAAAGGCAGACCGTCATATATTGATGCATTCCACTCTTGGAGGACTAGCGTATGTTGAGAACTCCAATCACGGACCCCAGACAGCAGAGTCGGTGATGGTGTGCAAAAGCAAACAAGATGTGTTTTCCCTAAAATGGTCTCTGGAAATACAGCAAGTGCACAAGAAACACAAGCTACGGGAATGCTTCCACTTCAGGAAGAAGGAGAGAGAGCAAACACAGTGATACAGAACCCAGGCCCTTACTTCAGAAGGAAATAGATGATCATACACTGAAGGAATGAGTCAGCCACCCTGCCTTAAGAGAGTTGGAAGAAGTTGGTGTGAAACAGAAATGTGTGTAAAGGGTGCAGATTACTTGAAGGGTCCTCACTGTGTGAGGGCCTGGACCAATCAGGATTTTTAGCAGTGAGCACCTCCAAGGAATTAGTGCTGAACGAAAACCCGATAAATCTTCCTGAGTTTGAATCAAAAGTGTGGATGGGATAGCTATTGTGGAAACCTCACCAATGGGAATGCCTGGAGGAGGTGTAGAAGTGGACTAGGGAACTGGGGACCTTGATACACAATTGGTAATGCAGGGGACAATGAAGAACCAATTAAAAATAACTGTAGAAAATGGTCAAAATACCGGAATTTGAATTCCCCAGATGAACTAAAACCTCTGTCCCCAAGCACCGGTCAGGGAGAGACAAAGGGTTCCCTGACCAGTTATTGAGGCCATAAGTGGAAACAGGAATGGCAGCAGCAGCTCAAGCAACTGAAAAGAGGAAACAAGGAATAGGATGAACCCCACTGAGCACACCAACACTAGGTTTAGTGAAGAATTCAACAGGGACCTACCAAAAGGGACAGGATTAATGATCTTGGTAATGTTGTAGGGGCCCATGAAGCGAGGCAACAATTCCCGACAGCCCGGAATATGTAGATAACATGTTGAAAGCCACACCCTGTCATTTACTGCATTGTGAGAAGACGGGTGCAGATGGAGATCTGCCATTTTACAAATAGTCGCATGGGCCTCCTGCACATGGCAAAGGGTTTTTTCATGCATGGCTTTAATGTCACTAACACAGGCATCAGCAACAGGTAGGGAGGTGAGAGCCACATGCAATGTCGGCAGGATACGGGGGTGTTTACCATAAAGGAGGGAAACAGAGAAAAACCAGTTGATGAATGGGGTGCATAATTATATGCAAATTCTGCAGTGCAGTGCACCTGAAACCAGGTTTTCTGATGTTGGAGGCATAGGCAACGTAAGTACTGCTCTTGGGTCTGGTTCACACGTTCCGTCTGTCCATCCATTTCAGGATGATAGGATGAAGAAAAGCGTGCATTGATACCTAATAATGAGGTCAGGGCCCTCCAGAAGCGGGAGGTGAACTGATAATCCCGGTCCGAAATGAGAATAGAATGCAGGCCGAACAGACAACACACATGTTGAAAAAATAAGTCTGACAACACTGGAGCAGATGGAATACCAGTGCATAGGACAAAATGGGCCATTTTAGTAAAACTGTCCACCAAAACCCATATGGTATCATACTCCTGGATCTCGGGCAGGTCTGTTATAAAATCGATCGTAATCATGAACCAGGGTTTATGCGGTATGGGCATAGGTTGCAAAAGGCCAACTGGCTTGCCTCTTTTAATCTTACTTTGGGCACAGATGGAATAATTTGAGGCATAATCAATAATGTCACGACGCACGGAAGGCCATCAACACCAGCGCTGCAAAAGAACCAATGTCTTTTTTTGTCCATGATGTCCATTTACTGCAGCATCATGTTACCATTCTAAGGCCTGCTGCTTGGCATGATCAGTAGGCAACAACAACTGATTCTGTACAAAAGGCAGACCGTCATATATTGATGCATTCCACTCTTGCAGGACCAGCGGATGTTGAGAAGTCCAATCATGGACCTCAGACAGCAGAGTCGGTGATGGTGTGCAAAAGCAAACAAGATGTGTTTTCCCTAAAATGGTCTCTGAAAATACAGCAAGTGCCACACCCCCAGGAAGCGGAGACAAGGTATCTGCTTTACCATTGGCTGTACCAAGACGATGCTTGATGCAAAAGTCAAAAGCCGCAAAAAACAAATGCCAGCAAACCTGTCAACTATTATGACACTTCAATGAAGCTAGATCCTGGATGTTGCGATGATCCAAATACACTGTTATCGGCCACTGAGCCACCAGCAAATGATGTCTCCAAACACGGAAGTCTCCTTGATAGCCAACAACTCCTTCTCTGTAACAGTGTAATGGATTTCAGGAGAAGTGAATTTATGTGAATGGTAGGCCACTGGATGGAAAAGACGGGTTTTTGGGCAGGTTTGTGACGAAACCGCACCTAAAGCAAATGACGATGCATCTGCTTCATCCACAAAAGGCAACTCTGTGTTAGGATGTTGTAAGACTGGGGTGGTAGTGAAGGCTAGTTTTATTGCTTCAAATGCCTCCTGCTGAGGGGTAGACCAGACATAGGGCTGTTTAGGACTGGTAAGTATGGTTAATGGAGATGCTTTGGTGGTAGAAAACACAGAAATAAAGTGTGGATAAAAATGAGAAAACCCCAGGAAAGACTGTAGTGCTTTGACTGATGTAGGGGCAGGCCAATCCAGTATAGCCTGTATCTTAGTGGTATTCATCGACAACCCTTCTGCTGTAATGTGAAAACCCAGAAAGTCTATTTGATTTACATGAAAAGCACACTTTTCGGGATTAGCAAACAAGGAAAACCGCCAAAGTCGAGATCACATGAGGTGAATATGTAAGTGAAAAAATCAATATATCATCCAAATAAACAATAACAAATGCATCTATGATGTCATGGAACATATCGTTCATAAACCTTTGGAATGTAGCAGGGGCATTACACAAGCCAAAGGGCATCACAGTATATTCATATAGGCCATAACGTGTACATAAGGCGGTTTTCCATTCATCACCTTGTCTCATTTGTATGAGGTTGTAGGCTCCCCGCAGATCCAACTTGGTAAAGATGTTTTCCTGATGCAATTGTTCAAGCAAAGCGGAGATCAGGGGAATGGGGTCCCTGTTCTTCACAGTAACCTGATTCAGTCATCTGTAGTCAACGCAAGGGCGAAGGTCCCCCTCCTTCTTTGGGACGAAAAATATAGGGCTCGCAATCAGTGAACATGAAGGTCTGATATGCCCTATGCGTAGAGCATTATCGATATAATCTTTCAAAGACATATCTTCGGAAGGTGACAAAGCATAGATACGGCCACGAGAAACCTCTGCCCCTGGTACCAGATCTATCGGACAATCATAGGAATGATGTGAAGGTAAGTGTTCCGATCTGCCTTTATCAAAAACATTGCCAAAGGATGAATATTCCTTGGGGATGTAAGCCATTAGGGTGCCCACCACACGAGCAGTTGCAATTAATGCTCGGGAGAGGGAATGCAAAGAAGAAACATATGCCATGCAGTGTTCTTGACAATTTGAGGAAGCAAATTCTATGCAACCCTGTCCCCAGTCAATTGTTGGGTTGTGTTTTTGAACCATGGTATTCCCAGAATAACACCATACTGGGGAGCTGTGATCAGATCAAAAAACAAAGTTTTAGTGTGAGTATCTTGAAGCTCTAGAACAAGAGCAACAGTCTGTTGTCGAATGGCACCCGAAATCAAGGAAGATCCGTCTACAGCTTATACTGCTTCGGGCTGTTCTTTCTCCTGCAGGGGCAGCTGAAGGAATGCAGCCAGGAAACTATTAATATAATTGCCCGACGCTCCAGAATCCAGTACCAGATGATGGAATGTTTTACGAGATTGGGTAAAACAACAGTTGCATTGACTGAAATTGGGGTGTTAGATGCAGGTAACTGCTGGAACAAAGGGGTTTTATTCTCCAGACTCATCCATTCCTCCTTCCCTAGGGATGAGTCCTCTGAAAACCCAAAGGTCTCGTGGCCGTTTGGGACACTCTTTCACGAAATGTCCTGATTGACCACAATAGAAATAAGCAATTGAAATCCAACGCTGTTCCCGTTCTGCAGAGGTCACGGGACCACGACCCCCTATTTGCATGGGTTTCAAAGCAGAATCTGACAGTCCTGGGGACGATGCAGATTTGGAGTACATGAAATCAGTATTTTGTGCCCTTTGGATTTCAGTACACCCTTCGAGCATCCACCTGCTAGGTGAGGACAAGTAGATCAAGTAACTGAACGCGTAAATTAGGAACCATAACCACAGCATCTTTCATGGCGTCATTAACACCTCTGTAGAACACCACAGCCTTTTCGTTCTCAGGCCAAGATGTTTCAAGTGCTAACTGATCGAACTTGGTAATATAATCCAATAGACTGTTCTTACCCTCTGTGAGTTCCAGCAGCTCAGTATCTCGTGCCTGAGCCTTAAAAGGAGCATCAAAAATCTCGTAATTTCGGCACCCAGTAAATCAAAATCATAAAGAACAGGGCTATTGCTTTCCAACAATGGATTAGCCCAAGTAGCAGCCATACCACTCAAGTGTGACAAGGTAAAGACAGCTTTTGTGGGGGCGTCGGGGAAAGTTTGTGGTCTACAAAGTAAATGCAGTTTGCACTGATTTCAAAAAGTGTTAAACTTCTGAGGATCGCCATGACCTTTTTCTGGTGGGGCCAGAGGAAAAGGAGTAGGAACATAAAGAGGTGTTCCTAAATGGGGAACACTTTGTGGTGGTTGTCGACCAACCGGATCTCAGAATTCTTCATCTGGGGGAAGCGCATGGCGCTCACTCTGTATGGCGTCCAAACGCTGATGAATGGTTGCATTAGCGGCTGTCAGATCCACTCGCAAGGTGGTAATAACCTGCACTAGGGCAGTTACCGGGTCCCCCGCTGCATCCATAGTTCAAATGGGAAAATATATGGCTACTCTATCAAAATACTGGAATTTGAATGCCCCAGATTGACTAAACCCTTTGTCCCCAAGCACCGGTCAGGGAGAAACAAAAGGAGAAAGTTATTGAGGCTACAGGTGGAAACAGGAATGCCAGCAACATATCCCCAGCAACTGAAAAGAGGAAACAAGGAATAGGATTAACCCCACTGAGCACACCAACACTAAGTTTAGCGTAGAATTCAACAGGGACCTAATTGGAGTTACCGCAACGCTGAAGATGAAATACCCGCATATGCAGAAGGGCAGAGAAAAGCAGCTGCAGTTTGTCATTTTTTAAGTTCCCAGTAGGCAGTTCATAAATGTTCAAAACCAAAAGTACAAAGAGGAATCAATAATCCTGAGAACAAAATCCAGGAAAAAACCCAAAAAATGAAAAAAGTTCAAAGTGTCCAAAAGAGGCTGATACTTGATTCCAAAAGAGCGCTGAAACAGAAGGGTAATGTAAAACAGGTGCAATTGAACAGTGCCAGGTTCAGGAAAGCCAGCAAAGTCCAAATACTAGATACCTAAGCAGAGGGAAGATCCAAAAAGCAGTCCAGTAACATAGCCAGAGATTTCAGGAACCAGGGAAATCAGGAAGGGCAGAAACAAGGTTGAACAACAATACACTACTCAAGAAAAACGTTGAGAAACAAAGGTATGTGGGACGGTAGCGCTTTTATATCACTTCCTGGTAGCCTTGGTCATGTGGTGCACATGACGTAACATCTACGTATTCTGTTGTCAAGGAGGTGCCATGGCAACCTCCACGCCTGCAGCGAACATCGCGCCGGGAAGCAGAGAGACGCGCGGCTGCCATGGATGCACTGGACCTAACCCCAGCAAACCGCGCACCACCCGCGAGGACCGGAGGGAGGAGGGGGCCAAAGTCCTGCACCGGAAAGCGCCCACAGAAGAGCCGCGACTCTGGTGCCGATCCGCCGGTATCGCCATGACAAAAATCAAACACATTCAAAATGAAACAAGGCAATGAGAGGCCTAATGCATACACAAGAATGCCTGCCGATCCAAGGCAGTGATTACTGACACCAGGGATGCTGACACCAGTTAGAACTTAGTTTTAGTAAAAAATAATTTGAAGAATACAATACAAGGTAAATGAAAGAATTATGCTGCATGCTACAATAACATGCAAGGTAACTGGAAATGATATACAGCAAGGCCGAATAATATCAGCTTACTCTGACATTTGGCAATATGATATGAAAGTAGTATTTACACAGTCCAATAGGGAACACTTTAAAACAGGTTGAATAGTACACAGGTAGAATAAATGCAGGCAGTTGAAAATACAGAGGAGTATTCTGTATGTAGTGTCACAGATGGCCTTAGTAATGACAAAGGTCTGATAGATGGTTCGGTGGTTTTTATTGAAAATAATTCAGTAATGGCGGTTTGAGATGTCACCGAGGACCTTAAGGGACTCCAAATGTCCATTATATAGATGGTTAACACTCCTTTAGTATATTCAATGTCAGGGATTTGAGACTTTAGAATCCTCCAATTAAAGAGTTGTTCTCTCTGGTCCTTCAGTCGCCTGTGTGCACCCGCCACGCTAACCTGATAGCCCATGGTCAGCGTGGGTACTAGTGATCTCTGACCCCTATGATCTACGGTATACTCTCTACTGTGGGAGAGCCTAATGGCCACTTACTTATCTATTTTGCTGTGGTACCCTACTATAGTGTTCCCACAATGATGGCCTTAAATATGGTTTTATGGTAGTGCTTGTATTCCCTCAGATGCTATTTGAAATTTTTGTTCAGCACTGGCCCTACCCAGAGGGTCTCAGAGCACCTTACAATGTTTTAAGGGTAAAAAGGCAGGAGTTGAAACAGAGGTTGCAACATGTTTTCAGGATATGATAGAAAAATTAGGAGAGACAAGTGATTGCAGGGGAAATGGAGGGGTGAGGTTAAGTGTGGGGGAACAGGTATGTTTTGAGGCGCTTTCTAAAAGTGGTGATGGAGGGTGCAGTCCGGGTTTGAAGAGGTAGGATGTTCCGCGCCCAGTGGGTAATTACTAGTTTTTTTTGCATGTTAGTTTGCAGATTTGAAAGTGTAGGATTGTTGGCTTGCTTGTTTGGTGTATGTGTGGGTGATGGGTTTGAGTCTGAAGGTAAGATAGGGTTTGAGGTGGATGGCTTTGAAAACAATGCAGAGTCTTTGTAGGCAATTCTTCGGGATACGGAGAGCCAGTGCAGATGGCCGAGAGCTGGGGTCAATGTTTTGGTAGGTGCAGGATGAGTCTGAATGCTGCTTTTGTATTGTTTGCAGGGGGACACGGGTGCTGCTGGGAAGTCTAGTGAGGAGAGCATTGCTGTAGTCCAGCATGGACAGCACTAGTGCGTGGACTGTGGCACATAAGTCATCTGGAAGAAGGATGTGTCTGGTCTTTTATAGGAGTTGTAGTTGTAGATTGCATGTGTTGGTGACAGCAGCTATGTGGTGTGTGAAGGAAAGGTGGGGGTCAATGGAGAATCCAAAGGACTGGTGTGGAGAAGTAGGGGTGGTGTGGGGTGTCCGTGGTGATTACTTTGATTGTGGGGATTAGTTCAGGTTTGTGTCTGGGGGTGGGGCAGATGAGGAGGTATTCTGTTTTGGAAGGGTTGAGCTTGAGGAAGTGGGTGGCCATCCAGGTGGTAATGGTGGAGAGACAGCGTTTGAGGATATGGCATTGTGAGGGGGATGAGATATGGAAGTATATTTGCATTGGTGTATTGGTGGAAATGGATGTTGTGTTTGCTAAGGGTCTGTTTAAGGCATTCAACATACATGTTGAAGAAGAGTAGAAACAGGGGCGAGCCTTGCAGGACCCCATTCTTGCTCAGTGTTAGGTCAGATCAAAAAGGTGGGCATGGAGACAAAGTGTGTCCTGTAAGTAAGGAAGGAGGTGAACCAGTCGAGGGCGGTGCTTGAGAGTTTCATCCTGTGGGATAGGATGTTGCGTAAAATGGTGTGGTTGGGTAGAATGGTGCACCCTCCCACATTCTCTCCTTCTCTTAGTCTCTTACACTTATTTCCCTGATCTTATGCATCCTTACTCTCTGCTTCCTTTTCTTCCCATATGCCATCTTGTGTCTTTCCCCCTCCTACTCTCCACCTTCTCCTCTCACTACCAACTCCCTGGGAGCTTCTCACCTCTACTTTCCCCCCTACACTCTCACCTCCTACTCCCTCTGTTACCGTCTCCTCCTCCTCATTTTCCCTCTTCCCTTCTCTTCTCTAACTTTCCTCCTGCCTCTTTTTCCCTCAGTCTCTGGCATCTTCTTACACTCCTCTCCCTCCTATATCTACCACTTCCTTCATTCACCTATCACTCTCTCTACCCTCCAAACCTCCCTTCTATAACTACTCCCTTTGCTTTTCCCTTCTCCCTCTCTACCAATCACTTCTCTCTGGCACTCTACCACCACCTCGCACTCTCCCCTATCTCTCGCACCACACTACCACTCTATTGACAATCGCACATACACTCTCAAAATCACAGCTTTGCTCTGTCTATTGTGTACTACTCGCTCTCACAATTTCCTACCTGGATTCCTAGCCACCTTCCACCCCCCACTGGTCTCCTGGTTCACCTCTTCACCTCCTGATCTCCCCAGAACACCCCTCACTCTTTGTAGCCTCTATGGGTCTTTTATACCATTGGCTTCCTTCCTGACTTTAACCTTCCCTTCTCCCCCCATTGGGTCTCCATTCCGCCTGCCGCTGGAGCACAATCTAATGCTATCTTTAAGCAGGGGTTGGGCCGTTGTAGTGCAAAGCTACATAAACCCCTCTTAGCCCTGCCCCCTTTTAGAGTACAGCAATTTGAACAATCTCTGTGTTTTCCCCTGTTGTAGGTCGGGTCGGCATTCTGCTTGATCTCTGCTGAAGTGAGTAATGCTCTTCTCTGATGACAGGCGCTGGAATGTCAGACTCGGTATGAGTGTCGTGGCTCCCTCTTTCAGTCCACTGGGCTCATTAGGTATGGTGGTGCATGCTGGCCTTGGAAGTCCTGAAAGGAAGTAAAGAGAACTCACACCAGAATGGAGGGTGAATGGCTTTGGATGATTGAAAGTGGTACCGGTCTCCACACACAAGGCACATTCAGGTGCAGGGATAAGTTTTGGGACTGGGCCTTCCCAACACCCTCACCCCACTGCTATGGTAGGACTGGCTCTGGCATACCCCTGTTAGGCCTCCTATCCGAGGCTGTGAGGGGTCCCAGTTCCCCCATGATAGGGACAAGCCGCTGACCCTGTCACAACAGATGTAACAAAAACTGTTCAAATGAAATACTATACACTTTAACTTCACGCACAAGATAATTCTTAAAATAGCATACTATATTTCATCAAGTATGTCACTATGTGTCACTGTTAACTATACACTATCAAACTATCAGTTAGCCGATCCAATTATCCCAAACTAAGATGGCTACCACCTCTGACACCCCCCAACCCTAGGCCTCTCATCTGAGATGCACAGGGTTCACTTTTTGTAATTTTTATTTATTATTTTGTTATTGGCATTTCGCATAACAGCAATTGCAACAAATAACATACCCCCCTCTTCCCGCCCCTCCCTACCATTCCTCAGGTGCGTGCGTACAGGTACGGGTAGTATCATGGCAAGGCGATCTTCAGGCAAAATACAAGAGTCTTATGGCGATCATTGAAGTGGCCTAGCTTTCGATCCAGGCAACAAGCCCAAATGTTCATAGATGACACTCTCGGGCCGCTGGAGCCCAGTTTCAGTATCTGTGTGTCTCCCGGTGTTCCTGTCATACCGGGGTCCCCAACCCATTGTACATGCCAGTCCTTGGGCGGGATACAGGTTTTGGATAATAGTCCTCCCGTGATGGAGGCTATTGTGTGGCATCCTGCGATACAGGAGAATCAGCCTCCTCATCACTCGACTGTTTGAGGAGGTATAGCGTATATGTGTCCCACATCCGTCTGTCCCCCCAGCCACACCTTTGCATTGCGCCCCACCTAGTCTTCATATCGTTGCAGTACAGTATGTCCTCTGACCGTTGGGCGACTCTGAGGCTTCTCTTCCTGCCCCACCCCAGCACCACTCTCCGCTTTGCTAGAATCAAGAGGAGTCCTAGCAATTTTCTGGTCCCTTTAGGTACCTGTTTGATGTACCCCAATAAGGCTATTATGGGGTCTCGCGCAATCTGCTGTCCCACTATTTCCCGAATAACTCCAAAAACTTGTAACCAGAATTGCTGCAGTTCCCTACACTCCCATGCCACGTGAAGGAATCCCGCAGAGGCCTGCCTCCATCTGATACAGGTGCCAGTTTTTTGAGGAAAATACATCTTTAGCCGGGCCGGGGAGTAGTAGTACTGATGCAAAAAAGTGGATCCGTTTAAATTTAGTGCATACCGCCCCCTTCCTGATCATCTTGTAGCAGTATCCCCATGTAGCCACTGATATCTCCCTGCCCAGTGTCCTCTCCCACATTTCTCGTGACTATAGCGCGGCTACTGGCCTATTTCTCAAGGCTATCGCATACAGCTCGGGTACAACTCGGTGCCTCAGGCCCCCCTTATCATCTTGTCGAGTGTATCTGCTATTTGATGTTGCTCCGGGAAAGATGGAAACAACTGTTGCAGCACCCCCACAACCTGTAGTAAAGAAAAACATCTAGCGCAGATAGGGCCCCTCTCTCTTTCAATTGGGTGATGGATATGAACATCCCACTTGGGAACAGGTCACCAAATTTAGTTACTTCCAACCTTTTCATCAGGACCACGTAACCCGATTCACTGGTCAGGGGGACGTCCGGGATATGCATTACCGGGAGCTCCGGTGAATAAAGTGTGTCCCCTCTATAGCTTTCCGTTCCAAAAGGGTCCAAGCACTGCATGTCAGATCCACCATATTCCGAGCTGTACGTGACTGGATCGGTGCTGTGAGGATAACTAACCTTAGTAACACTGGGAATGCAATCGATCTCTCTATCTCAACATGTGGTTGTATATCTGCCATCCCATACCAGTACCATAGGTAGCTAGCTTCTGCCACTGTGTAATATAGTTCAAAATCCAGTAGGGCCAGACCCCCCTCCCGAATGGGTGCCACAAGTTTGTCCCAGGAGACCCGCGCCTGCTTACCAGCCCAAATAAATTTTGTCACAGCTGAACAGAGATCCTGGAAGTTTTTCTTGGGCACTCTAATGGGTGTGTTGAGGAACACATAGAGAAACCTGGGGAGAATGGTAAACTTGATCACCGAGATCCTACCATATAAGTTATGCGGGAGAGAGTCCCACCTAAGCATACCCAATTTGGCTAATTCAAGCGTTTCTGTGTAATTACAGCGGAATACCACCCCCTCCTCCCTGGAAATAGTTATTACCAGATAACGAGTGCTGGTTAAATCCCACTGAAATCCTCACTTATCATGAAACTGGACTACTGCATCTGTTAGTTGGAACATGACTGACTTACTAGTATTCACCCTGAGCCCCGATAATTCCACAAACTGCTGGACGTCTAGCATGACTGGGTCCAGATTGACCTTGGGACCGTGTTTGAACAGGACCATATCATCCACGTATAACAAGATCACCACCCGATGAATGTACAATTGAATTCCCCGGTGCATATGCAGTTCTCTAACCCGTTCAGCCCACGGCTCTATCGCCAGGGCGAACAACAGGGAGGATAATGGACATCCCTGGTGTGTCCCTCGCTCGAGTGGTATTAACTCTGTTGTGTGCACATTCGCCCTCACCCTAGCCACCGGATCTTTATATAGCAGTGATATAAAGGAGTTGAATAGATCCCGCAAGCCCAATCTGCGCAGGACTGAAAACAAGAACGGCCACTCGACGGAATCAAATGCCTTAGTAACATCCAATAGAGCCGCAACCACTGGTTCATCCCTCGGTAGTGCTGCCATTAGACCAAACATTCTCCTCAGCCCAAAGAATGTTGACCGCCCAGGGATAAATCCCGCCTGATCGGCTCTAACTATAGTTGGCATCAGCGGCGCTAATCTAGCCGCTAATATTTTAGCCAATATTTTATTGTCAACATTGATAAGTGAGATCGGGCGATACGAGGAGCAATCCACCGCTGGTTTCCTGGGTTCTAATAACACTACAACCACTGCTTCTCTGTGAGAATCCGGGAGTTGCCCCTCGGCTACTGCCTGTTGGTAAACTTGCAGTAGATATGGTGCCAGTTTGTCAACATAACATTTATAAAATTCAGCGGTGAAGCCATCCGGGCCAGTAGACTTACCGCCCAGCAATGACTTATTGGCCCCATCTACCGCATCCAATGTTAATGGTCTATTCAACCATTCTCGTTGTTCACCCGAGCACCAGTACAATCCCACCTGATCCAGATACGCATCTATGTCTATCTGTGTGGCCTGTGATTGAGTGGAGTACAGGCACCTGTAGAATTTATAGAATTCGTGAAGTATTTGCTCGTCCTCGAATTGATCCACCCCTCTCTCATCCGTGATTACTGTAATTCTATTCTCCAGCCCGTTCATCAGAGTGGCCCTGGCAAGGGACCGTCCTGGGGTCTGGCCTTCCCCATACTGACGGGGGGCCCGTCCTACCCCACTGATATTTCACCTCCCTCTGGGCTAGGGTGTGGAATTCCTGCAGCTTCTGCATTATTTCCCCTTGTTGAAATTTGGTTGGGGTGGAGGCCGCTTCCTGCAGGATACGTATCTCCTCTTCTTTGTCTGCTAGCTCTTTCCTTATTTGTCTCATGATTCCCAGTTTTTTAGCGATGTACTCCCCCTTATCACACGTTTAAATCCCTCCCACAGGGTGCCCATGGAGGCCACTGACCCTTCATTATTCTCAAAGTACGTATCTATGACCCTCGATAACCCCTCTCTGTAAACTACATTTGTGAGTTCATCACTTTTAAAGCTCCACAGAGGCTTCATCTCTGCCCGCTCCCGCAGGCGGATGGCCAATAAAACATGGCCATGATCGGAGAGGGTGCGAGCTAATATATCTACCCTCGTTGTCGGACCCAGGAGCATGTGGCAAATTAGGAAATAGTCCAGTCGTGCAGCTGAATTGTGCGGAGCAGAATAGTGTGTAAATTGGGGCACCACCGGGTTGCTCACTCTCCATACATCCTCCATTCACCAAACCACCAGCATACCCCGAATTCTGTCAGAGCTTCTGCTATTCGAGTGTGAGGCACTTCCCACCTGGTCCCGAGTCTAGTCTAACACTGAGTTAAAATCCCCTGCCCACAGGATATCCCCCCCCACCCAGTTGCCTCTCAATCCACTCCAGAGATTCCGTTGTATCTTGATTGGGCCCATAGTAGCAAATTAGTGTGTGTGATTTCCCTTGAAGAATCCCCTGCACTATCAATGCTCTGCCCTCCTGATCTTTCAGAACCTTGGTCTGTTGGAACCCCACCTAGCTATGTACCAGGGTGCACCCCCCCTAGAGAAAGAGGAGTAATGGGAAAAGTACCTATGGCACCCCCAGCTTTTGCCAAATTTGGACTCGGTTTCCACCGTCAGGTTAGTCTCCTAGAGAAAGGCCACCCCCACCCGATGGCGTCTCAGGTATAGTAAGACTTTCCGGCACTTGGGGGGCTATTAAGGCCCCTGACATTACAGGTCATAAAGTTAAGCGTCGCCATTAGTAGACAAACCAATATGAATGCCCAGGTCACCTCTCATCTGACTATTCATATGTACCTTCCGCACCTCTGAGTTTCCACTCCCTCCCCTACCAACAACCCCCCAACTTGTCAGTGTTTGATCCCCCTCCATCCCCCTCTCCTCTCACCTTATAAACAACTCCCACCCATCCATGCCGGATACCCCAACTGTCCAGCTTCCCATGTGCCCACAACATATTGGCAATCAGCTTTCGCTTGAGGGGCGGCTCTATGCCCGACCCTCCAATACACCACTCCGATTACTCTGTCTCCTGACTTAACACATGAACCAGAGTGTGCCGTGAGGTCACGCTGCCTTGGTTCCAAACATGTTTGATAGTGAGTTAAATGTTATTCTCCCGTTGTCTGGAGACCCCTGGTAGCATGTTGAGGAAGGAGGTAGCCTCTTCCGGGGATTGGAAAAAGAGTGACCAGCCATCGTGCTCGACCCGCAGCTTAGCCGGAAACATTTCGTGTTTCTTTTTCGCAGCCGCTTCTTCAGGTCCAGAAATGTCCTCCTTGTTGCCTGCACCTTGTCCGAGAAGTCTGGGAAGAATGTAATGGTATCTCCTCTGTAGGTGACCGTCCCCTTCTTATTGTTTTACTGTTAACTTTATGCAACCATTATGCTTGTATACATAAAAACGTTATTTTTTAACATACCTCTTCATTTTACCACTCTCCTCCAGAATTTCAAACTAAACTGAAATCTGTTTCACTGTACACACTCACAAGGATTGAATGACATCTCAGCCTGCATGAACTCGATCTTAGCTATTGGAAGCTGATGAAAAACAATACAGTGGAAACTTCTTCTTTTGCCTGTTCCACCCTCTTGGCTGTCAACCTGGGCCATCCACAACCCCTGGACACAGGTGTTGCATCTTGCGCCCTCCCACTTACCCCGTTCCCCACCTGAGCTACCACTCCACTACTTTTTTGGCACACTTCTACCACTGGCCAAGAGGTGTTGTGGTAGCTGCCTAGTAAAATCATGTAAAGTGGGCGAAGAAGGAACAGTTCAAGGGTGCAATGGCAGAGCACTTCTGCCCGTCAAATACAGACATCAATGACCAAATTCTACTGTACTGAAAGTGTCACAGTACTTACAGACCCTTTAGCACGGTGCGTCGTATTTTGGCGCAGTGCCTTGTGCGCCAGCCGTTTCGGCACAGCGCTTTTGGCGCAGGTCGCTTTTAGGCGCGTCCTGTTGGCTGCGGCAGCATGACACAGGGACCTGCGTGCCAAGATATTTATGTCTTACTTAAATATATTGTCAACCAAAGCAAGGGAAAATGCAGTGTTTGCTTCACAGTATATTTAATCAAACAGTAGTCTCTCAGCACAAGGAGCTGCACTGTGAGAGCACGCTCCAGGCAGAAATAGGCTGCTGCGTCCCGCATGTTATTGTTTGCAGGACACATCAACCTATTTCTGCATAGAGCGTGCATTCCAGTGCAGCTCCTTGTACTGAGCGCCTACTGTTTAATTAAATATACTGTCAACCAAAGCACTGCATTTCCCCGTGCTTTGTTTGACAATATATTCAAGTAAAACATAAATATCTGGCTCGCTGGTCCCTGTTCCCTAATGGCTGCGGCCAAAAGACGCGCCTAAAAGGGAATTGCACCAAAAAAGCTGCGCCAAAACGGCTGGGCGCCAGAATGTCCGGCTTCCCCTCGAGCAATGTAGGCTGACATGGGCGCTTTGGGACCGAATACATATTTTACACAGTCCTAGCATTTAGACACCTGCTTTACTGCAGGGTTGCTCTGCCATCTTGTGGCCTACCTCTGTATTATCTTTTAAGGTACACATAAAACACAATTTCTAACAATTCGGAATGCATGCATGCATGCCTCCTCCTATCTCCACTATTGAGCCCTCAGGCGGTGACCGTAAATTAGCACTCAATTTATTTTGAACAATAGTGAAGTTTGCTATACAAAATAAGCTTGCAATCGCTTCTCTGCATTACCTCCTCATCCTGTCTCCCTCGTCACAGCCATTCACTGATGAGGGCTGGTGGCCCGGGCAGAACCTTTCAACGGCAAACTTCGTTTTGGCCTTCCTCGCATGTATGCACTGCCCCTCTAAAGGCGGGCCCTATAACCCTTCCTCTGTTGACAAGCGTCCTGTATGTGATGGGCTTGCCCGTGCCTCGGGCCGCCCCGTACTAACATACACGCATGCACACAATCACTGAGCCGACTGCGTGTAGGTCTATGCTTTCCAAGGTCCCGGCGGCAACCCCTGCACGGACCGTCTTTATTACAACCGCGCATGCGCGGGCCACAACGAGCCTGGCGCATGCACGTCAACAACTCAAGACGTCACATTCCTCCTTTTCTTTAAACAGAACAACAAATTACAACATCAATAAAACATGACAACCTTAACTGGGCCCAACGGGGCCGCTGACCTGACTGCGGTGTCTGCTCAGTCTCCTGAGTCCAGGATGTAGTCCTTGAGACAAACCGGCAGTCTGCGACCTTTTCGCATGGGATATCGGCTGCTGCTCCTGGGGGTCGGCAGCGGGATGTCCATTGGTGGCCTTATGTCCTCTGGTGGATCTACCTCCGGGCCGTCTACCACCGCCTCGGGCGGGGACGCCCCTTCCTGCTCTTCCTCATGATGACGAACGTCCACCTTCTTGAAGAAGGACCGGTTGCGGGTGACGGTCCCTTTTTCATTCGCCGCGGTGACCATGGTTCCCTTGACGTGAGTGACAGTCCACGGTTGGGGCTCATAGGGGAGTGACAGCTTCCCTTCCGGTCGACGATTCCGCACGAGCACCGCATCGCCCACGCAACCTCATTTTCTTGCAGACCTCTCCTCACGCTCTCTTTCTCGTTGCGTGTCTCTCTCTCCTCTCGGACTCTGTCGTTGTTGAGGACCCCTGGCTCGCGGCCCTCAATTTCCGGCAGAAGGCTTCTCGGGCAGCGTCCAAACAGAGCCTCTGCCGGAGCAACTCCGGTCAACTGATGGGGTGTGGTACGATATTCCCCAAGAAATTCAACCAGTTTCTTTTTCAGGTCACCCCCTTCATGGGCCGATATTCTGAACACCTTGTTCAGGGTCCTCATGAGTCTTTCGGCTTCTCCATTAGCCCTGGGCCATAGCGGCGATACCTTGCGGTGATGGATCCCTTTTTCTTTCATATACTGCGCAAACTTGTTCCCCGTGAACGGCGGGCCATTGTCCGAGCATAGGATCTCCGGGAAACCATGGGTAGCAAACATCCGGTCCATGGCCGTGATGGTGTGTTCGCTTGCTGTTGATTCTACGACTTCCACCTCGGGATACCTTGACCATTGGTCAACCACCGCCAGAAAGTACATGCCCCTCCCGGTCGATCAAAAATCAGCATGGACGGCGCCCCACGGGCTCTCACTTCTTTCCATGGAACTGATGGGTGGTGCTATCTCAATGGGACTTGTTGCTTGGCACGGCAGGCACCTCCTCACATGTAGTTCCACTAGGCTTTCCAGGTCCGGGAACCACACTTTGGGCCTTAGCCGCGCGTTGGTTTTCGCAACCCCCTGGTGACCCGTGTGCGCCAGCTCCAGAACTCGAGCCCTCAGCGACTGCGGAACGACAATCTGCCGTCCCCGCAGCAACAGTCCATCGTCCGATATCGAGAGTTCATCCCTCACCCTCCAAAGCGGCTGGAGGTCCCGCCGGGCCCTGACGTCCCGCCTGGTGTTATTCTGTAGTACCTCCTTCCAGTCTCCACTTCTTATCGCGGCCTGTATGATTTGGAACACCTCATCGAATGATGATTCTTCCGCCACAACTTCTCTGGACAGAGCCATCGGCATAGCGCATTCCACAATGTTATGGAAAAACACCTGGCACTGAACCAGCTCCTGAGATCCCTGCGCTCTCTCATAATTTGGGTGGCGAGACAGGTAATCCGTCGGATTGTTCGTCCCCGGCCTGTACACAAGCTTGACCCCATATTCGACGAGTGCCAACATCCAGCGCTCGATCCGCGGAGGAGGCTTTGAAGATACACCCGCTAGAATGGGCAGAAGCGGTTTGTGGTCAGTCACAACCGTCACATGTTTCCCTAGTATGTACAGTCGAAAATGCCGGCAGCCCCATGGGATGGCCAACGCCTCCCTCTCAATCTGCGAATAGCGCCTCTCGGTGTCCGTGAGGGCCTTGCTCGCATATGCAATGGGCCGCATATCACCTCTGGTGTCCGACTGCATGAGAACAGTCCCCAGTCCCACGGGGCTGGTGTCAACGACGATCTCAGATTCGGCGGTGGGAACAAAATACGCCATCGTGTCTCGATCTGAGAGAGCACGCTTGATCTCCATGAAGGCATCCTGTTCTCTCTTCTCCCACATCCATGTGGCGTCATTTTTTGTCAATGCTTGGAGAGGTTTGGATAGGGACGCCAGACCTTTGATAAAACGCCCACAGTAATTAACCATCCCCAAGAAGCTCCGCACCTCCATGGGGGATTGGGGCGCCGCGGCCTCACGGATGTCCTTGACTTTTTCGGGGTCTGGCGAGACACCATTGGCATGGAAAATGAATCCAAAGAATCCAATACGATCCTTGAAAAATGTGCATTTCCCCTTATGTAGAGTGAGGCCCAGATCTCTCAGCCTCTGCAATGTTAATTCCAGTCTCTTCACATGCTCGGCCTGAGATTCGGCAAAAACCAAAATGTCATCACTCATATTGAGTACTCCTTTCAGGCCGGTCAACGCTCCCCTGATTGCACTTTGAAAGACCTCCGCCACGGACGAAATGCCAAAACTCAAGCGTTTAAATTGGTAGAGGCCTTCATGAGTAGTAAAAGTCGTAATGTATCTTGAGTCTGGGTGGAGCTCTAGCTGGTGATACCCCGACCTCAGGTCCAACTTCGAGAACACCCTTGCCCCTTGCAGCTCTCCCACAATGTCATCCAATGTGGGTGTAATGTGCCTCTCCCGTTTGATGGCGGCATTCGGGAGATGCATGTCCACGCAGATGCGGATGGCCCCTGGCTGTTTGGGCTTGGGCACCACCACAATAGGCGATACCCAGGGCGTTGGCCCCTCAACCCTTTCAATGATGTCCATTTCCACGAGCAATTGCAGTTCCTTCTCGACCTGCGCCCTAAGATGGAACGGAATTCGTCGATGATTTAGGGCGGTGGGCCGAATAGTGTCGGCGATGTGCAATCGCACTGGGGGAGCCTTCAATTTGCCCACCCCTTGAAAGATACTGGAGAACCTGCCTAGGAGCCGGTTTGTGCCCACCTGATATACTTTGAGGGCAAAATGCAGCACAGCTTAGGAGTGAGTGGGGGCTGACGTCAGTGATGAAAAATCTTGCTTTAATGGTTTTGTCCCCCCAAGTCACCGGTGCCACGAACACACCTTGAATGGGCAGCGGTGTGTCACCACCAAAAGTAACAATCTTGGCCTTGGACATATCCAATGGGGGCGGCCCTGGGATGGCCTTGTAGTGGTCAGTGTCAAGTACACACACAGAGGCGCCAGTGTCAATCAGAACCTGGGTGGGGGCACCCTGAATGTCCACGATGCATGTCGGTTGACGCCTTTTCTTTGCCCCTGTCGCAAGATTGGAAATGAAAATAATTTCTTCTTCCTCCTCTTCTTCCTCGGCAATGTTAAGCCTTTGAGTGTCCTGCTCCAGTGTGGCGATGCTGCGTTGTCTCCGAAAGCCACCTCCACTCGCCCTTGCTGGCCCCCTGTGCGTGGTCACCGGGACGGCTGCGCGACACATTCGGGCATAGTGACCAGGACTGTTGCACCTTCCACATACTCTCGTCTTGGTCGGACAGCCCTCGGAGTGGGGCAAATCATGACCACAGTATTGACATATGGCCGCACTCCCCTGCGCAGGGGCCGCCTCCTGGCGCTTCTGGCTCCATCGTGATTTAGACGGGGCCTGTCTCCCCACTGCAAATGCTTCTTCACATTTGCCTGGGCGCACAGCTGCGTCCATCTTTGCACCCCTCGTCTCGGCAAGCTCATACACCCGGCCACTGTCCAATATTTGGGCTAGAGTCATACCTGGTTCCCGCAGAATCTGCCTGCGAAGCTTGCCAGAGCTGCACCCTTGTATTACTTGATTGCGGATCATGTTGTCCTCATTGTGCTACCTGCAAGTGCTTGCCATCTGTCGCAGACATGCGCAAAACTTGTCGAGAGATTCGTCCTCATGCTGCTTCTCTCCGCAAAAGAGGAACCTCTCAATGTCAACATTAGATAACGGAATTAAATAGTTCTGGAGCGCCGTTTTGACGGCCGCATACGTCACCACCTGCAAGTTCAGGGACTCATAAATGCGTAGAACGTCTATGCCTGCTGAATATAGTAGAGTGGCCCTTTTCGCATCGTCATCGGTCTCACTGGTGGCTGTGAAATACATATCTAACTTCTTGATCCACAAGAGCCATTTCTGGCCGAGTTTCGAGGGTGGACCTGAGATGTCAAACTCTTGCATTGGGAGCAGAGAGCCCTGTTGCCACCGCCTCACTGTGGGTGGCGCAGTTGCTTCTTGGTCGCTGTTCGCCATGTTTTCACAGGCTGCACAGGCACCTCCCGCTGTCTTGGAGGCCGCAAACCTGACTTTACACAGACATGCACATACCTTGAAAAATTTCCTAGTGTGCCTCCGCCTTGGCACCTGCCACAAGCACCAGAACGTGGTCTGAAGAGACTCTTCAGCTCTCCACCATGAAGAGCCCCACCTTCCTGGTAGTTTCTGTGGTCCTCCTGGGTGGAGAATCACAGGGGTTCCAAAAATTGACGATTTGGATGTTCTTCAACACGTGGGCAGTGCCATCACTCGTGTCAGGTCCGTAGCGTGTTCGAGGAAGAAATGTACCGTTGACATGCTCGCGCATGTTGGAATATCCCCCTTTTCACACCGGTCCTCGTCGCCAATGTGATGGGCTTGCCCGTGCCTCAGGCCACCCGTACTAACATACACGCATGCACACAATCACTGAGCCGACTGCGCGTAGGTCTATGCTTTCCAAGGTCCCGGCGCCAATCCCCGCACGGACCGTCTTCATTACAACCGCGCATGCGCGGGCCACAACAAGGCTGGCGCATGCGCGTCAACAACTCAAGACGTCACACCGAATACACCAAACTCTTACAGTAGTTCAGTTGTCTGTCATGGAGCGTGGGAGGCAGTGCCGTCACTAGGGTCGGCGGGGCAGGCCCTTCCTCTGAAATCCTGGCCCACTGTTGCATGGCACCCCTCCTGGGAGCATGATAGCTCCCATGACGGCGTGATGGGTCACGTGGCAGTAGACATGTGGCCAACCTAATAAAAGCCACAAGCCGCTTCCAGCTCGGTAGTCACACTCCAACTGACTCCGGTGTGGTTTCTTTCTGTGCGCCTGCTGGGCCCTCCACGAGGTCGGCGCCCCTGCTGGGCAACACCGACCTCCACTGCTTGCAGGCCATGTGAGCATGGCTGTTTGGGGCGACCTCGGCCTGGGTGCCCCCAGAGCCGGGGCCGTCGAGTGCTGGGTGCCCCCAGCCACGTGTGGGGTCCAGTGACCTGGAGCGCGTGGGGTGATCCCCACTGCATTGTTCGTGGCGTGAGCGCCGCACAACGGAAGCCCGTCGGGTGATCCATACATGTGTATGGGGCCTGCCCGGTGACCCGGAGCAGGCCCCCAACAATGGCGACGAGGGCTGGACGCCCCATGTGCATGGCGGTTTTGGCTGCTGTAGTGGAGATGGCTCCGCGGGTGGGCCAGGGCCCTGTTTGTGAACACAGGCTGCCTGGTGCCCGCGTGGGGGCCGTGCTGAGGGGGATTGAAGCAGCATCGGCCGCGCCTGCTGCTGCTGTGTTTTTCCTCTCTTCCCCGACTTCAGCCGCAACAAAGGGATGCCCGGCGGCCCCAGCCATAAGAGACGGGGCTGCCCCTCCCCCAACCGGAGCGGCTATGCACGCCTGCAGCTGCCGGTGGGAGGTGAGCGCCCCCCCGAGAGGAAGCTTACCGGGCGGTGTGCGCAGCAGATGGGGGGTGGCAGAGCCCTCCCATCCCCAACATGAGGCGGGCCCACCATTAACTGGGCTCGCGAACACGTGAATGCACTGGGTGGAGCCCCCACCCGACACGAGGCGGGCCACCACCAACTGGGCCATTGCATCGACTGCACAGGTTCTGGATCAGAGTGGAAAAAAAACCACAAAAAAAATGCAGGCCGAGACGGGAAGCCCACGCATCCCAGAAACGAAGGAGGGGCCATGGCCTAAACAACCTGGGGCCGCAGCAGTGAGAAAACACATGTGAAATGCTGCACAACAGTGGGAGGCAGCCCCGAGCGACCAACGAGGAGGGGCACACCACAAGTACCCTGCCACACAGCAGGCATCCAGCCCACAGTTTTGTTAATGAGGATGCTGGTAATGAGATTGTCAATGCTGCAGAACCTCTTCCTCAAGCAGCGAGGAGAATCTGCTGGGGTGCTCCATCACAGAGAAGAAAAGTAAGAAAGGGCGGCGGCCCTGCACGAAGGTGAACGAGGTTGCCCTGGCCCGCACTGCAATGAAGGGGAGATGAGGGAAGTGAAGCGCCATAGAACCGCACATGGCCCTGTGAACAGCATACTCAGGCCAAGGTCTGCACCTTCCACACAGAGAGGGCTGAGTCCATCGCCCAGCAACGGGGTAGCGGCTCCATCCGGAGTGCTTGTGTGCCCTCAGTGTCACCTAACTCTCTGAACCAAGCCATGGTGTCAGCCCCGGAGCAGTGCAACCATCTGGCCACCGCTACCACCATTCCATGAGGTTTGCCCTCCAGACTGTGGACTTGGCCGATGTGGCCCCTGGGCCTCCCCAGGTGCGGCTTTACCAGCCCTCTTTGACTCTGGTGAATGTTGTTGAGGACATTGACCTTTTTCCTGCAATTTCACCCGTCTGGAGGATGCACATCATCATCGACATCCCCATGAAGACGGGGGGGTGCGGACATGGACTTGCTTAAAATGGCCCAGTTGGTGGGCAATGTGTTGTTGTGTGATAGCTGAACCACTCACCCAGGTTAATAAAGGGTCTGAAAACTAGTAGAATGGTGATAGTAGCAGTAATGTGTGGGGTGTGTTGGGATTTTGGGTTTAGTCTGTTTTGTTGTTATGGAAAAGGAGGAGTGTTGCATGGCACCCGTCCTAGGAGCATGGAAGCTCCCATGACGGCGTGATGGGTCATGTGGCAGTAGCCATGTGGCCAACCTAATAAAAGCCACGAGCCGCTTCCGGCTCGGTAGTCACACTCCAACTGACTCTGGTGTGGTTTCTTTCTGTGTGCCTGCCGGGCGTACCACCGCGTGGTGTAGGCCCAGGGACAGGGCCCTCCACGAGGCCGGCGCCCCTGCTGGGCAACGCTGACCTCGACTGCTTGCAGGCCATGTGAGCATGGCTGTTTGGGGCAACCACGGCCTGGGTGCCACCAGAGCCGGGCCGTCATGTGCTGGGTACCACCAGCCACGTTGGGGCTCCAGTGACCTGGAGCGCGTGGGGTGATCCCCACTGCATCGTCCGCGGCTGTGAGCACCGCACAACGGAAGCCCGTCGGGTGATCCCGACATGTGGATGGGGCCTACCCGGTGACCCGGAGCTGGCCCCCAATAGCCACCCTCCTGTCCCCCCGACATCAGCTGGGTTACTTTGTCTGCACTGTCTGCAGTGCTGTGTCCGCCAGCACAACACACACAGGGCCGCAATCAATGCTGCACAATGAAGAGCTGTTACGTCGGAACGGTGTAAAACCCGGAACAGGCTGAACGGCCTGGAACGGTACCCTAATATATAAAACGGCAGCAAAACTCACCTGAAAATGATGCAAACACACATGAAGAACATTTTGGAAATGGGGAATGTTGAACAATGTGCTGTCATTAACCCATTACTGCACAAAATCTACATTTTCACACGAAAAAGTACTCGGAAAGGGCCGGAATGCTACCCTAATATATAAAATGGCAGCAAAACTCACATGAAAATGATTCAAACACACATGAAGAATATTTTGGATATGGGGAAGGTTGTACAATGGGCTGTCATTAATCCATTACTGACCAAAATCTACATTTTCACACGAAAAAAGTACCCGGAACGGGCCGGAACGCTACCCTAATATATAAAATGGCAGCAACACTCACCTGAAAATGATGCAAACACACATGAAGAACATTTTGGAAATGGGGAAGGTTGAACGTGCGCTGTCATTATCCCATTGCTGCCCAAAATCTGCATTTTCACACAAAAAAAGTACCCGGAACGGGCCAGAACGCTACCCTAATATATACAACGGCAGCAAAACTCACCTGAAAATGATGCAACCCCACATGAAGAACATTTTGGAAATGGGGAAGGCTGAACAATGTGCTGCCATTAACCCATTACTGCCCAAAATCATCATTTTCACACGAAAAAGTACCCGGAACGGGCCAAAACGCTACCCTAATATATAAAATGGCAGAAAAACTCACCTGAAAACGATGTAAACACACATGAAGAACATTCTGGAAATGGGGAAGGTTGAACAATGTGCTGTCATTAACCCATTGCTGCCCAAAATCTGCATTTTCACACAAAAAAAGTACCCGGAACGGGCCAGAACGCTACCCTAACATATATAACGGCAGCAAAACTCAACTGAAAATGATGCATACACACATGAAGAACATTTTGGAAATGGGGAAGGTTGAACAATGTGCTGTCATTAACCCATTGCTGCCCAAAATCTGCATTTTCACACAAAAAAAAGTACCTGGAACGGGCCAGAACGCTACCCTAATATACACAACAGTAGCAAAACTCACCTGAAAATGATGCAAACCCACATTAAGAACATTTTGGAAATGGGGAAGGTTGAACAATGTGCTGTCATTAACCCATTACTGCCCAAAATCAACTTTTCACATGAAAAAGTACACAGAACGGGACGGAACGCTACCCTACTATATAAAACGGCAGAAAAATTCACCTGAAAACGAAGCAAACACACATGAAGAACATTTTGGAAATGGGGAAGGTTGAACACTGTGCTGTCATTAATCCATTACTGCCCAAAATATACATTTTCACACGAAAAAGTACCCGGAACGGGCCAGAACGCTACCCTAATATAAACAACGGCAGCAAAACTCACCTGAAAATGGTGCAAACCCACATGAAGAACGTTTTGGAAATGGGGAAGGTTGAACAATGTGCTGTCATTAACCCATTACTGCCCAAAATCAACATTTTCACATGAAAAAGTGCCCGGAACGGGCCGGAACGCTACCCTAATATATAAAACGGCAGAAAAACTCACCTGAAAACGATGCAAACACACATGAAGAACATTTTGGAAATGGGGAGGTTGAACAATGTGCTGTCATTAACCCATTACTGCCCAGAATCTACATTTTCACACGAAAAAGTACACAGAACGGGCCGGAACGCTACCCTAATATATAAAGTAGCAGAAAAACTCACCTGAAAACAATGCAAACACACATGAAGAACATTTTGGAAATGGGGAAGATTGAACAATGTGCTACCATTAACCCATTACTGCCAAAAATCAACATTTTCACACGAAAAAGTACCCAGAACGGGCCGGAACGCTACCCTAATATATAAAACGGCAGAAAAACTCACCTGAAAACAATGCAAACACACATGAAGAACATTTTGGAAATGGGAAAGGTTGTACAATGTGCTATCATTAACCCATTGCTCCCCAAAATCTACATTTTCACACGAAAAAGTACCCGGGACGGGCCAGAACGCTACACTAATATAAACAACGGCAGCAAAACTCACCTGAAAATGATGCAAACCCGCATGAAGAACATTTTGGAAATGGGGAAGGTTGAACAATGTGCTGTCATTAACCCGTTACTCCCCAAAATCTACATTTTCACATGAAAAAGTACCCAGAACGGGCCGGAACGCTACCCTAATATACACAACAGTAGCAAAACTCACCTGAAAATGATGCAAACCCACATTAAGAACATTTTGGAAATGGGGAAGGTTGAACAATGTGCTGTCATTAACCCATTACTGCCCAAAATCAACATTTTCACATGAAAAAGTACCCGGAACGGGACGGAACGCTACCCTACTATATAAAAGGGCAGAAAAATTCACCTGAAAACGAAGCAAACACACATGAAGAACATTTTGGAAATGGGGAAGGTTGAACACTGTGCTGTCATTAATCCATTACTGCCCAAAATATACATTTTCACACGAAAAAGTACCCGGAACGGGCCAGAACGCTACCCTAATATAAACAACGGCAGCAAAACTCACCTGAAAATGGTGCAAACCCACATGAAGAACGTTTTGGAAATGGGGAAGGTTGAACAATGTGCTGTCATTAACCCATTACTGCCCAAAATCAACATTTTCACATGAAAAAGTGCCCGGAACGGGCCGGAACGCTACCCTAATATATAAAACGGCAGAAAAACTCACCTGAAAACGATGCAAACACACATGAAGAACATTTTGGAAATGGGGAGGTTGAACAATGTGCTGTCATTAACCCATTACTGCCCAGAATCTACATTTTCACACGAAAAAGTACACAGAACGGGCCGGAACGCTACCCTAATATATAAAGTAGCAGAAAAACTCACCTGAAAACAATGCAAACACACATGAAGAACATTTTGGAAATGGGGAAGATTGAACAATGTGCTACCATTAACCCATTACTGCCAAAAATCAACATTTTCACACGAAAAAGTACCCAGAACGGGCCGGAACGCTACCCTAATATATAAAACGGCAGAAAAACTCACCTGAAAACAATGCAAACACACATGAAGAACATTTTGGAAATGGGAAAGGTTGTACAATGTGCTATCATTAACCCATTGCTCCCCAAAATCTACATTTTCACACGAAAAAGTACCCGGGACGGGCCAGAACGCTACACTAATATAAACAACGGCAGCAAAACTCACCTGAAAATGATGCAAACCCGCATGAAGAACATTTTGGAAATGGGGAAGGTTGAACAATGTGCTGTCATTAACCCGTTACTCCCCAAAATCTACATTTTCACATGAAAAAGTACCCAGAACGGGCCGGAACGCTACCCTAATATACACAACAGTAGCAAAACTCACCTGAAAATGATGCAAACCCACATTAAGAACATTTTGGAAATGGGGAAGGTTGAACAATGTGCTGTCATTAACCCATTACTGCCCAAAATCAACATTTTCACATGAAAAAGTACCCGGAACGGGACGGAACGCTACCCTACTATATAAAAGGGCAGAAAAATTCACCTGAAAACGAAGCAAACACACATGAAGAACATTTTGGAAATGGGGAAGGTTGTACAATGGGCTGTCATTAATCCATTACTGACCAAAATCTACATTTTCACACGAAAAAAGTACCCGGAACGGGCCGGAACGCTACCCTAATATATAAAATGGCAGCAACACTCACCTGAAAATGATGCAAACACACATGAAGAACATTTTGGAAATGGGGAAGGTTGAACGTGCGCTGTCATTATCCCATTGCTGCCCAAAATCTGCATTTTCACACAAAAAAAGTACCCGGAACGGGCCAGAACGCTACCCTAATATATACAATGGCAGAAAAACTCACCTGAAAATGATGCAACCCCACATGAAGAACATTTTGGAAATGGGGAAGGTTGAACAATGTACTGCCATTAACCCATTACTGCCCAAAATCATCATTTTCACACGAAAAAGTACCCGGAACGGGCCAAAACGCTACCCTAATATATAAAATGGCAGAAAAACTCACCTGAAAACGATGTAAACACACATGAAGAACATTCTGGAAATGGGGAAGGTTGAACAATGTGCTGTCATTAACCCATTGCTGCCCAAAATCTGCATTTTCACACAAAAAAAAGTACCCGGAAGGGGCCAGAACGCTACCCTAACATATATAACGGCAGCAAAACTCAACTTAAAATGATGCATACACACATGAAGAACATTTTGGAAATGGGGATGGTTGAACAATGTGCTGTCATTAACCCATTGCTGCCCAAAATCTGCATTTTCACACAAAAAAAAGTACCCGGAACGGGCCAGAACGCTACCCTAATATACACAACAGTAGCAAAACTCACCTGAAAATGATGCAAACCCACATTAAGAACATTTTGGAAATGGGGAAGGTTGAACAATGTGCTGTCATTAACCCATTACTGGCCAAAATCAACATTTTCACATGAAAAAGTACACGGAACGGGACGGAACGCTACCCTACTATATAAAACGGCAGAAAAATTCACCTGAAAACGAAGCAAACACACATGAAGAACATTTTGGAAATGGGGAAGGTTGAACACTGTGCTGTCATTAACCCATTACTGCCCAAAATCTATATTTTCACACGAAAAAGTACCCAGAACGGGCCGGAACGCTACCCTAATATATAAAATGGCAGAAAAACTCACCTGAAAACAATGCAAACACACATGAAGAACATTTTGGAAATGGGAAAGGTTGTACAATGTGCTGTCATTAACCCATTACTGCCCAAAATCTAAATTTTCACACCAAAAAGTACCCGGAACGGGTCAGAACGCTACCCTAATATAAACAACGGCAGCAAAACTCACCTGAAAATGGTGCAAACCCACATGAAGAACGTTTTGGAAATGGGGAAGGTTGAACAATGTGCTGTCATTAACCCTTTACTGCCCAAAATCAACATTTTCACATGAAAAAGTGCCCGGAACGGGCCGGAACGCTACCCTAATATATAAAACGGCAGAAAAACTCACCTGAAAACGATGCAAACACACATGAAGAACATTTAGGAAATGGGGAGGTTGAACAATGTGCTGTCATTAACCCATTACTGCCCAGAATCTACATTTTCACACGAAAAAGTACACAGAACGGGCCGGAACGCTACCCTAATATATAAACTAGCAGAAAAACTCACCTGAAAACAATGCAAACAATCATGAAGAACATTTTGGAAATGGGGAAGATTGAACAATGTGCTACCATTAACCCATTACTGCCCAAAATCAACATTGTCACACGAAAAAGTACCCAGAACGGGCCGGAACGCTACCCTAATATATAAAACGGCAGAAAAACTCACCTGAAAACAATGCAAACACACATGAAGAAAATTTTGGAAATGGGAAAGGTTGTACAATGTGCTATCATTAACCCATTGCTCCCCAAAATCTACATTTTCACACGAAAAAGTACCCGGGACGGGCCAGAACGCTACACTAATATAAACAACGGCAGCAAACCTCACCTGAAAATGATGCAAACCCGCATGAAGAACATTTTGGAAATGGGGAAGGTTGAACAATGTGCTGGCATTAACCCGTTACTCCCCAAAATCTACATTTTCACACGAAAAAGTACCCAGAACGGGCCGGAACGCTACCCTAATATATAAAACAGCAGAAAAACTCACCTGAAAACAATGCAAACACACATGAAGAACATTTTGGAAATGGGAACGGTTTTACAATGTGCTATCATTAACCCATTGCTCCCCAAAATCTACATTTTCACACGAAAAAGAACACGGAACGGGCCAGAACGCTACCCTAATATAAACAAACGGCAGCAAAACTCACCTGAAAATGATGCAAACCCGCATGAAGAACATTTTGGAAATGGGGAAGGTTGAACAATGTGCTGTCATTAACCCATTACTGCTCAAAATCTACATTTTAACACGAAAAAGTACCCGGAACAGGCCGGAACGCTACCCATAATATACAACGGCAGCAAACTCACCTGAAAATGATGCAAACACACATGAAGAACATTTTGGAAATGGGGAAGGTTAAACAATGTGCTGTCATTAACCCATTACTGCACAAAATCTACATTTTAACACGAAAAGGTACCCAGAACGGGCCGGAATGCTACCCTAATATATACAACAGCAGCAAAACTCACCTGAAAATAATGCAAACACACATGAAGAACATTTTGGAAATGGGGAAGGTTGAACAATGTGCTGTCATTAACCCATTACTCCCCAAAATCAACATTTTCACACGAAAAAGTACCCGGAACGGGCCGGAATGCTACCCTAATATATAAAACGGCAGAAAAACTCACCTGAAAACGATGCAAACACACATGAAGAACATTTTGGAAATGGGGAAGGTTGAACAATGTGCTGTCATTAACCCATTACTGCCAAAATCTACATTTTCATACGAAAAAGTACCCAGAACGGGCCGGAACGCTACCCTAATATATAAAACGGCAGAAAAACTCACCTGAAAACAATGCAAACACACATGAAGAACATTTTGGAAATGAGAAAGGTTGCACAATGTGCTATCATTAACCCATTCCTGCTCAAAATCTACATTTTCACAGGAAAAAGTACCCGGAACGGGCCAGAACGCTACCCTAATATAAACAAAGGTAGCAAAACTCACCTGAAAATGATGCAAACCCACATGAAGAACATTTTGGAAATGGGGAAGGTTGAACGATGTGCTGTCATTAAATCATTACTGCTCAAATCTACATTTTAACACAAAAAGGTACCTGGAACGGGCCGGAACGCTACCCTAATATATAAAACAGCAGAAAAACTCACCTGAAAACAATGCAAACACACATGAAGAACATTTTGTAAATGGGGAAGGTTGAACAATGCGCTGTCATTAACCCATTGCTCCCCAAAATCTACATTTTCACACGAAAAAGTACCCGGAACGGGCCAGAACGCTACCCTAATATAAACAACGGCAGCAAAACTCACCTGAAAATGATGCAAACCCACATGAAGAACATTTTGGAAATGGGGAAGGTTGAACAATGTGCCGTCATTAACCTATTACTTCTCAAAATCTACATTTTAACACGAAACGGTACCCGGAACGGGCCGGAACGCTACCCTAATATATACAACGGCAGCAAACTCACCTGAAAATGATGCAAACACACATGAAGAACATTTTGGAAATGGGGAAGGTTGAACAATGTGCTGTCATTAACCCATTACTGTCCAAAATCAACATTTTCACACGAAAAAGTACCCGGAACGGGCCGGAACGCTACCCTAATATAAACCACGGCAACAAAACTCACCTGAAAATGATGCAAACCCACATGAAGAACATTTTGGAAATGGGGAAGGTTGAACAATGTGCTGTCATTAACCCGTTACTCCCCAAAATCTACATTTTCACATGAAAAAGTACCCAGAACGGGCCGGAACGCTACCCTAATATATAAAACGACAGAAAAACTCACCTGAAAATGATGCAAACCCACATGAAGAACATTTTGGAAATGGGGAAGGTTGAACAATGTGCTGTCATTAACCCATTACTCCCCAAAATCTACATTTTCACACGATAAAGTACACGGAACAGGCCAGAACTCTACCCTAATATAAACAACGGCAGCAAAACTCACCTGAAAATGATGCAAACCCACATGAAGAACATTTTGGAAATGGGGAAGGTTGAACAATGTGCTGTGATTAACCCATTACAGCTCAAAATCTACATTTTAACACGAAAAGGTACCCGGAACGGGCCGGAACGCTACCCTAATATATAAAACAGCAGAAAAACTCACCTGAAAACAATGCAAACACACATGAAGAACATTTTGGAAATGGGAAAGGTTTTACAATGTGCTATCATTAACCCATTGCTCCCCAAAATCTACATTTTCACATGAAAAAGTACCCGGAATTTGTTTGTTTGTTTTGTTTGTTTTGTTTGTTTATTTGTTTATTTATTTGGTAATGCGCTCCAAGCCCGTGGGCATCTGGGCGCAGCAATACAAGAGGACTCGAAGCTTAGTTACAATGCCTGACACAGTCTATTACAGAAAAACAATGGTTACTTACAATGCGTGATACAGTACATATAGAATAACAAAGGTTAAGCGCGTAAGAATAACATCTTAACAGGTTGTAGCATTACCGCTAGGATGAGGATCGTTGCATGTCGTTGTTGTGCAGCCATTTGAGGGCGTGGGATCTGAATCTTGTGTAGGGTAGAGGGCGTCTAAGGTCGGATGGGAGTGTGTTCCATGATTGTGCAGCTCTAACTGGGAAGCTCACACCGCCCGCTGTGGTAAGTTTGAATCTAGGGACTTCCAGTAGGAAGGTGTTGGCAGATCTCGTCAGTCGGTTGGAGGGTCTCCAGTTGATTCTTTCCGCTAGGTAGGGGGGTGCTTGATTGTTGAGGCATTTAGAGGTGAGGGAAATAGTTTTAAGGAGGATTCTGTCTTTTATCTTTAGCCAGTGGGTTTCTGTCCGGTGTTTGGAGATATGCTCACTGAGTGGGATGTTCAGAGCTGCTCTGAGAGCGTTATTTTGTAATCTCTGGAGTTTGTCAGTGACTGACTTGTTTGCGCCTGAGTATAAGGCGTTGCAATAGTCCAGTCTGGACATGACAAGGGCATTGGCCGAGGTGAGGCAGCTGGCACTGGACAGGAAGGGTCTGGCGGCACGGATAAGTTTACACGTGTAGGTGGTTGAGGAGGCGAGGGAGTTCACTTGCTTTTTGAGGGTAAGAGCTGAGTCAAGGTAAAAACCTAAAGTTTTGACCTCGCGCATAACCTTAATAGTGTTGTTATCGATGTTAAATGAGGCATAGTCCGGGGTGAGTTTGGATAAGTTGTGGTCTGAACCGAGGAGCAGGATTTCAGTTTTATCGTCGTTCAGGCAGAGGCCATGAGTGGCCATCCATGCTTGAATGAGGATGTAAGGAATGGGCCAGAACGCTACCCTAATATAAACAACGGCAGCAAAACTCACCTGAAAATGATGCAAACCCGCATGAAGAACATTTTGGAAATGGGGAAGGTTGAACAATGTGCTGTCATTAACCCATTACTGCTCAAAATCTACATTTTAACACGAAAAGGTACCCGGAACAGGCCGGAACGCTACCCTAATATATACAACGGCAGCAAACTCACCTGAAAATGATGCAAACACACATGAAGAACATTTTGGAAATGGGGAAGGTTGAACAATGTGCTGTCATTAACCCATTGCTGCTCAAAATCTACATTTTAACACGAAAAGGTACCCGGAACGGGCCGGAACGCTACCCTAATATATAAAACGGCAGAAAAACTCACCTGAAAACGATGCAAACACACATGAAGAACATTTTGTAAATGGGGAAGGTTGAACAATGCGCTGTCATTAACCCATTACTGCCCAAAATCTACATTTTCACACGAAAAAGTACCCAGAATGGGCCGGAACGCTACCCTAATATATAAAACGGCAGAAAAACTCACCTGAAAACAATGCAAACACACATGAAGAACATTTTGCAAATGGGAAAGGTTTTACAATGTGCTATCATTAACCCATTGCTCCCCAAAATCTACATTTTCACACGAAAAAGTAGCCGGAACGAGCCAGAACGCTACCCTAATATAAACAACGGCAGCAAAACTCACCTGAAAATGATGCAAACCCACATGAAGAACATTTTGGAAATGGGGAAGGTTGAACAATGTGCTGTCATTAACCCATTACTGCTCAAAATCTACATTTTAACACGAAAAGGTACCCGGAACGGGCCGGAACGCTACCCTAATATATACAACCGCAGCAAACTCACCTGAAAATGATACAAACACACATGAAGAACATTTTGGAAATGGGGAAGGTTGAACAATGTGCTGTCATTAACCCATTACTGTCCAAAATCAACATTTTCACACGAAAAAGTACACGGAACGGGCCAGAACGCTACCCTAATATATAAAACGGCAGAAAAACTCACCTGAAAACGATGCAAACACACATGAAGAACATTTTGGAAATGGGGAAGGTTGAACAATGTGCTGTCATTAACCCATTACTGCACAAAATCTACATTTTAACACGAAAAGGTACACAGAACGGGCCGGAATGCTACCCTAATATATACAACAGCAGAAAAACTCACCTGAAAATGATGCAAACACACATGAAGAACATTTTGGAAATGGGGAAGGTTGAACAATGTGCTGTCATTAACCCATTACTCCCCAAAATCAACATTTTCACACGAAAAAGTATCCGGAACGGGCCGGAACGCTACCCTAATATATAATACGGCAGAAAAACTCACCTGAAAACGATGCAAACACACATGAAGAACATTTTGGAAATGGGGAAGGTTGAACAATGTGCTGTCATTAACCCATTACTGCCCAAAATCTACATTTTCATACGAAAAAGTACCCAGAACGGGCCGGAACGCTACCCTAATATATAAAACGGCAGAAAAACTCACCTGAAAACAATGCAAATACACATGAAGAACATTTTGGAAATGAGAAAGGTTGTACAATGTGCTATCATTAACCCATTGCTGCTCAAAATCTACATTTTCACAGGAAAAAGTACCCGGAACGGGCCAGAACGCTACCCTAATATAAACAAAGGTAGCAAAACTCACCTGAAAATGATGCAAACCCACATGAAGAACATTTTGGAAATGGGGAAGGTTGAACAATGTGCTGTCATTAAATCATTACTGCTCAAATCTACATTTTAACACGAAAAGGTACCCGGAACGGGCCGGAACGCTACCCTAATATATAAAACAGCAGAAAAACTCACCTCAAAACAATGCAAACACACATGAAGAACATTTTGTAAACGGGGAAGGTTGAACAATGCGCTGTCATTAACCCATTGCTCCCCAAAATCTACATTTTCACACGAAAAAGTACCCGGAAAGGGGCCAGAACGCTACCCTAATATAAACAACGGCAGCAAAACTCACCTGAAAATGATGCAAACCCACATGAAGAACATTTTGGAAATGGGGAAGGTTGAACAATGTGCCGTCATTAACCCATTACTTCTCAAAATCTACATTTTAACACGAAACGGTACCCGGAACGGGCCGGAACGCTACCCTGATATATACAACGGCAGCAAACTCACCTGAAAATGATGCAAACACACATGAAGAACATTTTGGAAATGGGGAAGGTTGAACAATGTGCTGTCATTAACCCATTACTGTCCAAAATCAACATTTTCACACGAAAAAGTACCCGGAACGGGCCGGAACGCTACCCTAATATATAAAACGGCAGAAAAACTCACCTGAAAACGATGAAAACACACAGGAAGAACATTTTGGAAATGGGGAAGGTTGAACAATGTGCTGTCATTAACCCATTACTGCCCAAAATCTACATTTTCACACGAAAAAGTACCCGGAACGGGCCGGAACGCTACCCTAATATATAAAACGGCAGAAAAACTCACCTGAAAACAATGCAAACACACATGAAGAACATTTTGGAAATGAGAAAGGTTGTACAATGTGCTATCATTAACCCATTGCTGCTCAAAATCTACATTTTCACAGGAAAAAGTACCCGGAACGGGCCAGAACGCTACCCTAATATAAAGAAAAAAAGGAAGCAAAACTCACCTGAAAATGATGCAAACCCACATGAAGAACATTTTGGAAATGGGGAAGGTTGAACAATGTGCTGTCATTAACCCATTACTGCCCAAAATCTACATTTTCACACGAAAAAGTACCCATAATGGGCCGGAACGCTACCCTAATATATAAAACGGCAGAAAAACTCACCTGAAAACAATGCAAACACACATGAAGAACATTTTGGAAATGGGAAAGGTTTTACAATGTGCTATCATTAACCCATTGCTCCCCAAAATCTACATTTTCACACGAAAAAGTACCCGGAACAGCCCAGAACGCTACGCTAATATAAACAACGGCAGCAAAACTCACCTGAAAATGATGCAAACCCACATGAACAACATTTTGGAAATGGGGAAGGTTGAACAATGTGCTGTCATTACCCCTTGCTTCTCAAAATCTACATTTTAACACGAAAAGGTACCCGGAACGGGCCGGAACGCTACCCTAATATATACACGGCAGCAAACTCACCTGAAAATGATGCAAACACACATGAAGAACATTTTGGAAATGGGGAAGGTTAAAGAATGTGCTGTCATTAACCCATTACTGTCCAAAATCAACATTTTCACACGAAAAAGTACCCGGAACGGGCCGGAACGCTACCCTAATATATACAATGGCAGCAAACTCACCTGAAAATGATGCAAACACACATGAAGAACATTTTGGAAATGGGGAAGGTTGAACAATGTGCCGTCATTAACCCATTACTTCTCAAAACCTACATTTTAACACGAAACGGTACCCGGAACGGGCCGGAACGCTACCCTAATATATACAACGGCAGCAAACTCACCTGAAAATGATGCAAACACACATGAAGAACATTTTGGAAATGGGGAAGGTTGAACAATGTGCTGTCATTAACCCATTACTGTCCAAAATCAACATTTTCACACGAAAAAGTACCCGGAACGGGCCGGAACGCTACCCTAATATATAAAACGGCAGAAAAACTCACCTGAAAACGATGAAAACACACAGGAAGAACATTTTGGAAATGGGGAAGGTTGAACAATGTGCTGTCATTAACCCATTACTGCCCAAAATCTACATTTTCACACGAAAAAGTACCCGGAACGGGCCGGAACGCTACCCTAATATATAAAACGGCAGAAAAACTCACCTGAAAACAATGCAAACACACATGAAGAACATTTTGGAAATGAGAAAGGTTGTACAATGTGCTATCATTAACCCATTGCTGCTCAAAATCTACATTTTCACAGGAAAAAGTACCCGGAACGGGCCAGAACGCTACCCTAATATAAAGAAAAAAAGGAAGCAAAACTCACCTGAAAATGATGCAAACACACATGAAGAACATTTTGGAAATGGGAAAGGTTTTACAATGTGCTATCATTAACCCATTGCTCCCCAAAATCTACATTTTCACACGAAAAAGTACCCGGAACAGGCCAGAACGCTACGCTAATATAAACAACGGCAGCAAAACTCACCTGAAAATGATGCAAACCCACGTGAAGAACATTTTGGAAATGGGGAAGGTTGAACAATGTGCTGTCATTAACCCATTGCTTCTCAAAATCTACATTTTAACACGAAAAGGTACCCGGAACGGGCCGGAACGCTACCCTAATATATACAACGGCAGCAAACTCACCTGAAAATGATGCAAACACACATGAAGAACATTTTGGAAATGGGGAAGGTTGAAGAATGTGCTGTCATTAACCCATTACTGTCCAAAATCAACATTTTCACACGAAAAAGTACCCGGAACGGGCCGGAACGCTACCCTAATATAAAAAACGGCAGCAAAACTCACCTGAAAACAATGCAAACACACATGAAGAACATTTTGGAAATGGGAAAGGTTGTACAATGTGCTATCATTAACCCATTGCTCCCCAAAATCTACATTTTCACACGAGAAAGTACACGGAACAGGCCAGAACTCTACCCTAATATAAACAACGGCAGCAAAACTCACCTGAAAATGATGCAAACCCACATGAAGAACATTTTGGAAATGGGGAAGGTTGAACAATGTGCTGTGATTAACCCATTACTGCTCAAAATCTACATTTTAACACGAAAAGGTACCCGGAACGGGCCAGAACGCTACCCTAATATAAACAACGGCAGCAAAACTCACCTGAAAATGATGCAAACCCGCATGAAGAACATTTTGGAAATGGGGAAGGTTGAACAATGTGCTGTCATTAACCCATTACTGCTCAAAATCTACATTTTAACACAAAAAGGTACCCGGAACAGGCTGGAACGCTACCCTAATATATACAACGGCAGCAAACTCACCTGAAAATGATTCAAACCCACATGAAGAACATTTTGGAAATGGGGAAGGTTGAACAATGTGCTGTCATTAACCCATTACTGCTCAAAATCTACATTTTAACACGAAAAGGTACCCGGAACGGGCCGGAATGCTGCCCTAATATATACAACAGTAGCAAAACTCACCTGAAAATGATGCAAACACACATGAAGAACATTTTGGAAATGGGGAAGGTTGAACAATGTGCTGTCATTAACCCATTACTCCCCAAAATCAACATTTTCACACGAAAAAGTACCCGGAACGGCCCGGAACGCTACCCTAATATATAAAACGGCAGAAATACTCACCTGAAAACGATGCAAACACACATGAAGAACATTTTGGAAATGGGGAAGGTTGAACAATGTGCTGTCATTAACCCATTACTGCCCAAAATCTACATTTTCACACGAAAAAGTACCCAGAACGGGCCGGAGCGCTACCCTAATATAAAAAACGGCTGAAAAACTCACCTGAAAACAATGCAACCACACATGAAGAACATTTTGGAAATGAGAAAGGTTGTACAATGTGCTATCATTAACCCATTGCTGCTCAAAATCTACATTTTCACAGGAAAAAGTACCCGGAACGGGCCAGAACGCTACCCTAATATAAACAAAGGTAGCAAAACTCACCTGAAAATGATGCAAACCCACATGAAGAACATTTTGGAAATGGGGAAGGTTGAACAATGTGCTGTCATTAACCCATTTCTGCTAAAAATCTACATTTTAACACGAAAAGGTACCCGGAACGCTCCCCTTATATATAAAACAGCAGCAAAACTCACCTGAAAATGATGCAAACACACATGAAGAACATTTTGGAAATGGGGAAGGTTGAACAATGTGCTGTCATTAACCCATTACTCCCCAAAATCAACATTTTCACACGAAAAAGTACCCGGAACGGCCCGGAACGGTACCCTAATATATAAAACGGCAGAAATACTCACCTGAAAACGATGCAAACACACATGAAGAACATTTTGGAAATGGGGAAGGTTGAACAATGTGCTGTCATTAACCCATTACTGCCCAAAATCTACATTTTCACACGAAAAAGTACCCGGAACAGGCCAGAACGCAACGCTAATATAAACAACGGCAGCAAAACTCACCTGAAAATGATGCAAACCCACATGAAGAACATTTTGGAAATGGGAAAGGTTGAACAATGTGCTGTCATTAACCCATTACTGTCCAAAATCAACATTTTCACACGAAAAAGTACCCGGAACGGGCCGGAACGCTACCCTAATATAAGCAACGGCAGCAAAACTCACCTGAAAACAATGCAAACACACATGAAGAACATTTTGGAAATGGGAAAGGTTGTACAATGTGCTATCATTAACCCATTGCTCCCCAAAATCTACATTTTCACACGAGAAAGTACACGGAACAGGCCAGAACTCTACCCTAATATAAACAACGGCAGCAAAACTCACCTGAAAGTGATGCAAACCCACATGAAGAACATTTTGGAAATGGGGAAGGTTGAACAATGGTCTGTGATTAACCCATTACTGCTCAAAATCTACATTTTAACACGAAAAGGTACCCGGAACGGGCCAGAACGCTACCCTAATATAAACAACAGCAGCAAAACTCACCTGAAAATGATGCAAACCCGCATGAAGAACATTTTGGAAATGGGGAAGGTTGAACAATGTGCTGTCAATAACCCATTACTGCTAAAAAATCTACATTTTAACACGAAAAGGTATCCGGAACAGGCCGGAACGCTACCCTAATATATACAACGGCAGCTAACTCACCTGAAAATGATGCAAACACACATGAAGAACATTTTGGAAATGGGGAAGGTTGAACAATGTGCTGTCATTAACCCATTACTGCTAAAAATCTACATTTTAACACGAAAAGGTACCCGGAACGGGCCGGAATGCTACCCTAATATATACAACTGCAGCAAAACTCACCTGAAAATGATGCAAACACACATGAAGAACATTTTGGAAATGGGGAAGGTTGAACAATGTGCTGTCATTAACCCATTACTCCCCAAAATCAACATTTTCACACGAAAAAGTACCCGGAACGGCCCGGAACGCTACCCTAATATATAAAACGGCAGAAAAACTCACCTGAAAACGATGCAAACACACATGAAGAACATTCTGGAAATGGGGAAGGTTGAACAATGTACTGTCATTAACCCATTACTGCTCAAAATCTACATTTTCACACGAAAAAGTACCCAGAACGGGCCGGAACGCTACCCTAATATATAAAACGGCAGAAAAACTCACCTGAAAACAATGCAAACACACATGAAGAACATTTTGGAAATGAGAAAGGTTGTACAATGTGCTATCATTAACCCATTGCTGCTCAAAATCTACATTTTCACAGGAAAAAGTACCCGGAACGGGCCAGAACGCTACCCTAATATAAACAAAGGTAGCAAAACTCACCTGAAAATGATGCAAACCCACATGAAGAACATTTTGGAAATGGGGAAGGTTGAACAATGTGCTGTCATTAACCCATTACTGCTCAAAATCTACATTTTTACACAAAATGGTACCCGGAACGGGCCGGACGCTACCCTAATATATAAAAAAGCAGAAAAACTCACCTGAAAACAATGCAAACACACATGAAGAACATTTTGTAAATGGGGAAGGTTGAACAATGCGCTGTCATTAACCCATTACTGACCAAAATCTACATTTTCACACGAAAAAGTACACAGAATGGGCCGGAACGCTACCCTAATATATAAAACGGCAGAAAAACTCACCTGAAAACAATGCAAACACACATGAAGAACATTTTGCAAATAGGGAAGGGTGAACAATGTGCTGTCATTAACCCATTACTGGCCAAAATCAACATTTTCACACGAAAAAGTACCCGGAACGGGCCAGAACGCTACCCTAATATAAACAACGGCAGCAAAACTCACCTGAAAATGGTGCAAACCCACATGAAGAACGTTTTGGAAATGGGGAAGGTTGAACAATGTGCTGTCATTAACCCATTACTGCCCAGAATCTACATTTTCACACGAAAAAGTACCCAGAACGGGCTGGAACGCTACCCTAATATATAAACTAGCAGAAAAACTCACCTAAAAACAATGCAAACCCACATGAAGAACATTTTGGAAATGGGGAAGATTGAACAATGTGCTACCATTAACCCATTACTGCCCAAAATCAACATTTTCACACGAAAAAGTACCCAGAACGGGCCGGAACGCTACCCTAATATATAAAACGGCAGAAAAACTCACCTGAAAACAATGCAAACACACATGAAGAAAATTTTGGAAATGGGAAAGGTTACAATGTGCTATCCGTAACCCATTGCTCCCCAAAATCTACATTTTCACACGAAAAAGTACCCGGGACAGGCCAGAACGCTACCCTAATATAAACAACGGTAGCAAAATTCACCTGAAAATGATGCAAACCCACATGAAGAACATTTTGGAAATGGGGAAGGTTGAACAATGTGCTGTCATTAACCCATTACTGCTCAAAATCTACATTTTAACACGAAAAGGTACCCGGAACGGGCCGGAACGCAACCCTAATATATAAAACAGCAGAAAAACTCACCTGAAAACAATGCAAACACACATGAAGAACATTTTGTAAATGGGGAAGGTTGAACAATGTGCTGTCATTAACCCATTACTGCCCAAAATCAACATTTTCACATGAAAAAGTGCCCGGAACGGGCCGGAACGCGACCCTAATATAGAAAACGGCTGAAAAACTCACCTGAAAACGATGCAAACACACATGAAGAAAATTTTGGAAATGGGGCAGGTTGAACAATGTGCTGTCATTAACCCATTACTGCCCAGAATCTACATTTTCACACGAAAAAGTACCCAGAACGGGCTGGAACGCTACCCTAATATATAAACTAGCAGAAAAACTCACCTGAAAACAATGCAAACCCACATGAAGAACATTTTGGAAATGGGGAAGATTGAACAATGTGCTACCATTAACCCATTACTGCCCAAAATCAACATTTTCACACGAAAAAGTACCCAGAACGGGACGGAACGCTACCCTAATATATAAAACGGCAGAAAAACTCACCTGAAAACAATGCAAACACACATGAAGAAAATTTTGGAAATGGGAAAGGTTGTACAATGTGCTATCCGTAACCCATTGCTCCCCAAAATCTACATTTTCACACGAAAAAGTACCCGGGACGGGCCAGAACGCTACACTAATATAAACAACGGCAGCAAAACTCACCTGAAAATGATGCAAACCCACATGAAGAACATTTTGGAAATGGGGAAGGTTGAACAATGTGCTGTCATTAACCCGTTACTCCCCAAAATCTACATTTTCACACGAAAAAGTACACAGAACGGGCCGGAACGCTACCCTAATATATAAAACGGCAGAAAAACTCACCTGAAAACGATGCAAACACACATGAAGAACATTTTGGAAATGGGGAAGGTTGAACAATGTGCTGTCATTAACCCATTACTGCCCAAAATCTACATTTTCACACGAAAAAGTACCCAGAACGGGCCGGAACGCTACCCTAATATATAAAACGGCAGAAAAACTCACCTGAAAACAATGCAAACACACATGAAGAACATTTTGGAAATGAGAAAGGTTGTACAATGTGCTATCATTAACCCATTGCTGCTCAAAATCTACATTTTCACAGGAAAAAGTACCCGGAACGGGCCAGAACGCTACACTAATATAAACAAAGGTAGCAAAACTCACCTGAAAATGATGCAAACCCACATGAAGAACATTTTGGAAATGGGGAAGGTTGAACAATATGCTGTGATTAACCCATTACTGCTCAAAATCTACATTTTAACACGAAAAGGTACCCGGAACGGGCCGGAACGCTACCCTAATATATAAAACAGCAGAAAAACTCACCTGAAAACAATGCAAACACACATGAAGAACATTTTGGAAATGGGAAAGGTTTTACAATGCGCTGTCATTAACCCATTGCTCCCCAAAATCTACATTTTCACACGAAAAAGTACCCGGAACGGGCCAGAACGCTACCCTAATATAAACAACGGCAGCAAAACTCACCTGAAAATGATGCAAACACACATGAAGAACATTTTGGAAATGGGAAAGGTTTTACAATGTGCTATCATTAACCCATTACTGCTCAAAATCTACATTTTAACACGAAAAGGTACCCGGAACAGGCCGGAACGCTACCCTAATATATACAACGGCAGCAAAACTCACCTGAAAATGGTGCAAACACACATGAAGAACATTTTGGAAATGGGGAAGGTTGAACAATGTGCTGTCATTAACACATTGCTGCTCAAAATCTACATTTTAACACGAAAAGGTACCCGGAACGGGCCGGAATGCTACCCTAATATATACAACAGCAGCAAAACTCACATGAAAATGATGCAAACACACATGAAGAACATTTTGGAAATGGGGAAGGTTGAACAATGTGCTGTCATTAACCCATTACTGTCCAAAATCAACATTTTTACACGTAAAAGTACCCGGAACGGGCCGGAACGCTACCCTAATATATAAAACGGCAGAAAAACTCACCTGAAAACGATGCAAACACACATGAAGAACATTTTGGAAATGGGGAAGGTTGAACAATGTGCTGTCATTAACCCATTACTGCCCAAACTCTACATTTTCACACGAAAAAGTACCCAGAACGGGCCGGAACGCTACCCTAATATATAAAACGGCAGAAAAACTCACCTGAAAACAATGCAAACACATATGAAGAACATTTTGGAAATGAGAAAGGTTGTACAATGTGCTATCATTAACCCATTGCTCCCCAAAATCTACATTTTCACACGAGAAAGTACACGGAACAGGCCAGAACTCTACCCTAATATAAACAACGGCAGCAAAACTCACCTGAAAATGATGCAAACCCACATGAAGAACATTTTGGAAATGGGGAAGGTTGAACAATGTGCTGTGATTAACCCATTACTGCTCAAAATCTACATTTTAACACGAAAAGGTACCCGGAACGGGCCAGAACGCTACCCTAATATAAACAACGGCAGCAAAACTCACCTGAAAATGATGCAAACCCGCATGAAGAACATTTTGGAAATGGGGAAGGTTGAACAATGTGCTGTCATTAACCCATTACTGCTCAAAATCTACATTTTAACACAAAAAGGTACCCGGAACAGGCTGGAACGCTACCCTAATATATACAACGGCAGCAAACTCACCTGAAAATGATGCAAACCCACATGAAGAACATTTTGGAAATGGGGAAGGTTGAACAATGTGCTGTCATTAACCCATTACTGCTCATAATCTACATTTTAACACGAAAAGGTACCCGGAACGGGCCGGAATGCTGCCCTAATATATACAACAGTAGCAAAACTCACCTGAAAATGATGCAAACACACATGAAGAACATTTTGGAAATGGGGAAGGTTGAACAATGTGCTGTCATTAACCCATTACTCCCCAAAATCAACATTTTCACACGAAAAAGTACCCGGAACGGCCCGGAACGCTACCCTAATATATAAAACGGCAGAAATACTCACCTGAAAACGATGCAAACACACATGAAGAACATTTTGGAAATGGGGAAGGTTGAACAATGTGCTGTCATTAACCCATTACTGCCCAAAATCTACATTTTCACACGAAAAAGTACCCAGAACGGGCCGGAGCGCTACCCTAATATAAAAAACGGCTGAAAAACTCACCTGAAAACAATGCAACCACACATGAAGAACATTTTGGAAATGAGAAAGGTTGTACAATGTGCTATCATTAACCCATTGCTGCTCAAAATCTACATTTTCACAGGAAAAAGTACCCGGAACGGGCCAGAACGCTACCCTAATATAAACAAAGGTAGCAAAACTCACCTGAAAATGATGCAAACCCACATGAAGAACATTTTGGAAATGGGGAAGGTTGAACAATGTGCTGTCATTAACCCATTTCTGCTAAAAATCTACATTTTAACACGAAAAGGTACCCGGAACGCTCCCCTTATATATAAAACAGCAGCAAAACTCACCTGAAAATGATGCAAACACACATGAAGAACATTTTGGAAATGGGGAAGGTTGAACAATGTGCTGTCATTAACCCATTACTCCCCAAAATCAACATTTTCACACGAAAAAGTACCCGGAACGGCCCGGAACGGTACCCTAATATATAAAACGGCAGAAATACTCACCTGAAAACGATGCAAACACACATGAAGAACATTTTGGAAATGGGGAAGGTTGAACAATGTGCTGTCATTAACCCATTACTGCCCAAAATCTACATTTTCACACGAAAAAGTACCCAGAACGGTCCGGAACGCTACCCTAATATATAAAACGGCTGAAAAACTCACCTGAAAACAATGTAACCACACATGAAGAACATTTTGGAAATGAGAAAGGTTGTACAATGTGCTATCATTAACCCATTGCTGCTCAAAATCTACATTTTCACAGGAAAAAGTACCTGGAACGGGCCAGAACGCTACCCTAATATAAACAAAGGTAGCAAAACTCACCTGAAAATGATGCAAACCCACATGAAGAACATTTTGGAAATGGGGAAGGTTGAACAATGTGCTGTCATTAACCCATTACTGCCCAAAATCTACATTTTCACACGAAAAAGTACCCAGAATGGGCCGGAACGCTACCCTAATATATAAAACGGCAGAAAAACTCACCTGAAAACAATGCAAACACACATGAAGAACATTTTGGAAATGGGAAAGGTTTTACAATGTGCTATCATTAACCCATTGCTCCCCAAAATCTACATTTTCACACGAAAAAGTACCCGGAACAGGCCAGAACGCAACGCTAATATAAACAACGGCAGCAAAACTCACCTGAAAATGATGCAAACCCACATGAAGAACATTTTGGAAATGGGAAAGGTTGAACAATGTGCTGTCATTAACCCATTACTGTCCAAAATCAACATTTTCACACGAAAAAGTACCCGGAACGGGCCGGAACGCTACCCTAATATAAGCAACGGCAGCAAAACTCACCTGAAAACAATGCAAACACACATGAAGAACATTTTGGAAATGGGAAAGGTTGTACAATGTGCTATCATTAACCCATTGCTCCCCAAAATCTACATTTTCACACGAGAAAGTACACGGAACAGGCCAGAACTCTACCCTAATATAAACAACGGCAGCAAAACTCACCTGAAAGTGATGCAAACCCACATGAAGAACATTTTGGAAATGGGGAAGGTTGAACAATGTGCTGTGATTAACCCATTACTGCTCAAAATCTACATTTTAACACGAAAAGGTACCCGGAACGGGCCAGAACGCTACCCTAATATAAACAACAGCAGCAAAACTCACCTGAAAATGATGCAAACCCGCATGAAGAACATTTTGGAAATGGGGAAGGTTGAACAATGTGCTGTCAATAACCCATTACTGCTAAAAAATCTACATTTTAACACGAAAAGGTATCCGGAACAGGCCGGAACGCTACCCTAATATATACAACGGCAGCTAACTCACCTGAAAATGATGCAAACACACATGAAGAACATTTTGGAAATGGGGAAGGTTGAACAATGTGCTGTCATTAACCCATTACTGCTAAAAATCTACATTTTAACACGAAAAGGTACCCGGAACGGGCCGGAATGCTACCCTAATATATACAACTGCAGCAAAACTCACCTGAAAATGATGCAAACACACATGAAGAACATTTTGGAAATGGGGAAGGTTGAACAATGTGCTGTCATTAACCCATTACTCCCCAAAATCAACATTTTCACACGAAAAAGTACCCGGAACGGCCCGGAACGCTACCCTAATATATAAAACGGCAGAAAAACTCACCTGAAAACGATGCAAACACACATGAAGAACATTCTGGAAATGGGGAAGGTTGAACAATGTACTGTCATTAACCCATTACTGCTCAAAATCTACATTTTCACACGAAAAAGTACCCAGAACGGGCCGGAACGCTACCCTAATATATAAAACGGCAGAAAAACTCACCTGAAAACAATGCAAACACACATGAAGAACATTTTGGAAATGAGAAAGGTTGTACAATGTGCTATCATTAACCCATTGCTGCTCAAAATCTACATTTTCACAGGAAAAAGTACCCGGAACGGGCCAGAACGCTACCCTAATATAAACAAAGGTAGCAAAACTCACCTGAAAATGATGCAAACCCACATGAAGAACATTTTGGAAATGGGGAAGGTTGAACAATGTGCTGTCATTAACCCATTACTGCTCAAAATCTACATTTTTACACAAAATGGTACCCGGAACGGGCCGGACGCTACCCTAATATATAAAAAAGCAGAAAAACTCACCTGAAAACAATGCAAACACACATGAAGAACATTTTGTAAATGGGGAAGGTTGAACAATGCGCTGTCATTAACCCATTACTGACCAAAATCTACATTTTCACACGAAAAAGTACACAGAATGGGCCGGAACGCTACCCTAATATATAAAACGGCAGAAAAACTCACCTGAAAACAATGCAAACACACATGAAGAACATTTTGCAAATAGGGAAGGGTGAACAATGTGCTGTCATTAACCCATTACTGGCCAAAATCAACATTTTCACACGAAAAAGTACCCGGAACGGGCCAGAACGCTACCCTAATATAAACAACGGCAGCAAAACTCACCTGAAAATGGTGCAAACCCACATGAAGAACGTTTTGGAAATGGGGAAGGTTGAACAATGTGCTGTCATTAACCCATTACTGCCCAGAATCTACATTTTCACACGAAAAAGTACCCAGAACGGGCTGGAACGCTACCCTAATATATAAACTAGCAGAAAAACTCACCTAAAAACAATGCAAACCCACATGAAGAACATTTTGGAAATGGGGAAGATTGAAAAATGTGCTACCATTAACCCATTACTGCCCAAAATCAACATTTTCACACGAAAAAGTACCCAGAACGGGCCGGAACGCTACCCTAATATATAAAACGGCAGAAAAACTCACCTGAAAACAATGCAAACACACATGAAGAAAATTTTGGAAATGGGAAAGGTTACAATGTGCTATCCGTAACCCATTGCTCCCCAAAATCTACATTTTCACACGAAAAAGTACCCGGGACAGGCCAGAACGCTACCCTAATATAAACAACGGTAGCAAAATTCACCTGAAAATGATGCAAACCCACATGAAGAACATTTTGGAAATGGGGAAGGTTGAACAATGTGCTGTCATTAACCCATTACTGCTCAAAATCTACATTTTAACACGAAAAGGTACCCGGAACGGGCCGGAACGCAACCCTAATATATAAAACAGCAGAAAAACTCACCTGAAAACAATGCAAACACACATGAAGAACATTTTGTAAATGGGGAAGGTTGAACAATGTGCTGTCATTAACCCATTACTGCCCAAAATCAACATTTTCACATGAAAAAGTGCCCGGAACGGGCCGGAACGCGACCCTAATATAGAAAACGGCTGAAAAACTCACCTGAAAACGATGCAAACACACATGAAGAAAATTTTGGAAATGGGGCAGGTTGAACAATGTGCTGTCATTAACCCATTACTGCCCAGAATCTACATTTTCACACGAAAAAGTACCCAGAACGGGCTGGAACGCTACCCTAATATATAAACTAGCAGAAAAACTCACCTGAAAACAATGCAAACCCACATGAAGAACATTTTGGAAATGGGGAAGATTGAACAATGTGCTACCATTAACCCATTACTGCCCAAAATCAACATTTTCACACGAAAAAGTACCCAGAACGGGACGGAACGCTACTCTAATATATAAAACGGCAGAAAAACTCACCTGAAAACAATGCAAACACACATGAAGAAAATTTTGGAAATGGGAAAGGTTGTACAATGTGCTATCCGTAACCCATTGCTCCCCAAAATCTACATTTTCACACGAAAAAGTACCCGGGACGGGCCAGAACGCTACACTAATATAAACAACGGCAGCAAAACTCACCTGAAAATGATGCAAACCCACATGAAGAACATTTTGGAAATGGGGAAGGTTGAACAATGTGCTGTCATTAACCCGTTACTCCCCAAAATCTACATTTTCACACGAAAAAGTACACAGAACGGGCCGGAACGCTACCCTAATATATAAAACGGCAGAAAAACTCACCTGAAAACGATGCAAACACACATGAAGAACATTTTGGAAATGGGGAAGGTTGAACAATGTGCTGTCATTAACCCATTACTGCCCAAAATCTACATTTTCACACGAAAAAGTACCCAGAACGGGCCGGAACGCTACCCTAATATATAAAACGGCAGAAAAACTCACCTGAAAACAATGCAAACACACATGAAGAACATTTTGGAAATGAGAAAGGTTGTACAATGTGCTATCATTAACCCATTGCTGCTCAAAATCTACATTTTCACAGGAAAAAGTACCCGGAACGGGCCAGAACGCTACACTAATATAAACAAAGGTAGCAAAACTCACCTGAAAATGATGCAAACCCACATGAAGAACATTTTGGAAATGGGGAAGGTTGAACAATATGCTGTGATTAACCCATTACTGCTCAAAATCTACATTTTAACACGAAAAGGTACCCGGAACGGGCCGGAACGCTACCCTAATATATAAAACAGCAGAAAAACTCACCTGAAAACAATGCAAACACACATGAAGAACATTTTGGAAATGGGAAAGGTTTTACAATGCGCTGTCATTAACCCATTGCTCCCCAAAATCTACATTTTCACACGAAAAAGTACCCGGAACGGGCCAGAACGCTACCCTAATATAAACAACGGCAGCAAAACTCACCTGAAAATGATGCAAACACACATGAAGAACATTTTGGAAATGGAAAGGTTTTACAATGTGCTATCATTAACCCATTACTGCTCAAAATCTACATTTTAACACGAAAAGGTACCCGGAACAGGCCGGAACGCTACCCTAATATATACAACGGCAGCAAAACTCACCTGAAAATGGTGCAAACACACATGAAGAACATTTTGGAAATGGGGAAGGTTGAACAATGTGCTGTCATTAACACATTGCTGCTCAAAATCTACATTTTAACACGAAAAGGTACCCGGAACGGGCCGGAATGCTACCCTAATATATACAACAGCAGCAAAACTCACATGAAAATGATGCAAACACACATGAAGAACATTTTGGAAATGGGGAAGGTTGAACAATGTGCTGTCATTAACCCATTACTGTCCAAAATCAACATTTTTACACGTAAAAGTACCCGGAACGGGCCGGAACGCTACCCTAATATATAAAACGGCAGAAAAACTCACCTGAAAACGATGCAAACACACATGAAGAACATTTTGGAAATGGGGAAGGTTGAACAATGTGCTGTCATTAACCCATTACTGCCCAAACTCTACATTTTCACACGAAAAAGTACAAAGAACGGGCCGGAACGCTACCCTAATATATAAAACGGCAGAAAAACTCACCTGAAAACAATGCAAACACATATGAAGAACATTTTGGAAATGAGAAAGGTTGTACAATGTGCTATCATTAACCCATTGCTGCTCAAAATCTACATTTTCACAGGAAAAAGTACCCGGAACGGGCCAGAACACTACCCTAATATAAACAAAGGTAGCAAAACTCACCTGAAAATGATGCAAACCCACATGAAGAACATTTTGGAAATGGGGAAGGTTGAACAATGTGCTGTCATTAACCCATTACTGCTCAAAATCTACATTTTTACACGAAAAGGTACCCGGAACGGGCCGGAACGATACCCTAATATATAAAAGAGCAGAAAAACTCACCTGAAAACAATGCAAACACACATGAAGAACATTTTGGAAATGGGAAAGGTTGAACAATGTGCTGTCATTAACCCATTACTGCTCAAAATCTACATTTTAACACGAAAACGTACCCGGAACGCTACCCTAATATATACAACCGCAGCAAACTCACCTGAAAATGATGCAAACACATATGAAAAACATTTTGGAAATGGGGAAGGTTGAACAATGTGCTGTCATTAACCCATTACTGTCCAAAATCAACATTTTCACACCAAAAAGTACCCGGAACGGGCCGGAACGCTACCCTAATATATAAAACGGCAGAAAAACTCACCTGAAAACGATGCAAACACACATTAAGAACATTTTGGAAATGGGGAAGGTTGAACAATATGCTGTCATTAACCCATTACTGCCCAAAATCTACATTTTCACACGAAAAGGTACCCGGAACAGGCCGGAACGCTACCCTAATATATAAAACAGCAGAAAAACTCACCTGAAAACAATGCAAACACACATGAAGAACATTTTGTAAATGGGGAAGGTTGAACAATGCGCTGTCATTAACCCATTACTGCCCAAAATCTACATTTTCACACGAAAAAGTACCCAGAATGGGCCGGAACGCTACCCTAATATATAAAACGGCAGAAAAACTCACCTGAAAACGATGCAAACAAGCATGAAGAACATTTTGGAAATGGGAAAGGTTGTACAATGTGCTATCATTAACCCATTGCTGCCCAAAATCTACATTTTCACACGAAAAAGTACCCGGAACGGGCCAGAACGCTACACTAATATAAACAACGGTAGCAAAATTCACCTGAAAATGATGCAAACCCACATGAAGAACATTTTGGAAATGGGGAAGGTTGAACAATGTGCTGTCATTAACCCATTACTGCTCAAAATCTACATTTTAACACGAAAAGGTACCCGGAACGGGCCGGAATGCTACCCTAATATATACAACAGCAGCAAAACTCACCTGAAAATGATGCAAACACACATGAAGAACATTTTGGAAATGGGGAAGGTTGAACAATGTACTGTCATTAACCCATTACTGCTCAAAATCTACATTCTAACACGAAAAGGTACCCGGAACGGGCCGGAACGCTACCCTAATATATAAAACAGCAGAAAATCTCACCTGAAAACAATGCAAACACACATGAAGAACATTTTGTAAATGGGGAAGGTTGAACAATGCGCTGTAATTAACCCATTACTGCCCAAAATCTACATTTTCACACGAAAAAGTACCCAGAACGGGCCGGAACGCTACCCTAATATATAAAACAGCAAAAAAACTCACCTGAAAACAATGCAAACACACATGAAGAACATTTTGTAAATGGGGAAGGTTGAACAATGTGCTGTCATTAACCCATTACTGCCCAAGTCTACATTTTCACACGAAAAAGTACCCAGAACGGGCCGGAACGCTACCCTAATATATAAAACGGCAGAAAAACATACCTGAAACAATGCAAACACACATGAAGAACATTTTGGAAATGGGAAAGGTTTTACAATGTGCTATCATTAACCCATTGCTCCCCAAAATCTATATTTTCGCACGAAAAAGAACACGGAACGGGCCAGAACGCTACCCTAATATAAACAACGGCAGCAAAACTCACCTGAAAATGATGCAAACCCGCATGAAGAACATTTTGGAAATGGGGAAGGTTGAACAATGTGCTGTCATTAACCCATTACTGCTCAAAATCTACATTTTAACACGAAAAGGTACCCGGAACAGGCCGGAACGCTACCCTAATATATACAACGGCAGCAAACTCACCTGAGAATGATGCAAACACACATGAAGAACATTTTGGAAAAGGGGAAGGTTGAACAATGTGCTGTCATTAACCCATTACTGCTCAAAATCTACATTTTAATACGAAAAGGTACCCGGAACGGGCCGGAATGCTACCCTAATATATACAACAGCAGCAAAACTCACCTGAAAATGATGCAAACACACATGAAGAACATTTTGGAAATGGGGAAGGTTGAACAATGTGCTGTCACTAACCCATTACTCCCCAAAATCAACATTTTCACACGAAAAAGTACCCGGAACGGGCCGGAACGCTACCCTAATATATAAAACGGCAGAAAAACTCACCTGAAAACGATGCAAACACACATGAAGAACATTTTGGAAATGGGGAAGGTTGAACAATGTGCTGTCATTAACCCATTACTGCCCAAAATCTACATTTTCACACGAAAAAATACCCAGAACGGGCCGGAACGCTACCCTAATATATAAAACGGCAGGAAAACTCACCTGAAAACAATGCAAACACACATGAAGAACATTTTGGAAATGAGAAAGGTTGTACAATGTGCTATCATTAACCCATTGCTGCTCAAAATCTACATTTTCACAGGAAAAAGTACCCGGAACGGGCCAGAACGCTACACTAATATAAACAAAGGTAGCAAAACTCACCTGAAAATGATGCAAACCCACATGAAGAACATTTTGGAAATGGGGAAGGTTGAACAATATGCTGTGATTAACCCATTACTGCTCAAAATCTACATTTTAACACGAAAAGGTACCCGGAACGGGCCGGAACGCTACCCTAATATATAAAACAGCAGAAAAACTCACCTGAAAACAATGCAAACACACATGAAGAACATTTTGGAAATGGGAAAGGTTTTACAATGCGCTGTCATTAACCCATTGCTCCCCAAAATCTACATTTTCACACGAAAAAGTAGCCGGAACGAGCCAGAACGCTACCCTAATATAAACAACGGCAGCAAAACTCACCTGAAAATGATGCAAACCCACATGAAGAACATTTTGGAAATGAGAAAGGTTGTACAATGTGCTATCATTAACCCGTTGCTGCTCAAAATCTACATTTTCACAGGAAAAAGTACCCGGAACGGGCCAGAACGCTACACTAATATAAACAAAGGTAGCAAAACTCACCTGAAAATGATGCAAACCCACATGAAGAACATTTTGGAAATGGGGAAGGTTGAACAATATGCTGTGATTAACCCATTACTGCTCAAAATCTACATTTTAACACGAAAAGGTACCCGGAATGGGCCAGAACGCTACCCTAATATAAACAAAGACAGCAAAACTCACCTGAAAATAATGCAAACCCACATGAAGAACATATTGGAAATGGGGAAGGTTTAACAATGTGCTGTCATTAACCCATTACTGCTCAAAATCTACATTTTAATACGAAAAGGTACCCGTAATGGGCCAGAATGCTACCCTAATATATATAACAGCAGCAAAACTCACCTGAAAATGATGCAAACACACATGAAGAACATTTTGGAAATGGCGAAGTTTGAACAATGTGCTGTCATTAACCCATTACTGCCCAAAATCAACATTTTCACACGAAAAAGTACCCAGAACGGGCCAGAACGCTACCATAATATATAAAACAGCAGAAAAACTCACCTGAAAACGATGCAAACACACATGAAGAACATTTTGGAAATGGGGAAGGTTGAACAATGTGCTGCCATTAACCAATTACTGCCCAAAATCTATATTTTCACATGAAAAAGTACCCAGAACGGCCGGAACGCTACCCTAATATATAAAACGGCAGAAAAACTCACCTGAAAACAATGCAAACACACATGAAGAACATTTTGGAAATGGGGATGTGTTACGAAGAGCCGACGGACCTGTTCGATTTGTCATCGCTGGCGTCACATTTCTTCAGTCTATTGGAGAACCCCCAAGATGGCGTACCATACTGAGGGTATCATTTCAGCCTTGCAGACCGAAATACGAGAAGCACCGCCCCCATACCCGGAAGCAGTATTTCTGAACCAGAAACCAGGACCGCAGTGCGTTGCTACTGCTTATGGTGGTTGCGATTCGTGAGTTAACGAAGAATAGTTTCCTAACATTCTACTGCTTACTTACCTTTCTTTCTGGCACCTTTCATTCCTTACCTCCCTTTCGTTTGTCCTTCTAGACAATCTTCTTCCATGCGTCTACCGAGCGCGGACGTTAACCTTGCCGTTCTAAATAGAACGTGGATTCCCATTCCGATCATAGGTTCTGCTCCATAGCTAATAACCAATCTGTGTCTTGTTTGTATCACTCTTTCAATAGTGTTTTCACTCTTGTGTTAGCTTCCTCATCTTCAAAGCAAGAACCATAGAACCAAGACTACATCGCCCAGAATTCACTCCGCTCACGCCACAGACGTCATCCGCAGCGCTCTTGGTAGGAGGGAATTCCTAACAGATTAGCAAGTCAGGTTCTGTCTGCCTTCTAACCAATGTTATCCCTTTCTTGCTCAAAAGAAATCAAGCGTGTTTATGATCAGCAAGACGTCCTGCCAGTCTACACTCTGTTCGATCATTTCCGTGCACCGGAAAGTTACTCTAGTTTCTCTCTCTATACATAACGTCCTAACTTCCTATACCAAAGTTATACCATTAACTCTCCTTTTTATATTTTAGTTCCATCCCCGAGCCTTAGAAAACATCTATATCCTTCATCCTTCAGTTCCGAAAGGTAGAAATCTACGCTCACTAGCGACGATCCCTATTCCTCTTGTCCAGCGCTCTCAAGCCACACAGGGTTTTTTCCCTTCCGAGGGTTTCCCTGCTATGGTCTCTTGTTACTTAATTTGTGAGCACAGAGAGAGCGTGGTAGGTGAACTTCTCATCTCTACTAGTGGTTCCGAAGGCAAGGTAAGCTTCTCTTCTGATTGTACTGTCTATTCGTCAACGAGAGAGAGAGAGAGAGAGAGGAGTTATTGTCAGAAAGTAGAGCGAGATAACAGATAGCAACGCCTATACCTCCACTCAGAATTGATATTTAGATAATACAACTGAAGTGGCTTGCCAGCATGGAACAACAAATGCAGCAATTTGTTACCGCCATGCAAGCACTTTCGACAGAGATGCAAAAGTTTAAACAAGAAAACCTCAATCTACGCCAGTCTGTAGGACATTGAGCTCCGAGTTCGGGTGTCCCCCCTGGGTCCTTTGCCTTGTGGGAGATTCGACAGAAACCCCCATTTAGTCAAAGAATTCCTTGAATCCTGCACAGTTCAATTTGCTTTTAAAGCAGCATTTTTTCCTACTGACAGAGATAAAGTAGGCCATATGATAGTCCAAATGACGGGAGCAGCTTTGGCATGGGCCACACCACTAGTGGCCAGCAATAATCCCATCCTAGACTCTTATCCCGCCTTTTGTAAAAGTGTGAAGAATATGTTCGGGAGACAAGAAGTTACTATCGCCTCCCAAGAGCGACTACTGGATTTCAAACAGGGAAACCAGGACATACTGTCCTATAAAACTAAATTCAAACAAATGAAAACGGCAGAAACCTCTTGGGCAGATGATGCCCAGATCACCATCTTTAGAAGAGGTCTTTCGGGAAGAACTTAAAGATGAAGTGTCCAGAGTACCTTGCCCGCATAACATGTCTGAGTTCATTGCTTTAGTTACGCAACTGGATTTTCGTCTAAAAGAAAGACATCGAGAAAGGAAGAAGGGACGCACCTTCAGACAGCAGACCGATAGCAGTACACCCGTAAACAAGACGGTCTCCGCCGAGGAACCTATGCAACTAGGAATTACTAGAGGACCACTTTCGGCAGAAGAATGAGCCAGACGAAGGGCACATGGTCTATGTATGTACTGTGGATCGGACACTCATACAGTGAAATAATGTACTGTGGCACTGCCAAGGAAACCGGGAAACGCCAGAGCTCGACCGTAAAGGGAACGACGGGGCAGGGCTATCCTTCAGTTACCGGTTCCCTACTTATGGAATCTTCTCACCTTTCTACACCCATGGAGAACCATGATCGTTCTTGAGATATCTTTATCTTGGAATAACTTTAGGCTGGAGAAAGTATCCGCATTGATCGACAGCTGTGCAGCAGGAAATGTTATCGATGAATCCTGGGCCAGACATCATGGGATACACAGAGTAGCTAAATCTATAGAAATTCCAGTATAAAGCGTTGACGGGAGCCCATTAATATCTGGTCCCAATAAAGAACAAACTTGTTCCCTTGGTTTAAACATCTCCTCTCACCAGGAAGCATTAGTCCTAGATATAATCCGGACTGCATATTATCCTATCATACTAGGATTACCCTGGTTGAGGAGACACAATCCGTACATTAACTGGACGGCGGGAACTCTCTTTCTTGGTTCGGAGCAAGGTCAAGTGGCACAGCGAGTAGAGCGCTCGCTTTGACACCCGTGCAGAGCCTGTTAACGCAGGTTCGAATCCCGGCGGGGCCAAACTCAGCCTTTCATCCTTCCGAGGTCGATAAATGAGCACCACACACCGTGGGTAATAATAAGCAGCGCTCAGATACCTGAGGGTTTGTAGCGCTATATAAAAGCCTAATTATTATTATTATTATTATTATTATTATTATTATTATTATTATTATTATTATTATTATTATTATTATTATTGTGTTCACCAATGTTTGGGACACACGAAACGGCAACAAAAGGACAGCATTACCAGCAGAACACTCAATCAGGTATCTTCATTGCCTCAAGAATATCAGCGTTCAGTCGGTCTTCTCTCAGACAGAATACTCTTCTCTTCCACCAAATCGAAGAGATGATTGCGCAATAGATCTGGTTCCTGATAGTCCATTACCATTCGGCCGAATGTATATTCTATCCACCAAGGAAAAAGAAGTTTTGAAAGAATATTTACATGCTCATCTACAGAATGGTCTAATTACGGAATCAACCTCACCAGCAGCTGCCTCATTGTTTTTTATTCCAAAGAGGAATACAACGGAACTTCGTCCGTGTATTGATTATAGGGGACTGAACAAAATCACTGTGCCAGACAAGTATCCCATGCCCCTCATTCCAGACATTTTGGAGGCTATCAGAGAAGCTCAAGTATACATTAAAACCTGACTTACGGGGAACTTATCATTTGATTCGCATACGAACTGGGGATGAATGGAAGATAGCATTTCGTATGCCCTTTGGGCATTTTCAATATCGTGTTATGCCTTTTGGCCTGGCAAATGCCCCAGCAGTATTTCAAAGATTTATGGACCACATAAATGCAGACATCTCCCTTCATTATGTCATAATATATCTCGACGATATACTGGTCTTTTCTCAATCACTATCTGAACACATTCAACATGTACGCGAAGTCCTACAAAGACTACACCAAAACCGGTTATTGTGCAAATTGGAAAAATGCGAGTTTCATAAGACAACCATTGCATATCTGGGATATATACTGTCTCCACAGGGTATCACAATTGACCCGGCAAAAGTATCGCCTATCACGGAATGGCCTTCGCCAAGATCAGTGAAAGACATTCAGAGATTTCTAGGGTTCGCTAATTTTTACAGGCGCTTGTAACGCTCACCTGGTATCCACGGGGACGTCACTCAGCCTGTTCTGACCTCTTACGACCTCAAACCCTTCCCTGGAGGCTATTCAACTGGAGACTGGGCCTGAAACACAGGATTGGCAGAGTTTAACTCCCTATTGTCTTTGTGTGCTTGAACCCCTTCTTCCCCGGGGTCCAACCCTTCCCTTTGATCCACAGCTCACCTTGTTTTCTTGGATAGTGTGCTCTCCGTCCTGCTTTCAGCACAGGGGCGCGTTGATTGATGCAGGCTCGTTGCTGCCTAGTTCCTTCACTGGCAAGAGTCTGACAGGTAAGTATAATGAGTCTTTTGAACAGTTCTCTAACTTTGTTCCTTTCCTTCCTTAGATGATGGCCGGCGTCCGGGGATGGCGGCGTGCTGCTGAGATGAGTAGCGTTGAAGGTGAGTGAGAGCACGATGCGCGATGCACCCCTTTCATATTTGCATTGAACTTAGTTCTTTTTCTGTGTTTTTTAGGGGATGCAACGTTTTCAGCGTGGATGCCGGTGAAGAACAAATGCAGTGGGTAAGTGCGGTATGCGGTGCCTCTAGATGTTTCCACGCTAACCTGGAGTGTGTTTTCCCTCTTGCAGATGGATGAGAAGTTCTGGAGACAGAGTTGCCCCAGAGCGGCTGGGATTCAGGTACGCGTCTGAAGCTTGTGCAGTATTTAAAATAAGTGAAGATTTGCAGAATGCTTACTAATGCCTTTTTTCTGTTCTTTTCCCTTTTCCTTAGGAAGCGGCGTGCCGGGATGGGAATGACACCGCCGAAGATGCCCGCAGAACAGAAGGAGCGATGAATGATGGGCAGAAGCGCCGCAAGTTAAGGCTGTTCCTAACAGTGTTCTTGTTCTTGCAGGAGCTGAGCGCAGAAGAAAGATGCAGGCCTACTGGAGACCGATCCGAACACGATGAGTGTCACACTGCAGGTGCAGAAAACGCAAAGCATGTTTCACAGCCTGGGTGTGGCTTAAATAGTCTCTGGTTATCCCAGGTGTCTCTGGGCTGAACCACACCCAAAAGACTAGACTGCACATGCAGTTCTTGGAACCGAAATATGTGGGGGCATCCATCTTGTCCCCATCAATGCACTACAAGTCCAATCATCAATGTTATCCTATGGGAGTGAGTGAGTCTCTTGCCAGAAGTGCCAAGTCTGACTCCAAGTGGGTCTTAGGAGGGATGGAGAGGCCCTTGAGGGCCATGTAGGTGATCGTGGCCTGGCTCCAGCCTGACATCTTGGAGGGCTGGGGACATGAGGGGCAGGAATCATGACGGCGCTTTATACCCCATTTTTCCATGCTCTCCTTGCCTTTGACTAACCTTTAAAAGAAGGGAGTTACCTTCAATTGGATGCCGAAGACACAGAAATCATTTGAAGATCTGAAAGCTTTATTCACAAAGGCTCCCATTTTATCGGTTCCGGACCAAAGAAGGCGTTTCATAGTGGAATCCGATGCTTCTCATCACGCCGTAGGCGCTATTCTCTTACAACCAGACCATAGAAACACTGAGAGACCCATCGCCTATCTATCCAAGACTCTAACATCGGCAGAAATAAACTACATGGTCCTTGAAAAGGAGCTTTTGGCAATCAAACGCGCCTTTGAAGAATGGCGTCATCTCCTCTTAGGAGCCCAACATCCCATCGAAGTGAGAACAGACCATCAAAATCTCCACACTTTGCAGTACGCCCAAACATGCAACAGCAGACAAGCAAGATGGGCAAATTTTTTTTCTCCATTCCGCATTGTGTTGACCTTTATTCCAGGAAGAACTAACTTGAAGGCAGACGCACTCTCCAGGAGGGATCCTTTGGAAAAGGCTGCATTTAAACAGGAACCTTTGTTTCCCAAGGCACTGTTCATTCCAGTTGTGCATAACATTTACAAAAAGTGGAATACAAGAGTAGAACCTGGGCCCTTACCAATACCGATATTATTACACAACATAATCTCACCTGTAGTAGAGGGTTATTGTTTAAGGAAGAAAGAATGTTTGTCCCTGAAGAAACACTGAAAAGAAAAGTTTTACGACTGTCACGATTCCCGAGATGCCGGACACAGAGGACTAGCAAATACGATGGAATTAATACAAAGACATTTCTGGTGGCCATCGCTTCGAAAGGACGTTCAAGATTATATCAGTTCCTGCCCAGTCTGTATACAAACCAAATCATCACGCAAACCCCCATTTGGGGAATTGACACAAATGCAACTTCCCACTAAACCGTGGCAGATAATCTCTACGGATTTCATAGTGGATCTACCCCCATCAGAAGGTTGTCCCATGATTATGGTCATGGTAGACTATCTAACCAAGACATTTTATTCCTCTCCACTCAGTACCTTCAGCCAGCACAATGGCTCGGGTCTTCTTGGATGGTATTTTTCCTGTACACGGATTACCCAAAACAATCATATCGGACCGTGGTCCATAATACACATCCAGTTACTGGTGCCATCTTTGCAACACTTTAGGGATATCTTGAGCTTTAAGTTCGGGATACCACCCGCAAACGAATGGACAGACCGAACGTCTTAACCAGACCCTAGAAGGTTATCTCAGATGTTATGTATCTTCGGCCCAAGACAACTGGAAGGAGCTATTACCATTAGCAGGATTCGCGTATAATAATGCAAACCATTCAGCTACTCGTTCCAGTCCTTTTTTTTGTACATATGGATTCCATCCATTTTTGTAGCATCCTTGCCACAAGCCTCTCCCTTTCCCAATTTGGAGAGCCTCGTTGATGGGATTCAACAAGGACACCAGAAGGCAATCGAAGCTCTTCAGACAGCTCAAGAGGCGAGCAAGAGACAGGCGGACAAGCATCGGACCCCCGTTCCGCTAATACAAATAGGTGATCGTGTCTGGTTAGCAAGTAAATTCTTACCCAGGAGACTTTTCCCTTCCAAGTTATCTCCTAAATATTGTGGACCATTCACTGTTTTGGAAAGGAAAGGATCTGCAGCTTATCGATTGCAACTTCTGCAGTCCTGGAGACGCATTCACCCAACTTTTCATGTGTATCAACTGAAACTGGATATTAGAAGCCGTTTTCATCCTAAACACTCTGGTACACCTCCCTCTGTTCTAACTGATTCAGGTCCGGAATACGAGGTTTCGGGGATCTGTGACGCCAGATATCATCGAGGGGTCCTTCAGTTCTTGGTTGACTGGAAGGGCTATTCAGCTGCAGAACACTCGTGGGAACCTGCCTCTACAGTTCACGCTCCACGCCTGATTCGCTCATTCTACTGGTGTCATCTGGGTAAACCGGGTTATGCGTCCCTTAGGAGGGGGCATACTGTTATGAAGAGCCGACGGACCTGGTCGATTTGGCATCGCTGGCGTCACATTTCTTCAGTCTATTGGAGTACTCCCAAGATGGCGTACCATACTGAGGGTATCATTTCAGCCTTGCAGACCGAAATTCGAGAAGCACGACCCCCATACCCGGAGGCAGTATTTCTGATGCAGAAACCAGAAACGCAGTGCATTGCTACTGCTTATGGTGGTTGCGCTACGTGAGTTACCGAAGAATAGTTTCCTAACATTCTACTGCTTACTTACCTTTCTTTCTGGTACCTTTCATTCCTTACCTCCCTTTCTTTTGTGCTTCTAGACAATCCTCTTCCACGCGTCTACCGAGCGCGGACGTTAACCTTCCCGTTCTAAATAGAACGTGGATTCCCATTCCGATCATAGGTTCTGCTCCTTAGCTAATAACCAATCTGTGTCTTGTTTGTATCCCTCTTTCAATAGTGTTTTCACTCTTGTGTTAGCTTCCTCATCTTCAAAGCAAGAACCATAGAACCAAGACTACATCACCCAGAATTCACTCCGCTCACGCCGCAGACGTCATCCGCAGCGCTGTTGGTAGGAGGGAATTCCTAACAGATTAGCAAGTCAGGTTATGTCTGCCTTCTAACCAATGTTATCCCTTTCTTGCTCAAAAGAAATGAAGCGTGTTTACGATCAGCAAGACTTCCTGCCAGTCTACACTGTGTTCGATCATTTCCGTGCACCAGAAAGGTACTCTAGTTTCTCTCTCTATACATAACATCATATACCAAAGTTATCCCATTAACTCTCCTTTTTATATGTTAGTTCCATCCCCGAGCCTTAGAAAACATCTAAATCTTCATCCTTCACTTCCGAAAGGGAGAAATCTACACTCACTAGCGACGATCCTTATTCCTCTTGACCAGCGCTCTCAAGCCACAAAGGGTTTTTTCCCTTCCGAGGGTTTCCCTGCCGTGGTCTCTTGTTGCTTAATGTGTGAGCACAGAGAGAGCGTGGTAGGTGAACTTCTCATCTCTACTAGTGGTTCCGAAGGCAAGGTAAGCTTCTCTTCTGATTGTACTGTCTATTTGTCAACGAGAGAGAGAGAGAGGAGTTATTGTCAGAAAGTAGAGCGAGATAACAGGAAGGTTGAACAACGTGCTATCATTAACCCATTACTGCCCAAAATCGACATTTTCACACGAAAAAGTACCTGGAACGGGCTGGAATGCTACCCTTATACATACACCGGCAGCAAAACTCACCTGAAAATGATGCAAACACACATGAAGAACATTTTGGAAATGGGGAAGGTTGAACAATGTGCTGTCATTAACCCATTGCTGCCCAAAATCTGCATTTTCACACAAAAAAGTACCAGGAAAGGGCCAGAACGCTACCCTAATATATACAACGGCAGCAAAACTCACCTGAAAATGATGCAACCACACACGAAGAACATTTTGGAAATAGGGAAGGTTGAACAATGTGCTGTCATTAACCCATTACTGCCCAAAATCCTCTGCAGTAAAAAGGCAGCTAATAAGTAAACTCAAAGAGGGACTTTGTCATGACATCTATATTATACTAGAAAATCCTCATCTCCCTAAATATACTCTAGTCACATAAAGGTAGAACTGTAACACTTTTGATTTGATTGAAAAGAAGGGAAATGATATATTTGAAAATATTACTACAGGGTGACTACACCTTACTCATCACTAGAGGAAGCAGTAACTGTTTAGTTGTGTTCATAGTCAGGTTTTCCTTTATCACTTCCATATCCTTGTTTCAGGAAGTGGTAACATTTCACATGTTTCTTCTTCACTTAAATGTTGCAGCTTCATCTTGTCTGTGCTGATCACCTTTACTTTAGATACAGGTCAGATTTATGTTGTTTTGTCTCTCTGCAAGCCTTGAGCATAAGAGTGCAACAATGCATTGCTTCATGTTGACCAGAACATTTCTTATAGAAAAGCTCGCTGCAACAACTTTGACAAATGTAGGACCATCCTGCCTTTCAATTCCAGAGGGCAGCCGCAGCCACTAAGGAAGCACAGCCACCAATGCAGCTATACCTGACCGATGGAACAGTCAGCAAGCAAGCGTTAGATGACCACAGAGCGCGGCTCGGGATGTAGGGCGAGAAGTTCGCCATGAGGTTTTCCACTCCCTGACCAAATAAAGCTCGATGGACAAGGCAAAAGGCCTTGAATTGAATATGTTTGGGGGAGGGCTTGGCCAGCGAGCAAACGATGAGGACGTGAATCCTCTGTGCTCCCGGGGCCGCCAGCTGAATCCTGTCAAAATCCTGTATATTATGAAGATAATTTTCTGAAATAAGCACCTATTTGCAGCGGAACACCACTGCGACGGTACACTGTGGTGTGGACCCTAACCGGAGTGCAAATAAGGAGATATTCGGCGTGAAACAAGGAGGCACTCAGCGACGTGTGCTAGCCAAAATGGCTGACAGATCGAAGAAGCGGGGAAGAACAACATGACGGGACCTAGGCCACTTGGTGGCTGACACCCTGTGATGCAGATGGGTGAGACTGTGGTCCTGCAAGAGTAAGAGATGGAACGCGTGTGAGTGGAAGTAACATCCCTCGACCTCCGGAGACACATAACCCACGGCAGCGGAAAGAAACAGAGACACCGCGGTCTCTAGAGGTGCTGCGCAACGCTCGCCGGAAGCACCAACAGGGGCTGACTCTGGCACCAGACTGAAACGAGGTGGGGGACCCACCTGGAACTGCCTTCCGCATGTCGGCTTGATGGCAGAAAAACTTTGAGCCTGCCCAGCCAGAACCCTGGCAAGAGCAGTGAAGGAGCGGGTAACCTGACACCCGTGGAAGCGGTCTGCCTGAGCCCAACAGCAACAGGGGAGAACACCAACAGAGCGGCACCACCCGGTGCCATGCCACAGCACACGGTCCGAAACAACCAGTGGAGGGAAGGATACATGTAAGGGAGGCACTCCAGGCAAGTCAGACCAGGACCGGCATTCTTCCCACCACCCCCTCTTCCCCCCCGGGGACCGGATTGACAAGCAGGAGGCACTGACGGATTGAGATAACAGGCCAAGAGGACATATCTCAGCGGCGAGCTACCTAGATCGGTTGCTCTTGGTAAACTGGCCCGCCGACTACCACAAGAGGTGAAATAGCTTGCAATATTGGAAACTCGCCAGTGAGATCTACAGTTGAAAAGGCGGACAAAAACAGAACAAGATCACAGACACATCAGTCCCAGAGGACAGAAAGTGTTCCAACCATGCCAAACACAGAATAGACTCCAGCACCAGAGACCTACAGGCTTGGTGGAACTACGTGGAATACGCGGCAAACCTTAAGAGCAGGCATAGCCGCGAGACCTGGAGGTAAGCAGTCAGCATTGACAAAATGCTCAGTGTGGTGCCAGGGTGTTGAAACTATAAGTGTAAAGATGGCAATGTAAGATCTGTGAGGCTAAGCTGCTATTGGGTACTATATATAACCGACATTGGATATGACCAGCGGTACTCAAATATAACCCTGGGAAAGCGTTATGTACTATGACACAAGCTGATTTCCTGACTGAACGGAATCCATAACATGCCCGGGTTGTGTCCTGCCTACAACCACGTATCCCCTGTCCTGATCAGGACAAATGGAAGCCCCCTGACCACTTACACGTGCAACTATCTACCCACAAGCAAAGTGCAAGTACATCACAAGCAGTTCCCTGATTGCTGCACATGAGATGGGGTGCGTGGGCGTACATGAGCCACCAAGGACTGCTTTCTATACAGAACTAGCGGCGAATAAAGATAGTTCCCCCCTTGACAGATCCAAGGGTAAAACAACTTGGGGGCACAAGCTCAGCGCTTGACACCATGACAAGGGAAGCCCACATGTGAGAGTGTGTGGAAACACCAAACGGCCCGGCAGATTCATAGAAGTACTCAATAACGGCAGTAGTTTGAGAGACTGTGCGGTCAACCTGCATATCAGCAAGATCTGACTGTGGCAAAATCCCACGCAGGAATAAATACTGGTTGCAAACTCCATATGTATCTCAGCACAACGGTGCTGCACCCACGGTAAACGTAGCAGTACACTGCAAATACCTCGCACATACAGTATTGACGCGTGGTGGGCAGACCGGCTCCAGCACTAGAAGATAAAAAAAGGTTAGTGCACAACAAGCGGGACAGATACGCTGCAACCACTGATTAGCCTAGCATGGGTAAAGACAAAGTCAAAAAAGTTACCACACAGAGCAAAATGGAGCAATACACAACGCCCACTCCAACCCCTCCACCGGAACACGCTAAGTCTGGTGATGCGCAAGGCACAGACGACAAAATTTCCCTCAAAGATGTAATGAGAGCCATAGCTGACTCACGAACCTCCATGGAGAAAATAATTGACGGCATAAGTGCGGAGTTGTCCCTAGTCGCCATGATCTGCAGAAACTTACCTCCCGCACAGGAGAGACTGAAACTCACATATCAGAAACAGAGGATGGTCTACGAGCTGTGGGTCAACAAATAACCGGAGTACTGGAACACCTCAAAACACTGGAGGAGTGAGTGGAGGAAGGGGAAGGGAGATCGAGATGCAACAATATCCAGATGCTTGAATTGCCTGAAAACACTGAAGGCCAAAGTATGGAACTATTCCTTGAGCAATGGCTATCAGATTGCTTCACCCACAAGACCTTCTCAAAATTATTTTCCATCAAAAGAGCCCATCGAGTGCCAACTGGCAGACAAATTCCCGCAGTGCCCCCACGCACATTGATCGCCACACTACTGAAATACAGGGATCAGGACTCTGTGCTTCAGATGGCCAGAACCAAAGGATCCATGACATATAATGGTTCCAGGATCGCGTTCTTACCGGACTCCACCAGAGAGGTCCAAAAGGCAAGGCAATCTTTTGATCCACTTAAAAAGCGCCTTCAGGTACTCAACATTAAATATGGGCTCATATTCCCTGCACAACTGAAAATATACCATAATGGTACGACCGTACACTTTACGGAACCCAGGAAGGTGTGGAATTGGGCAGAGTGACATCTGGGAAGAGACTGGATGCCACAAAGAAGGAATGTGAATGCAAGGATAGACCAAGCCCAGATACAGCAAGAGATGCCTCATGTGGACGATAATTAGAGAAAAAAACTAGCCTAATACAGCCACATTAGGAAAATTAGCCAGTCAACCCAGCTGACTCCTATCCCATAGTCACTCAAATACTGATGGGATATGGATTATTCAGCGGATTGAGAGTAAATTGGAGTAAGTCAATATTGTTTCAGATCAAAGGGATAGGAGATATAGCTTCCAAACTCTGCCCATACCGAATTGAATCGGAGTGGTTCTGATATCTAGGTATTCAAATTACAGCTAATCTTGAAGAGTATGTGACCAGAAACCTGTACCCCATTATGAGTAGATTTGCAGAAGATGTATGTCATTGGGTTGCGTTACCATTAACCTTAGTGGGAAGAGCAGCGCTGTTCAAGATGCTAGCCCTTTCTCGCTTCTTATATGTCCCACAAAACGCACTGTTACACATTTCCATGACTGAATTCTGTAAAATTGACAGGACACTTCGTAAATTACTATGGGGAGGAGGACCCCCGAGAATAATGCTGTGTACCCACCAACGTTTCGTATGGGAAGGAGGTATTGGGCTCCTCCACCTATAAACGTACTACTGGGCCAGCCAAATGGCAGTGATAAATGATGGGCTGTATGTGAATTACCACACATTCGAGCAGACAAAATTGCGATACAGGAAATACCCCTGGAGAGTCTCCATCAGACCATAGGCCATCCACCTCCTCGCACAATTGCAATCCACACAACACAGATATGGGTGGAAACGCACAAACACATAGGATGGGATGGGAAAATCACTCTGGTACAAACACTGTGGAAGAATAGATATCCCCCGGAGCGTAATAAACTCCTGAGGTGGCCGAACTGGGAAATAGCGGGCATATCAAAAATTGGTGATGTAATAAAAGAAGGCAGCCTCGTACCCTTTGAAGATCTAGGGACCCGCTTTGATATCCCTGTAACTGAGCGCTACCATTACATGTAACTGTCTCACGCAATTCGTACACATGTACAAGATCTCTCTAGCTTGCCTGAATATACACCCATAGAAAGAAATATTGTGCTGGACCGTGTGGATGTCAAAACCACATCGATCATGTTTAATGCGATTTCCTCCTTTTCCACACCGGAGCTTTGCAGTTTGAAATCCAAATGGGAAAGAGATGTTGGCCCATTACTGCCTGAAGATTGGACCATGATCCTAATATACCCCCAGGAAACCGCTATATCCGCTAGGATCAGGCTTATAGAACTTAAAGTGCTACACAGAGTTTACTATCCGCGAGTGGCACTCTACCGCTGTGGTAAAACCATGAACCCCAACTGCCTATGCTGCCACCAAGATGAGGGCACCTTCTTTCATATACTACGGGAATGACCGCATATCCAACACATCTGGCAGGACTGCTGCGACAGACTATCTGCGGTTCTGGGCCGATCCATCCCTAGAGATCCTAAATTGATAATATTGGGGGTTGAAGAGGAAGGAGAAATGACCCGCTTTGAGAAATTATTGCTTTCAACGGCCACTGGACTAGCCAAAAGAAATGTTGCACAATTGTGGGGTTCGGATGCTGTTCTATCTATGTTAATGTCAATGTTAATGTTAAGTAGAAATGTGTCTCGTTAGGGAACCTTGGGTGCAACTGAGCTGTGTGAGCATATGTAATGTAAGAGTTCATAATGTGCAAAGAACTGGATCCAAAGGTTGTGAATCATGTGTAGGAACATGTAAATTATGTATGTATGTAACCATGTACTGTTTGTTGATGTTTGAACCAATAAGACAAAATCAATAAATTGTGTAAAAGAAAAAATAAAGAATATGTTTGGCCACCGGCAGCCAATGGAATTTGTGGAGAACAGGGGAGATGTGACAGCCACGAGATGTAGAAGTCACCAATTGGGCAGCAGCATTCTGGAGGACTTGCAGGCGATGAAGTATATAAGCAGGTTGGCCAAAGTACAGAGAGTTGCAATAATACAATGAGGAGGTAACCAAAGCAGACATGACAAAGACAAAGAGATGCTTTGGGATATAATAGGGGATGACCCAACACAAGAGCCTCCGCTGAAAATGGCCCCGCTGGCACACAGAGCTGACTTGTGACTCCATGGAAAAGGACGCCTGTGAGTTTAATCCCAAAGGTCCTTGATCATTGAGACTGGCTGAGGAAAGGGGCCCAGGGAGGCAGGCCAGAAAGCTGGCATCCAAAGAGTAGCAGCTGCAGGCGCAGGGGGAGCACCACCAAAACCTTGGTTTTATCACCGTTCAGTTTAAGCCAGTTGGAATTCATCCATTCTCCCAAGGCCTCCAGACAGGCACGAAATATGGCAGCTGACTCAGGGCTAGAGAGATCCAGACGAACCAGTATCTGCGTGTCGTCGGTGTAGGAATAACAGAGGAAGCCGTGAGAGAATATCAGTTTGGTCAAAGGCTGGACGTAGATGTTAAATATGACCGGGGAGACGGCAGACCCTTGAGGAACTCCACATGATCTTGCCATAGCCGCAGGAAAAAAGGAGGGAGTGATAGAAGTTGACAACGGTCGGTGAGGAAGGTAGAGAACCAATCAAGGACGGTGCCAGAGAGGCCAGCACCTGCCAGGTGGTCTAGCAGGACTCCACGATCGATGGTGTTGAAAGGCGGCTGACGGGTCCAGTAGAATCAGAGCACTGACACTGCCCCCGTCATGAGTCCCCGCCAAGTCATCCATGACAGAGACAGGACACTCTCGTTCCAATGTCCTGGGCGAAACCCCGATTGTGAGGGATGAAAAAAAGAGGATTCCTCAAGAAAAGTGGAGAGTAGTGGACAGACCACGGATTCAAGAAGTTTCTTCAGGAAAGGTAAAAGAGAGATAGGACGGAAGTTAGAAGGGATCAGTGGATCCAACAAGGGTTTCTTTAACAGTGGGATCACAGTGGCCAGTTTAAGGGAGGACAGGATCACTCCCTCAGAGAGGGATGTATTAACTGCTTCTGTCAACAAATGAGCAATGTAAGGAAGGATATCATTAATAAGATGAAGAGGAATAGATTCAAGAGGGGATGATGACCTGCAGAACAGAGAAAGTAGGAAACACAGAGCAAGAAGCGGCCGGCGGAAGCTCACATGGCTCAATATCATTTGCTGCTATTTTAAAGTTAGCTGTTAGTACCTTTTGCTGCTATTTTAAAGTTAGCTATTAGTACCATTTGCTGCTTTTTTTACCTTGACTGCGCCCAGTGACTACCCTGTGCTACCCCCATCCTGCCTTTCCCCATCCTGTCCCCGCCCCAACTCCCCTCCGCTACTCACTCTTGTCTTCCCCCTCCTCCACTACACCTATGGCAATCTCTGTCTCTCCTATTTTTTCTAACGGTTTCTCCATTGACTATGCTACCCTTCCCACTAAGTCTGGTAGGAAGAAGTTCAAAAAGGATATCTTGGCCTCTAACCCAGGTCTCCCTATCGCTGACACCTACTCCAGCGCTTCCTCCAGACAGACCCTCACCGATATCCTCTTTGTCGTTCCTTCGCCAGACCTTTGGACTCCTCATATGGTCTCTGTACTCTCTCCCTTCTCTTCCTCTCCCATTAATGGTGGGAAGCACTCCTGGACCTCTTCACTCCTCTAAGGTAATTATTAATATCTACTTTAATGGCACTGTCATGGTCCAAGGCCCTCAGGCCAACCTGCTCCTCTTTGATAGACGCTTCCCACACCTCATCAATTTCCTTTCTTCTGCTGTCCCGTCTATCCCTTCATCAGCTTCCTTGCCCCTACCCCCTGCCTCCTCCTTGGCTACCTTGCCCTCTCCTCCTTTCTCTTCTGCCCCCCCTCAGGCTCCTTCTACACCTCTGCAGCGCATACCTCTGATTTGTGCCCCACCCCGGAAGTCATTCAAGGATGGTAACCATTCTCCATATTGCCACTCTAAACTCTCGCTCAGCTGTCAAACACTCCTCTGACATCTGCCGCCTCCTGGAAGAACTTGACCTAGATGTCCACGGTCTCACCGAAACATGGTTCACAGCCAGCTCTGTCACAAGCTTTGACACTCTCCTCCCCGATGGCTTTAAGATCCTCTCCGCGCCCAGATACAACCGTTCTGGAGGGGGTGCAGCCTTGATCTTCCTGGAGTGGATTCCTGCCTCTGTCATTCCTATGCAGGCCTACTCCTCTTTCAAATGCCTTGTCTGAGGCTTTCTCTCTTTCCTGGCCACTCTCTTACCATGGCTACTATGTTTTAGCCTCCTTCCTCTCTGAGTGGGCGGACCTCACCTCCTCCATCCTGGCCTCAACCACTCAACTCCTCCTTCTTGGAGACTTCAACATCCATTTGGATTCTTACTGTCCCTCCTCTGGACTCTTTCGTGACCTCTGTGACTCTCTCTCTCTTTCTATTCTCCCCTCTGGCCCAACTCACTCTACTGGGCACACTCTGGATGCTCTGATCTCTTCAGACCTCCCCCTCTCTATTCCTCTGACCACTCCTCTCTCCTGGAGTGATCACTCTCTCCTTTCCTCCCATCTCTCCCTCTCTACCCATCAGGCCAAGCCAACTCCAACACTGCCATGTACCTTCTCGATCATCCGACCCATGAAGCGTGTTGACAAGGAGAGGAAATTACTGACGGGCCCATTGGTCAGCACTCACCCTCGAAAACTAGTTATACAAGATAGCTGCACCAGGTGAGGACAGAGTGCAGGATTCACATACTCCGGCAAGATCCAATAATCAAGACTCAATAAATTGGCAAAGGGAAGTCTGTTTAATGATACATACATCAGCAAATGGAAATCAGCTGCATCGCGATCACCTGCTTCACCCCGACTTCCCCGAACATTATTCCAACAGTCTCTTTTATGGGCAAAATACGTGATCATTGACGTCCAATTCTACAAAAAAATCATCATGCAATACAATTGGTTGGGAAAGGTAACTTAAGTATAGGTCCTATATCTGTATATGGAAATAACGCAAGTGGATTGGATAACTCTTATCGGGTGTGCATCTACGCCCTTCCCTCTACACCACACGTGATTGACGTCACTACAAGTACGTCATCTCATTGGTTACAGTGTCTATAGGACCCTAGATTACATGGTCCCTTGTGATTGGGCAAGTTACACTCCTAAACATAAATCTCCATTTTAAATAGCAGCTTTAGAGTAGACACCCAGGTGCCTAGTGTCCCAAGATTCACCCTTCCTCCCTTCCATCAATCAGTGTTTTAGGGCTGTGTGTGAATTAGTTGGCTGGGTATGGATTCGGATCTGTAGTCTCTTATCAGGAAAAGTTATGGCACCCTCTGGTTCTGGATGACATCAGGCGGTGGTACATCTTCGCGCCTGTCTGGTCACGTGTTGGTTCACCGTGAATCTGCTTCAATTTCCAACCTTTTGTGCATTTCATTCTGTGTGCGCTTGGCCACCTGCATGGGCCTCTCTTATCTTGACCTTCACGGGCGGGCTGGTATTCTCTGTAGTTGGAGTCTCGTGAGCTCATGCTCACCTCCCCTTCTCTGGTTGACCTCGATCTCCCTGGCATAAGCCTCTCTTTGTTGAGTTTCGATTCAGCTCCTTCTCTGGTCTTTGCTGGGTTTCTAAACTCGGCCTGTCAGGCCTTTGGCCGCCTGGGTACATTTCTGTTTTCACAAAATGGAGTCGCACGTGTACATTGTGCAGTATTGCGGTAGATATATGGTTGGCGCTTGCCGTTCTACTCTCCTACTAGGCATTGCAAGCAGTATCGATTTCTTAGCCTCTTGCATTTCAATCTTATTTACACCATTCAACAGGGCGGTTGCTTCCATCATGCCTTATGGCACCATTCTCTTATGTTTTAACAGTGTCTCTCCTCTGCATCCATTATCATTATCCTTGCGGTTACTAGTACTGGCATTCGTGCTTTCAGTAGCCAGGTCTGTTTGTTCTCGGGGCTGCTCAGGCCCTTGGTTTATTTTCATTGGCCTTCCATTAAGGCCTTAGGGGTCTCCTCGTGGACCGTGTGCAGGTATTCCTCATTCCGTATCAGTGGCTGGTATGGCTGTCTGATAGGGTATCGTCCTGCCCAGGGTTGTCGCGTTATGGCTGCTTCAACCGTTATTGATCTCCTTACGTACAAGGGGCAGAGTCCCAGTGCGGCTCTCTGTTGGTTTATTTGCTCCTCATACGTCACGTACCACGGCGAGTACCTTACTGGCAACTCGCAATGGGGGGCAGATGTGTGGGTTATATCTGGGACCTCCTCTACACTCCCCCCTCTGGTCGGTTCATCGGCCACTCCTACTTCCTCCTTTATATTCAGTTTCTTTGATTCCTCAGCTTCTTGCTCATTGTCTCCTGGGTTTACACAAGAAGGCGTGAAAGTATGCAATTTTGGTGTCCATATCTTTATCACCCCTTTCAAGCTTCCTGCTGTTCTCACATGCTCATCTTTGTTCCAGGTCATCAACTGGCATTGTCCATTTGGACTGCAGTAAATCCATTTGCCTTCGTAGCTTCTTCGTTTCTTGGGATAAGTGAATTTTGTTCCTTCTGGTGCAAATTCACTGGCCTTCACAGAGTCTTTTATCTCCTCATCTGTCAGGTCTCTGGGCTTCCAGCCTGGCTCGACGTCGACCATAATTTTCCTCCCAATGGCCTTCTTTGCTGTTTTCTGGCACTGTGTGATGGTTAACTTGATAACACAGACTCCTAGCAGCACCATTGCTAGCAAAGCTCCCAGGAACTTGAATATATCTGCCATCCATTGCGGGACCCATGAGAATAGGTTCCCAAACCAGCTGTCGTTGTCCACTTCATCTGTCTCATCGGTCATCAGGTTTTTCAGGGTTGTTAACATGTCTATGGGCTCTGTGAGGGTTCCATTTTCTTCATCGTGTGATGGTATAAATGTGCAAGATGATTCTCCAATTTTTGCGCAAACACCTCCATCCATTGCGGTGATCATGTCAAGCACATATCTGTTCTGGAGGGTCATCAGTCTGACTGCTCTAAGCTCTTCTTTGATCGCATTGAATCCTTTTATTGTGGTGTTGATGGTCTGCAGTAACTCCCATCTCGTTATTTGCAACCACTTGGTGTTTGCACCAACTTGGATATGTGGCAGGGGTATTGTTGTAAATACTGATGAAGTTAGGCTGAACAGTCTGTGCTCGTAGGGAAAGGCATAACATACGTCCTCTGATTTGGCGGAGAAGTAATTCTCTCTCTTCATCCTTGACATTAGTTCCACAGACCTCCTTTTCCTCAGTTGAGCGTCTGCTTTCGGGAAACTGTCCAAATTCAGTTCATTTTTTGGAATCACTAGTGCTGGAACGTGTACGTTCACCAGTGTGCATATGCCTCCCCAGTACCTCGGTAGCCTTATGTATGCCTTGGATCCACATGCCCAATAGTGCGGCATCCCCGGGGCTTCGTATATTCGCCCACAGTTTTGATTCTCTCCCATTTTCCTCGTGCCATTACTTCTAAAGCACAGTTTCGGGTTTTCCAGCGGTACTTTCTGCAAGGGTCCTCCTCTGTCTTCGACCCATGTCAATAGCTTTACCAATTTTGGCCACAATGGTCTGCATAGTCTCTGTGAGTTCTCTATTGCTTCTTTGCAGGCTCCAAGGACCATCCAAGCTCGGCAGATTACTACTCCTTCTTCCCATCCGTCTGGGGAGACTACTGATCCCCAGATCTGCATTTGTCCTTGGTTCTTCCATATTTGAGCACCTTCTGCCGTTTTCCCTTGGACGTTCAGTCTTGAGTTTATTTCCCACCTTATTCCTGATCCCTTGATGTCAGGGTTTTCATATCTAATCACATGATTCTTGGTGTGCGCCCTGTTTCTTGTTTTGATGTCCTGGACATATCCGTCTTCATCAGGGTAGTCCTTTTCGTTGGCCCATATCAACGAGGCGTCTCTCCCCATGAAGTGTCCTCTGGTGTTACACATTGCCACATGTGACAGGCAGTGTGCCATGGGGACATCTATTTCTACAGCCACAAAGATTTTGGACTTGCCCATGCTGTACGGCAGGAGTGCACAGACGAAACATTCTCCTTCTGATTGCCTTCGTCCAACTTCCTTCATGTGGTGGTACCATATGTTGTTACCAAGATGGGCCGTGCTGTCCAAGTAGTCGTTTAACTCGTCATCGGTTTCATATGGACTTCTCTTGATCCTTAGCGTTTTTCTGTGGTTGGCTATACTATGTCTCTGGATGCGTCTGTACTGCTCTTTCGTTCAGGCAGACTCTCTGGCGTTATCCTTGGAGGGGCAGGTTTAATTTCCTGCCCTGCAGTAATAGGGGGAGGTTTTGTGCTTCTTTTCCTTCCTTCCTGCATTCTTTTGTAGACCTCCTCCCACCGCATGTGATTTATTATCCTTCCAACACGTGGCTGTGTCCTAGGCTCGGTTGTTACTTCTGGCGTTGGAGCTGGCATGCTCACTATCCCAGTTGTGGTGGTTGTCTTGCTCAGCTCCTCCTGTAGCTTCCTTGCTCTAAGTATGAGTGGAAACACATACTCAACTACCGCATGTGTTTTCTCAGTGAGTTCTTTCGTTGCTTCCTCTGTTCTATTGAGTGATTTTGCTATTTCTCTTCGATTTGGTTTCTCATGTTGCTCCCTGCTATCTGGAGCTGCTTGTTCCACAGGTTATTTCTCTCTTTCAGTTGGTTTGGCCTTCGGTTTCATAGCCATTGACACTTGCCCTTGTTCATGTGCATTCAGTGCATGGGTGCATGCCGTGGACAGTGCTATGCTATCATTCATTCCGTGCTGACCCTGTCTCCAGTCTTTCTCACCATTCATTACTTCAAGTGTATGCGTGTTACTGCTAATTACATTCAACTGTAAATCGTTTGCTTTATCATCCGTTTTCCTTGGAACAGGGATGACAATATAAGGTCTGGGTGCTTTTGTGTGCCCCAGATGTTCATTACCTGGTGGATGCACAGACATCGGGACGCTTCGTGCACCCATAACAAATGCAGTTCTGATAGTTAGAGACATAAATACTACAATAATCATTATGCATATACATGTAATGGCCTTGAAGGACAGTTTACAGCATCTCCTTCCGGGAAACCGGGGGCGCCCTTCCGCTGGTGGCACGACTATGTTACTGTTTTGGGCCCCCATTTCAATCAAGTCCATAGTCCACTATTTCTTTCTTTCTTCGTTCTGTTGTTCAAAGTTCAGCAAATCAAAGTTTAGCAAATACTAAAGTGACATGTGCTGTTCAATGCTCCCCCTCTTGCGAGTGATGATGATAGTCTCTGAGTATGGAGTACAGTTCCTTTGCTAGACTATGGAAAAGGGTTAGACTACCGTTTTCAGCACATCACATTCATCCTTCATTTGTTGTGGCATTCCCAGGGCACTCTTTCAACTCGTCATGGCCCTGAGGATATGCAGGACAATGTTTGTAGTGGCACCATGAAAAGATGGATTTGCTACAAATCCTGCAAAACTAAAATATTGAAAAAATAAAAATGAACATATGAAAAGGTAGGAAAAAATAAGAAAAAGGTTTAAAGAAGGTAAACACAGCAGTGAAGTTCGCGTCTCTGTTCCTTTCACTTGGTCGTTTGAGGTCGAGTTGATGAACAGTCTCTCTCTCACCCATTTATTCTCCTGCACGATAATGATGAACAAATAGAAAACACAAAACAAGAAAAATAAGAACGGATGTAGTTATCCTTGTTTCTGCTCTTTTTGATCTGTCTTATGTTGGAAGCATGAAGAACTGTGTCTTTTGTTTTCTTGCCTTGTCCCCGGTTGGGGATGATGAAAAAGGTTATTTTGGAACGCCCCCTTCTAAGGCTCTTCTTAGATGTGGATGTCCATAGTTGCTTCTGAGTTGTGATGCAATAGCTCTTAGGAGGCTGTTCAGTTGGGCATTCTTTGCTGGATCATTAAGAAAGGCAGGCACATCAATGTTGTAGGGTCTACCCACTAGTTCTGGAACATTTTCAATGAGGTGTAAGAAAACACGAAAAGCTTAACGACTGTCTTCAGGTGTTAATGACATTTGTTCTGGTTCTTTGGCTCTAAAGTCACAGGCCTTTTCTTGCAGTGTGATCAATTGTTTTTCTTTTTTTTCTTCGATCTGTCCCTCGTCGGCTAGTCTCACTGAAATCTCCTCAGGAATTCTCGCTGGAAATCGGACAGCTCCACCTGGAGCATGATGCCTTAGAGGAGTGCGCCCATGTGTGGGGCGTTGGCCGGATTCCTAAGAAAGGTGATGACGTCAACATCTGCAGGCCTCCCCACCATTTCCGGATAGTCTGTGACTAATCAAAATAAAACGTTGTGTGCCAGCCATATATCCTCAAGTGATAGGGACATTTGCCTCATTTGCTGGGACCTAATCACAGTCCCTTCTTTTGATGTGAACAAGATTTGCACTTTCCTGCTGCGTGAGTTGCAACCACGTGGTTCAGCTTGTACCACACTTGCTTGAGAAAGTAATTGTTTTTTGGATCTCTAATAAATGTCAATGTATCTGTAGTTATCCCAATAAGTCCTGGATATTCTTCGATGATGCGAAAGAACAAAGTATATGTGATCTCATCAATGATTACTTGTGGTGGAAGCATCTGTGTCTTTTCCGCTGTGTTCGGGTAGTGTAATGACAGTTTCTGTTATGACAGTCAGTAGTTGTCGGATTATTTTCTTGTTTGCAGGGTCTTAAATGAATTCAGTAGCGCTGGCTTCTCTGCCTATAAGTGAAGGGTAGGACAGTACTACCAGCTGAAAATATGTGAGCACATCCCACTTGAGACTTCTGCTGGGTTGAACCATATGTCCATGAACAAAGTCTTGATCTTACTTTTACTTCTTATCAGAGTCTTAGGCTTTAAATGCTTTGTGTGGCTTTCAATGTTCATGAGATTAGCGCTTCTGTTGATATGAGTATGCGATTTTCTTCTTTTACCCTGCACCTTTGGCTGCACAGGGTGTTTGCGTGCTTCTTATTGTCTTTTTTATGCCTAAAGTAAAGGTTCAGCGTGGACAAGATTTTCACAAAAGTTCTTTTGTTGGCTACATTGAATGTTCATTTAATTGTCCTTTTGTCACCTTTCACTTGGTTTGAAGAACTGTCTTGTTTTGAAAGTCTCACTTTTGTATTTTTTTTTTTTGTTCTTGTAACTTGTCTGCTCATGCGTCCTTCTTCCTTTCCATAGATCTTGTCTGCACGTGCTGCGGTCCTTCCCCGTTGTCTGTGGATTCCTCGGCAGTAGATGTAGTAGGAGTGCTCTCTCCTATAAAGAGTTTTATATCATTTGTGAAGATCCAGGCTCTTCAGCCTTTGAGCTTGACAGCTGACGGAGTGCAGTCCTCTACGATGAATGGGTCATTAAACCTCGGCTTGTCCCATCTTTTTCTTGTGAAATTCTTCACGAGGACGCAAACTCCAGGGAAGACAAAAGGCGCGCATAGGCTATGATCTGCGTCGGCATCAGCACTGTCTGTTATGGTTTGTGCTGTGTTGTCTCTTTTCTGCCGTCGCTGCAGCTGGCCTGAAATGATAGTGGAACTGGATGTGAGACAATCCAGATAGGCCTTCATCTCCTCTCCCAGAACCTCCCTAGTTGACTGGGCATCACATCTAGCTCTGTCTCGGGGGGTAAGAGGGGTCCTCATCCTTCTCCCCGTGACTATTTTTTGCGGCGTTAGATGATGGTCGGAGCCTGGCTGGTTCCGAGAGCATACAATGCCAGTGGTAGGCAGTGCATCCATCCCTTTCTTAATGTGAGCTTCAACTTGGCTATCCTTTCCTTAAGCAAGCCGTTGATACGTTCACATATCCCGTTTCTCTCTGCGTGATACGCCGACGAGAATTTGTGCTTTATACCAAGCAACAAGCTAATCTGTTCAAATACTGCATTCACAAAATGTGCCCCATTATCAGATCTCATTACCTCGCACACCCCCCATCTAGGGAAAACCTCCCTCACCAGGAATTTAGCAGCACAGGTAGCATCAGGCTGTGTACAGGGCCCTGCTTCTACCCATCTGGAGAAGGGACACACCACCACAAGTAGATACCTGTACCCATTACACACCTGAATCATATCGACATAATCAATATGTAGGTGCTGGAAAGGTCCATTTGTTCTGGGGATGACTCCTCTCACTACTTTTAATGTGTGCCCAGAAGTGAATGTCTGGCAGACAATGCAGTTTACCATAAAGAATGCAACATGCTCGGCTAAATTCGGTATAAACCAGTCTTCCGCGAGCGTTGCAGCAAGATTTTCTTTTGATATATGAATGGGGTAGTGAAGCTGTTCTAGTGCTACTTTTAGAAGGCGACAGGCATTACTGGTTTACCAGTGCTGTCTTGCCTCCACAATCCGTCAGAGGGGTTTAAAAAACACCCTCGACGCTTCCATAAATTTTTCTCCTCCTGAGGTGCCTCCCCCTGGAGCTCCATCAATTGAGACTGCCCCATATTGCTATAGGCTTCTAGAGTGGCTCGTGCTACCATCATTCGTTCATGGGTACGTGCCACCTCCACCTCCATGATTGTTTCAGTTTTGGATGCCATACGTTTGGCTTCCGTGTCCGTTTCATGATTTCCACGTGACACAAAATCTGTCCCTTTGGATGAGCGGCGCATTTTACAACCTCTATGCCCACTGGGAGCTGTAGTGCTGTTATCAGCCTGTCCAACAAGGCTGCGTGTTGCACTGGCGTGCCATCTGCTCGGAGGTAGCCCCTCCTCTTCCAGCGCGCTAATCCTGCATGCACTGTTGATGTCACATAGGTGGAGTCACTGTACACTGTTACTTCCTGGTCTGCATGGTTCTCGATGGCGAGTATCAATGCCACTAGTTCTGCAGCCTGTGCCGAATAGTGAGATGGTATTCGCGCACTGACAAGTACTTGGAACTCTCCATTCGCCATGTGTTTGATTACGGCCACGCCTGTATACCTCTGCCTGTCATCTTGGTCAATTCTTGATGACCCATCGATAAAGATGATCTCTCCACTTGGCAGGGCATTTTCCTTGACCCTGGGGATCTCATCATAGTATTCTTCATAGTTTACACAGTCATGCACAAGTTCTCCCTCTGTGACTAGCTCGGCTATAAACATAGCAGGGTTCACCGTTTTGCATCGCACTATTTTTATCGATGGATTAGAGATAATCACCTCGTAGGCTGATGCTCTTTTTGAAGTCAGCGTGCCCTTTGGCTTCTCTAGTATGGCGAATAGTGAGTGCTCAACATATAATGTCATGGAGCACCCCATCACAATGGATGACGCCTTCTCAATGGCGAACGCGGCGGCAGCTAAATTTTGTTCGCATGGGAAGTGGCACTTCATGACCGGGTCCAGACTCCCGCTGTAATATGCTAGGGTTTTATATCCCAATGAGGTACGCTGCGCGAGCACTGCTGTCATAAAACTGCCATCGGTATGAGAGAACAGATAGAATTCCTCCGCATAATTAGGAATCCCGAGAACGGGGCCTTACAAATTGCTCCCTTGAGTTCTGTAAACCCCTTCTCCATATCTTCATTCCATTCAATTTCTTCTCTTATTGCCTGGGCCTTTTTAAGGGCCTGTAACAAGGGCTTGGTATATGAGCTGTAGTCAAAGACCCATGCTCTGACATAATTGCACAAGCCTAAGAAGCTTTGCATTTGCTTTATTGTGCGCGGCATGACCGTGTGCATGATAGCCTCGGCCCTTTCTGGGGTTACCTTTTTCCCCTCATGTGAGATTAGTTGCCCTGTGTACAACACCTCCTGTTGGCAGTACTGCAGCTTGTCCTTGTCTACTTTGTATCCTTTCTCAGCCAGTATAGTCAATAACTGGACAGAGTCCTGTCGGCATTGCTCTTCAGTGATGCTGCAGATTAGAATGTCATCTACGTACTGCAAAACAACACTGTCCACCGCAATATTGCTTAGGTCCATTTGCAGGACTCTGTTGAAAATAGATGGAGACTCGCAATACCCCTGTGGCAACCTCGTACTTTTCAGGCGCATTTGCCTGAAGGTAAATGACGTCAGGTCTTGTGAGTCACGGTGCAATGGAATCGAGAAAAATGCATTTTTCAAATCGATCACCGTATAGTATTTTAACTCAGTGGGTATGTTGCACAAAATTGTGGATGGATTAGGGACTAGAGGGAACTCAGCCTCGACTATGTCGTTCAATGCTCGTAAATCCTGGATTAAACGCCAAGACCCTCCCTTTGATTTCTTGACAGGATAAATCACTGTGTTGCACGGCGATTCTGACGTCACAAGGATGCCTTGCTCCATCATGGCAGAGATTGTCCTTGCAATCCCTTCATCCGCTTCTCTGGAAATGGGATACTGTCGTGCCCGTGGCAGAATTGCTCCTGGTTTCAATTTAATTTTTACTTCGCCGGCCCCCTTCAGGAGACCTACATCATAGGGCCCTGTAGTACATACTTTGGCCGGCACCCGGGCCATGTCATTATCAAAGTATTCTGGACGTACTAAAGCTAACATCATCCTCTGCGGTACCTCCTGCCTGATAATTTTGACCCAAAATATTAGACTCACTTCCACCCGCGTCTCTTCTAGGTCGGGGTGTTCTTCGAACAGATCGTCATCGGTGATGTCAGTCACTCGATACCCTTCTTCGATGGCGACAATCGCACACCATGGTCTGCCCTCATCGTCACATCCCTCAACCAATACCACTTTTCCTCGCACTGCGGCAGAGTATATCATTAAGGGAAATACTTGTCCCTCCTCTTCGTGCATGGGTATTCTTGGTCTGAATAGAAACTCATCCGGAGTTCTCATAGTTTTGTCTGCGAGGCCTGGCAACCCCACCATAAGCACTCGTACGCCATATGCGAATACTTCTAGCTCCAGCGGTACAGCTCTCATAGCTGCACGTCCAGAGTATGCTCTGATCATTTCGCACACGTTTGAATAATGCATTCCTGGGGTGGAGCACACTATGCCATCCTCAGTGAATGAGATGGTCATATTCAACTTTGTCATCAAGTCCCGACCCATGATATTTACTGGGGACTGACGAGAATACAATAAAGGTACATTCATGTCGCACTCTCCCACGGAAACTGGGAGTGCATCAGTAAAGGGAACCCTGCTAAGAGCTCCAGTAAAACTCTGGGTATCTATTGCCTCACCGGACAAGGAGAACTTGCCTTCTCATATGCACGAGCGTGTTGCACCCGTGTCAACTAAGAAGGAATATTCTTTCCCCCCTAAGGTGACATTTACCCTTGGTTCCCTGTTAGGGTCTGGTGTCACTGATAGGATATAACAAATCAGAGTTCCCTGTGAGCCGTCCTATTTCATATATAGGTTCGGTCCATTGTATACCTGTGGGTTTCCTTCACCTGAATTAGTGTCCTGAACCACTTGTGGCAGTCTCTGCTGGGGTTGTCCCTGCGGTACATTCCCCATGTTCAGTGGTTGGACCATTTGCTGTGCACCTTGCTGCAAGCCAGCTGCCTGCTTCTGCACGGTATAGTTTTGTGCATTGCCCTGTTGTGGGGTAGCACTCAATTCGGCTGGGCTTGTTAGCATGGCTCCCTCGAGAGCATATTTTGAGAGCTTCCTTTGCACTAGCTTTGCCTCTTCTCCCTTACGCGTTGCCTCTTTCTTTCGATTCTTTTCTTGCAACAGCCTACAGTAATGTGCAATTGTCAACTGGCTCTCAGCCGACGGTTTAGCTTCTATTCCTACCAATTTTTTTAGCTGTTTTTGCACCGGTTCTGGTAACCCTTGGCACAATATATGGTAGAATACAGGGATCGATTTTGTCCAAGACTCATGCATTTCGAGTACCCACGTGTTCTGGATATAAAGTAACAGATTCTCTGACTTCTTCATTTTTCGAGTCATTATAGCTCCCATATCAGACGGGTATGGATATAGCGTACGCAGCGCTTTCCATACTGCTGCTCTACAGTTATTAAATGGCGTTCCGTCATGAAAGGTGTTAGTTATGGTTACCCTAGGGTAGCCTGCCCTTTTCCACACATCGTCTGCTCTTTCTCTGAGTATAGCAATTAGGAGACCCTTGATGTCCCCTATGGCTAGGGTGACGCCCCCCATCATTTTTTCTACCTCATGTATCCACTTCCCGGCTCCCGATGTCAACGTTGGAAGCTTATTTTTGAGATTCTCTCGGTCCATGTGTAGCCATGGAATATATTGCGGTCTTGCTCCCCCCTTTTCTAACAGCGGGAATTGGAATGCACAATCTTCCTTTCCCTTCTCTACACCCCCTCGGTCTCTCGCCAGGGTGGCGTTCCCACCTTGCCGTCTACCTGGCAATGCCCTTAATCTATCAGTATAGGCAGGTGCCGACGCCCCGCTCTGACCGGGGCGTGTGTCTCCATCTCGGCTGGACTGTCCAGCGGACTTCTGTGTCCTACTTATGGACTTGCCCGCGTCTGACCACTGTACCTCTCGACTCCCAGGGAGCCGTGTTTCGCACCACCTCCCTTTGTCATACATCACCTCCTCCACTTCTCCATCGGAGTCTGACTCTGAATACTCCCAGTTTGCACAACTTCTTGCATCATCTTCATTCTGCCCATCTTCTAGTCTATCTAGGGAACGTCCCCTACTCCCACTACTTTGGGTGACATCTTCAGTGTCATATAGCTGAGTGCTCTCTAAGCGCTCATCTTCCCTTCCCTCTTGGGAGATTCGTTCCAGCCCCATCTCATCGTATATTTTATCAATTGCTTCCCCGATGCTTCTGGTGTCGAAGTCATCATCAATAACTGTCCTGCTTGTACCTGGTACCGCATCGCGTGCAGGGAAGAATTCTTCTATGTCTTCCCAGTCTACAACAGGATTAGGTATTTTCACTTCCCGTTGCAAGAATTCTAAATCTTGCGCCCTTTGCCTGCGTTTACGTTCTGCTTTCTCATCCATTTCTCTTTGCTTCTTCAATTCCTTTCTAGCCTTATCAACTTCCCTCATCCGTTCATCTCTACATTCCTTTGTCCTTCTACTTTCCTTGTCTTCTCGCTTTTTTACCTTTCTTTCATGCACTGTCTTCTCTTCCTCTAACCTTAGCATGTTCTGCCTGTACTTTTAATAGGCTGCATATTGCGTGCGACTGAGCGGTATACCTTGCTTTTCGCGATGTAGTTGTTCTCACCTCAACTTATCCTACTTTCTTGCCCTCTCATTTCTTATGTCCACTTCTTTTACCCTTTCCTTTCTTTGCCCTCATCAGACCGTTCACTCGGCCTTGCACCACCACTTCCTTTTCCATCTAACTTCAACAGTATCTGCCCTCCCATCCATTTGTCCTTTGTACATGTTAACTCATCGGTTCCTTTCCGCTTTTTTCCCTCTCTCTCCCTATCTAGAGGTGCACTCGTTTGTGCCTGGTCCTTCCTCTCCTGACCTCGCCTCTCTTTTCCGCATGGGACTGTGGAGGCCGAGTCAATTTCCTGTTCCTTCTCTTTCGTCTCGTCACTGCTACATGCAGGTGGCTCATATGCAGGGTTGCTATAACCTGTGGCTGCCTTAAGCTCTCTTAGTGGGTAAAGACCCTCCGACTTACTTCCCTCAACAACTGGTTCTGACGGGGCAGGTGGCGCGGTAGGCGTCTCACCCCCCTCCGTACATACATTTAATATCCAATCTGCAGGGGGTTCTTCTTCTTTTGTTTGTTCAAACATTTTCCAAAGCTCGAGAACAGCAAGGCGTTTTTCGAGCTTCTTCCCGCTATATGTGGCATGTAGGAAGGTGGTCATGTGCTGTAAAACAGCCTTTGACAATGACCCATTTTGGGGCCACGGCATAAACATTTTATTTGCGGTGCCCTTAACACACTCCTGGCTATATTTCTTCAATTTTGTTGCGTGCTTTGGCAACTGCTTCCATAAGTGTGCAAGTGGGGTAACTTCTTCCATCCTTAATATTGTCATCAACAATGTTCATACAGTTTTTCAACGTTACGCTATTATGAGCAAGCCCCACATACGTGAGCTCCAATCCAATTTTTACGCAAAATTTTATACCAACAGTTTTACTCAAAACACATCAATTCAGTGGCGATTCCCTTTCATTTACAGAATCGCGTAAAGCAAAAATACATTGCCATTAGTTAATTACACAATAATTACACATTCAGCATACACAGAACATATAGGACAGACGCTTGACAAACTAGACGGACACCAACTGGTCATACGTATACCTGCCTTCTAATTGTTACCCTGTCATGGGATTTGAACTAACCCCTTTATGACGTCTTTAAACGTCATCGTAGCCTAAAGTCCCCCCTCTGTGGGCTCTGGGTTCAAGTTCCTTCTGACCACTCTTTAAAGCGCTGGAACAAGGCGAATTTTACTGTTTTCTCTCAGGTGCCCCACTGGTATTCCTTACCGTTTTTTATTTCGCGGGTGCCCCCCGATATTCCTTACAGTTTTTTTCTCGGGTGCCCCCCCCCCGGTATTCCTTACAGTTTTTTTCTCGGGTGCCCCCCCGGTATTCCTCCCAATTACTTCAGGTGCCTGGGTTTTTACCCTTTATATCTCTACAGTCTTTCCTACTTTTAACTGTATTAATCTTCTCCACCACCCTCTGTTACCTTTCCCCTTCTTACTCTAAGGCCTATAAGACATTTGTCAAGGTAACGAGTTTCATTGTTTTCACTCGCCGATCGCCTCTTTTCCTCTCTGGACCTTCAGGTTCACCGCCCCTTCCTCTTCCTGCTTTTATGGTTTCTGTCCGATCCGCTGCCCGTGGGAATGAGAAGGGTTATGCTTGGAAAGGCGGGTTCCTTCAGACCCACTGCAGATTTTTTGGGAATGATTACACTATCATTGTCCACGGGGAGCTTCTCAGCCTACTCAGCCGGAATAGCGAAAAGACTCGTGATGTAACCGAAGGCCCAGAGTTACTTCGTGCCGTTGGTCTAAAGGTGTTTTATACTATACCAATCGATAATCTATAAACGATGGCCGAATCCATCCTCTGCTACCAAGTGTTGACGAGGAGAGGAAATTACTGACGGGCTCATTGGTCAGCACCCACCCTCGAAAACTAGTTATACAAGATAGCTGCACCAGGTGAGGCAGAGTGCAGGATTCACATACTCCTGCAAGATCCAATAATCAGGACTCAATAAATTGGCAAAGGGAAGTCTGTTTAATGATACATACATCAGCTAATGGAAATCAGCTGCATCGCGATTACCTGCCTCACCCCGACTTCGACGAACATTATTCCAACAGCCTCTTTTATGGGCAAAATCCGTCATCATTGACGTCCAATTCTACAAAAAATCATCATGCAATATAATTGGTTGGGAAAGGTAACTTAAGTATAGGTGCTATATCTGTATAGGGAAATAATGCCAAAGGATTGGATAACTCTTATCGGTTGGGCGTCTACGCCCTTCCCTCTATACCACACGTGATTGACGTCACTACAAGTACGACGTCTCATTGGTTACAGTGTCTATAGGACCCTAGATTACATGGCCTCTTGTGATTGGGCAAGTTACACCCCTAAACATAAATCTCCTTTTTTAATTAGCAGCGTTAGAGTAGACACCCTGGTGCCTAGTGTCCCAAGATTCACCCTTCCTCCCTTCCATCAATCAGTGTTTTAGAGCTGTGTGTCAATTAGTTGGCTGGGTATGGCCTCGGATCTGTAGTCTCTTATCAGGAAAAGGTATGGCACCCTCTGGTTCTGGATGACATCAGGCGGTGGTACATCTTCACGCCTGTCCGGTCACATGTTGGTTCACCGTGAATCTGCTTCAATTTCCAACCTTTTGTGCATTTAATTCTGTGTGCGCTTGGCCACCTGCATGGGCCTCTCTTATCTTGACCTTCACGGGCGGGCTGGTATTCTCTGTAGTTGGAGTCTTGTGAGCTCATGCTCACCTCCCCTTCTCTGGTTGACCTCGATCTCCCTGGCATAAGCCTCTCTTTGTTGAGTTTTGATTCAGCTCCTTCCCTGGTCTTTGCTGGGTTTCTAAACTCGGCCTGTCAGGCCTTTGGCCGCCTGGGTACATTTCTGTTGTCACAAAATGGAGTCGCACGTGCACATTGTGCAGTATTGAGGTAGATATATGGTTGGCGTTTGCCGCTCTACTCTCCTACTAGGCATTGCAAGCAGTATCGATTTCTTAGCCTCTTGCATTTCAAGCTTATTTACACGCATTCAACAGGGCGGTTGCTTCCATCTTGCCATATGGTACCATTCTCTTATGTTTTAACAGTGTCTCTCCACTGCATCCATTATCATTATCCTTGCGGTTACTAGTACTGGCATTCGTGCTTTCAGTAGCCAAGTCTGTTTGTTCTCGGGGCTGCTCGGGCCCTTGGTTTATTTTCATTGGCCTTCCATTAAGGCCTTAGGGGTCTCCTCGTGGACCGTGTGCAGGTATTCCTCATTCCGTATCAGCGGCTGGTATGGCTGTCTGATAGGGTATTGTGCTGCCCAGGGTTGTCGCGTTATGGCTGCTTCAACCGGTATTGATCTCCTTACGTACAAGGGGCAGAGTCCCAGTGCGGCTCTCTGTTGGTTTATTTGCTCCTCATACGTCACGTACCACGGCGAGTACCTTACTGGCAACTTGCAATGGGGGGCAGGGGTGCGGGTCATATCTGGGACCTCCTCTACAAGCGTGTGTCAGTTGAGGCTTTCACTTCCACTTTCTCTCCCCCTCCTCTGGCTGACTCACATCTTGACACAGCCCTTTACATTCTCTACTCTTCTATCTCTGATACTCTTGATGTTCTTGCAACTCTTGGTATGACTCTGTCCTAGTTACCCTTAAACGCAAGTGTAGGGTGGCTGAGAGGAAATGGTGGGATTCTTGTGCATCCTCTGACAAACTGGCCTGCGCCTGCTTCAAAGGCAATACCAGCTCCTTGTCCGCACTAAGAAGGGAGCCCACACCCAAGCCTGCATCTTTGCGGCATCTAACAACTTGGCTGTACTCTTTAAAATCTGCAAGGATCTGGCCAACCCTGCTGCAGTCTCTACCTCTCTTGTCGCCTCCCAGGCCATGCATGGCCTTTGCCTTTCATTTCATCTCAAAAACCCAGGACATCCTGTGCACCCTCTTGTCCTCTCCTCCTCCTCCTGCTTCTCTCTCTGCTGCCTTTGGCCCCCCTGCAGCCGCCTCTCCTCCTTCTTTTTCATTTTTTCCTCTGTTCTCCCTTGACGAGATTTCCAGAAAGTCCAATCTATAAAAGTATCATCAAAACAGGTTTTTTCCAGTTCATCCAAAACCATCAAGGACCACATTGACACCATTTCTCCTGCTCTAACCGACATCTGCAACCACTCCATTGCCTCTGGAGCCTTCCCCTCCCCTCTGAAGCACTCTCTTGTGCACCCTCTTCTCAAGAACCCATAGCCGACCCCTCTTGCCCAGCTAACTATCACCCGATCTCTATCACTCCTTTCCTGGGCAAACTCCTGGAAAAGCTGGACATCTCCCAGCTTAATCTTCACTCCGATTCTGTTAGTTGTCTCCATGTCCATAAGTCTGGCTTCAGAGCTGCCAGAAGCATGGAAAGTGCTCTCCTGAACATCCGTGAAGACCTGCTCTCCAACCTTCATTCTAATGTCCTATCTGTCCTCATCCTACTCGATCTTTCTTCTGCCTTTCACACGGTCAACCATGTCATCCTGCTGAATCGCCTCCGTGATAACCTTGGTATCACTGATCAGGCCCTGGCCTGGCTCACCCCCTTTCTCTCCAACCGACCCTCCCAGGTACAACTTGGGTCCTTCCTTTCCTCTATCTCACTTTCTACCTGTGGTGTTCCCCAGGGGTCTAACCTCTCTCCTTGGCTTTTCAACAAATACCTGGCACCGCTCACCCACTGCATTGCTGCTCTCTGCTCAAACTTTCAGAGCTATGCGGATGACACCCAACTTGTTTTCAGGCTCCCCTCTGCCACCTATTCTCCCTCTCTCATCTCTGACTGTGTGTCTGCAATCCAGGTGTGGTAAGCCGCCAACGACCTCTGCCTTAATGCCAGTAAGACAGAGATCCTCCTCATCAGCACACCTGCACCATCTTTTCCTGTCACTCTCTGGCCGGCCTCTCTTGGCCCTCTCCCTGCTCCCACTTGCGAGGCTAAGAACCTCTAGGTCATCTTCAACTCCACGCTTTCCTTTTCTCCACACATCTCTGACGTCTCAAAAAAAGTCTAACTACCAACTGCACCTCCTCAGAGGTATTCTTCTTTGCGTCTCCTTCCCCCAGAAGCTCACTGTTTCCAGAGCTCTGGTTCTCTCCAGGCTGGACTATTACAACAGCCTCTTTCTAAATCCGCCTGCAACCACTCTCCACCCTCTGCAGCTCATCCAGAACAGGACTGCGGGACTTGTCCTTGGCCTCAAGCCCTGCAATCGTATCTCTCCAGCCCTGAAATCTCTTAATTGGCTCCCAGTGTCTGCAAGGATTAAATTCAAGACCCTTTGCATTGTCCACAAGGCTTTCTGGGGCCTGGTTCCGCAATACCTTGAACTCTCCCTCTGTAAATACCTTCCTACTTGAGCTCTTCCCTACTTCACCTCCAACTCCCTCAGGGTCAGTCGCTTCTCCAAGAAACGAGTTGGGGGTAGATCCCTTTCCTCTGCTGGGGCATCCATCTGTCCCGTTCCGGGTAAGTTTTTGTGATAAAATGTAGGTTTTGGCCAGTAAATGGTTAATGACAGCATATTGGTGCACCTTTCTCATTTCAAAATGTTCTTCATGTGTGTTTGCATCATTTTCAGGTGAGTTTCACTGCCGTTTTATATATTAGTTAAGCGTTCCGGCCCGTTCTGAGTACTTTTTCATGATAAAATGTAGATTTTGGAAAGTAATGGGTTAATGACAGCATATTGGTGCACCTTTCTCATTTAAAAATGTTCTTCATTTGTGTTTGCATCATTTTCAGGAGAGTTTCACTGCCGTTTTTATATATTACGGTAGCGTTCAAGCCCGTTCCGGGTACTTTTTCATGATAAAATGTAGGTTTTGGGCATTAAATGGTTAATGACAGCATATTGGTGCACCTTTCTCATTTCAAAATGTTCTTCATGTGTGTTTGCATTATTTTCAGGTGAGTTTCATTGTCGTTTTATATATCAGGGAAGCGTTCTGGCCCGTTCCGGGTACTTTTTCGTGATAAAATGTAGGTTTTGGGCAGTAAATGGTTAATGATAGCTTATTGGTGAACCTTTCTCATTTCAAAATGTTCTTCATGTGTGTTTGCATCATTTTGAGGTGAGTTTCACTGCCGTTTTATGTATTGGGGTAGCGTTCCGGCCCGTTCCAGGTACTTTGTCGTGATAAAATGTAGCTTTTGGCCAGTAAGGGGCTAGTAACAGCATATTGGTGCACCTTTCTCATTTCAAAATGTTCTTCATGTGTGTTTGCATCATTTTCAGGTGAGTTTCGCTGCTGTTTTATATATTAGGGTACTGTTCCGGCCCGTTCCAGCCAATTTCCAGGTATTTTTTGTGATAAAATGTAGCTTTTGGCCAGTAAGGGGCTAGTAACAGCATATTGGGGCACCTTTCTCATTTCAAAATGTTCTTCATGTGTGTTTGCATCATTTTCAGGTGAGTTTCGCTGCTGTTTTATATATTAGGGTACTGTTCCGGCCCGTTCCAGCCAATTTCCAGGTATTTTTTGTGATAAAATGTAGCTTTTGGGCAGTAAGGGGCTAGTAACAGCATATTGGTGCACCTTTCTCATTTCAAAATGTTCTTCATGTATGTTTGCATCATTTTCAGGTGAGTTTCGCTGCTGTTTTATATATTAGGGTACTGTTCCGGCCCGTTCCAGCCAATTTCGAGGTATTTTTTGTGATAAAATGTAGGTTTTGGGCAGTAAATGGTTAATGACAGCATATTGGTGCACCTTTCTCATTTCAAAATGTTCTTCATGTGTGTTTGCATCATTTTCAAGTGAGTTTCACTGCCTTTTTATATATTAGTTAAGCGTTCCGGCCCGTTCCGAGTACTTTTTCATGATAAAATGTAGATTTTGGAAAGTAATGGGTTAATGACAGCATATTGGTGCACCTTTCTCATTTCAAAATGTTCTTCAGGTATGTTTGCAACATTTTCAGGTGAGTTTCTCTGCCATTTTATATATTAGGGTTGCGTTCCGGCCAGTTCCGGGTACTTTTTCGTGATAAAATGTAGGTTTTGGGCAGTAATGAGTTAATGACAACATATTGGTGCACCTTTCTCATTTAAACATGTTCTTCATTTGTGTTTGCATCATTTTCAGGAGAGTTTCACTGCCGTTTTTATATATTACGGTAGCGTTCAAGCCCGTTCCGGCTACTTTTTCATGATAAAATGTAGCTTTTGGCCAGTAAGGGGCTAATAACAGCATATTGGTGCACCTTTCTCATTTCAAAATGTTCTTCATGTGTGTTTGCATCATTTTCAGGTAAGTTTCGCTGCTGTTTTATATATTAGGGTACTGTTCCGGCCCGTTCCAGCCCGTTCCAGGTATTTTTCGTGATAAAATGTAGCTTTTGGGCAGTAATGGGTTAATGACAGCATATTGGTGCACCTTTCTAATTTCAAAATGTTCTTCATGTTTGTTTGCAACATTTTCAGGTGAGTTTTGCTGCCGTTTTATATATTAGGATAGCGTTCCGGCCAGTTACAGGTCTTTTTCGTGATAAAATGTAGGTTTTGGGCAGTAAATGGTTAATGACAGCATATTGGTGCACCTTTCTCATTTCAAAATGTTCTTCATGTGTGTTTGCATCATTTTCAAGTGAGTTTCACTGCCGTTTTATTTATTAGTTAAGCGTTCCGGCCCGTTCCGAGTACTTTTTCATGATAAAATGTAGATTTTGGAAAGTAATGAGTTAATGACAGCATATTGGTGCACCTTTCTCATTTCAAAATGTTCTTCAGGTATGTTTGCAACATTTTCAGGTGAGTTTCGTTGCCATTTTATATATTAGGGTTGCGTTCCGGCCAGTTCCGGGTACTTTTTTGTGATAAAATGTAGGTTTTGGGCAGTAATGAGTTAATGACAACATATTGGTGCACCTTTCTCATTTAAACATGTTCTTCAATTGTGTTTGCATCATTTTCAGGAGAGTTTCACTGCCGTTTTTATATATTACGGTAGCGTTCAAGCCCGTTCCGGGTACTTTTTTGTGATAAAATGTAGGTTTTGGGCAGTAATGAGTTAATGACAGCATATTGGTGCACCTTTCTCATTTCAAAATGTTCTTCATGTGTGTTTGCATCATTTTGAGGTGAGTTTCACTGCCGTTTTATGTATTAGGGTAGCGTTCCGGCCCGTTCCAGGTACTTTGTCGTGATAAAATGTAGCTTTTGGGCAGTAATGGGCTAATAACAGCATATTGGTGCACCTTTCTCATTTCAAAATGTTCTTCATGTGTGTTTGCATCATTTTCAGGTGAGTTTCGCTGCTGTTTTATATATTAGGGTACTGTTCCGGCCCGTTCCAGCCCGTTCCAGGTATTTTTCGTGATAAAATGTAGCTTTTGGGCAGTAATGGGTTAATGACAGCATATTGGTGCACCTTTCTAATTTCAAAATGTTCTTCATGTGTGTTTGCAACATTTTCAGGTGAGTTTTGCTGCCGTTTTATATATTAGGATAGCGTTCCTGCCCGTTACAGGTCTTTTTCGTGATAAAATGTAGGTTTTGGGCAGTAAATGGTTAATGACAGCATATTGGTGCACCTTTTTCATTTCAAAATGTTCTTCATGTGTGTTTGCATTATTTTCTGGTGAGTTTCATTGCCGTTTTATATATTAGGGTAGCGTTCCGGCCCGTTCCAGGTACTTTGTCGTGATAAAATGTAGCTTTTGGGCAGTAATGGGCTAATAACAGCATATTGGTGCACCTTTCTCATTTCAAAATGTTCTTCATGTGTGTTTGCATCATTTTCGGGTGAGTTTCACTGCTGTTTTATATATTAGAATACCATTCCGGCCCGTTCCGGCATGTTCCGGGTTTTACACACCCCCTGTTACGTCACCCTGCAGCCAAGAGAAGCCCCTCCAATCAGAATGTAGCTCAAGAAACTGCTAATGATGGGCCATTAGTGACTTAATGGTTTAGTGGCTGCATTCTGATGGGAGGGGAGGTGCACAAAAGGGGTGTGATAGTTGATGTGCACAAAAGATTCCCTGCAGTAGTGCTTCTGACATGGGAAGAGACTGGAAACCTGCACTTGGAGTACTGAAGATTACTGGTAAGTAATCGGAGCGTTACTTCCTCGTCCTGTCTTCCTTATCCCAGTCATTCGCTGATGAGGATGTACCCAGCCAGACTCGGCCGCATGCCCCCGCATCCGGGCAAGCCCTCTCCTTCACCTTCCTTCCCCCCTCCCCTTCTAGCCACGTCCCCTGGCCTTTTGTGTACTGTTCTGAGGATTTGTTCAGCACGGTTGCTAGTTATGTGCATTGCCTGCATCCCTGCTCTGCTTATTGCTTTCCTCTAGTTTGCCCGGTCGATTGTTCTATTTGTTGGCACTTTGTTATCCATGGTTGTGATTGTCTGCATCCCTGCTGTGTTCATTCTCTTCCTCTAGGTCCCATGTCCGGTGGTTCTGTTTCTTGGCATTTCTTGTTATCCATTTTTGTTTTTCTCACATTGTAGTGCCTGCATCCCTGCTGTGTTCTTCCTCACTCTAGGTCCCCTTTGTGTTCTTTCTTACTCTAGGTTCCCTAGGTGATCATTCAGTTCATTCGTTCTGTTTCTTCTTGGTAGTTTGCTTACATTGTACTGCCTGTGTCCCTGCTTTTTCCATTGTTTACTTCTAGGTTCCTTTAGCAACTGACTTGCTTTATACTGCATCTGATTTCTGTCATTGTTCCGTCTGTTGTGTGCCCCCTCCTTCTGTGTACCCCTCCGACCTAGTGTTTCCCCCCTCACTCCTGCATGCTCCCTAGCCCCCTCCACTCTCCCTTTCCGCGCTCACCCTCCCTTCTGCACACTGTATGGTGCTCTCTGTCTCTCCTATCTTCTGTAATTGCTTTTCTTTCGACTATCCTATCCTTCTCACTAAGTCTGGCAGTAAGAAGTTCAAAAGGGATATCCTGGTCTCCAACCCAGGCCTCCCGATTGCTGATACCTACACTAGTGCTTCCTCCAGACAGACCCTTACTGACATCCTCTTTGTCGTTCCCTCTTCACGCCTATGGACCCCCCATATGGTCTCTGTTCTCTCTCCTTTTTCCTCTTCAACCGTTAATGGTGGCACCCGATGGGAGGCCCTTCTGGCCCCCCTTCCATTCCTCCAAGACCTTGGTATTAATGTTTACCTAAAGGGCACTGTAACATTACCATAACTTTACCGCAGAAACCCTTACACCACTGGTTCTCCCTATCCTAAATACGCTCCCTGCCACCGCTGACCTCAATCTACTAGTAAATACCTACGCCATGACCAAAGCCATTGACGCCGTTGCCCCACTAAAGCTACGCAAAGGCAAACCTAGAGCTCACCTGAACTCTTGGTATACACCTGAACTCAAAATACGTAGAAAAAAGAAAGCCAAGATGGAAACCCTATGGAAAATGACTCCATCAGCTGAAAATAAAACTAATCTTACGGATATCTCCTCCCTTTATAAAAAAGGAGATAATCCGCACTAAGAAGGAAGCCTATAACGTCAGAGTAAACAACCCAGGATCAAGTGCTAAAGAACTCTTCACCATCCTAAAGGAGTTAGAAAACACTAACCCACCGACGGACCCGTCTGTGAAAGACAAACCTTGGTGCACGAGTATCCAAGATGCCCTTGCTAATAAAATCACTGGCCTGCAAACGAAAAATGAGGTCAAAAGACTACAACTTTCCAACAGTATCCCTTCCACCCCTAGCATACCTACTACCACTAATACTACCTCTGGCTTCACATTTAAAAAGGTAACTATACCAAAAGTCCAAAAAATCATAACATCCCTCAAACCGTCAAATTGCAAAGGTGACAGCTGCCCCGCACAGATCTTCAAAGATGCAGCAAGAGACCTATCGCCCTTCATCTCCAAGCTAATAAACCTATCATTCTCCACCAACTCAGTACCCAACAACCTGAGACAATCATGAGTTCTCCCCCTTCTAAAAAAACTATCTCTAGACCCAGCCATTCCTACTAATTATAGGCCTATCACCACGGTACCTTTCCTGCTAAAAATCCTTGATTAGAGACCAACCAACTGTTAGGATTGCGTCAATCTGGCTTTCGACCTCAACATGGAACAGAAACCACCCTTGTTGAGCTCAAAAGTCAGATTGATGACATTAAAGAAAAAGGCAATGCTGCCATCCGGCTCCTTCTAGACCTCTCAGCGGCTTTCGACCTGGTCGACCATAAAATACTCTGTAACCACCTCTCTTCTGCTGCCCATTTCTCCTCCTCTGCTGTCACGTGGATACAATCCTTCTTGGCCAACAGAACCATGAGGGTTTTTTCTTCTGCGGCAGCAGCAGACCCTATCCCCATCACCTGCGGTGTCCCACAAGGATCCTGTGTTTCCCCCACCTTATACAACATCTTTACAAAGCCTCTCTTTGACAAACTGGACCATCTGGGTGTGACCTACACCAACTACGCGGATGACACCCAGATACTCCTCACCATCTCTGGCAACTACAGTGTTGATGTCACCAGGATCAACGAAATCTTCTCCATCATTCAGGCATGGATGGCCACACATGGCCTCTGCCTGAATGATGAGAAGACTGAACTTCTCCTTGTTGGATCACCTAATATCTTACAAAAACTGAGCCCTGACTACTCCAACATCATCATCGACGGTAACACCATCCCCGTTGCAAAAAATGTGAAAACCCTCGGTTTTTATCTTGACGCCAATACCAACCTCACCAAACAAGTTAACACGACCGCCTCAGCTACCGCCTACACAGGGAAATTAATTAGAGCCTGCAGACCTTTTTTATCCACTAATAGCTGCCTCACGCTGGCTAGGGCTCTCATAAAATCTAAGCTAGACTATTGCAACAGCCTCTACCTAGGTGCCAACCAATCTATAATCAACAAACTTCAGGTTCTCCAAAACAATGCTCTACGAGCAGCACTAAACATTCCTAGGCGTGAGCATATATCCGCCACCAGAATATCATGCAAATTGCTTTCCATTCAACAAAAAATGTACTTACAAACTCTTTGTCTCACCTACAAAGCCCTTAACCACCTAGCCCCTCCCTACCTCACCAACAAATTCACCATGAAACCGGCCACCAGAATTACTAGATCCTCCAACACTCTATGCCTCACTGTGCCCAGATTCACCTCTAAAAGAGCCGGCGGTTCAAGTTTCACGGTCCTCGCCTCTCAACTCTGGAACACCCTGCCTTTGAACATTAAATCGACTAAATCCTTCCAATTATTCAGGAAACTTGTCATTGGTTGGTTACTGATTAAAAACCAACCTTAAGTTAGACCTAGCCTATTGTACTATATTGTATATATTGTACATGCCTCACCTATGCCTCAACTGTAAGTTTTAACTACCTCTGTCTGCATATACTGTACACCACTGTGCCCATAGGTGGAACTCTGTACCTCAATACAAAAGAGGTTGATACTCATTCTGTATTTCCACCAAATTTAATCACTCCTGTCCGTTCCTTTGAGCCTTTCGCGCTTATCGAAAGCTATGTAAACAAATTGAATAATACCACTTGTGATTTTGAAATAAACTCATATGTTCAGAACCGCAGCTTGTTTTTTGTAGGATCTCACATCCTGATTATTTTTGATAATTATATACTTCCGTAGGGTGTACATCTGACCTGTACCATTCCACAGAACACTTTCAAAGGGGGAAACCTGCTCCACATTGCTACTCTCAACTCTCGTTCAGTGGTCAAATACTCCTCTGACATCTGAAGTCTCCTTGAAGAACTCGATCTAGATGTACTCGGACTGACCGAGACCGAGACGTGGTTCACGGCCAGCTCTGTCATAAGCTTTGACACTCTCCTTCCTGATGACTACAAGATCTTCTCCGCGCCCAGAACCAACCGTCCCGGTGGGGGTGTAGCCTTGATCTTCCAGAAGTGGATCCCTGCTTCTATCATTGCTATGCAGGAATACTCCTCCTTCGAATGCCTGGTCTGCAGGCTCTCTATCTCTCTTGGCCTTTCTCTCACTGTGGTCACTATCTACCGGGGAGGTGAAACTTTAGCTGATAGACCAACTTGTGAACAATATTTGTTAGACTTTAAATGCATATTGGTTATTGTTTAGATTACCAGGAAACAAAGGAAGTCACATAAAGGACATACAACAGCTAATGCAAACTAGCACGTTTGAGTGAAGAGGAATTGGATAATTTTCCAACAAGGAAGCAATGTCACGATGCCTGCCCCCGGAAAGCCAGACCAGGCACAGCAACCCCAGAAGCAGGCATCATGCCACTTGAAGCATGCCCAAAAACTCCAGTTAGGGGCTGTTTGGCTACAGTCCTAGCGCCTATGGCGCCAGGCTCATAAGAATAAAGTCAGTCCTGGCGCCATGGGCGCCAGGCTCATTACAGAAAACTTACCTGATGCAGACCATGCTGCATACCTACCTGATGCAGACCTTGCTGCACGAAGCCACAAGCCAAATGAGGCTTAGAGGGACTATTTTACCTCAGGGACTCCTTTCCTTTCGGGTGGGGCTGTGGAAGAATACTTACCTGGGACTTCTTCCAAGGCTATTTAAGCCACACCCGGACAGCCACACGTGCTTCGCGTTATTCTGCTTGCTGCAGCGTAACGCTCACCGTGTCTTCAGCAGCTCCAGTCTTCCGCCACGCCCGCTTCAGCCCTGGAACACCTGGAACAAGAAAAGGAGAAGGAGAAGAGGTCAGAACAAAACCCTTACCTGAATCCTTGATCCAGCACATCGTCGATCTGGAAGAAAGAAGCCTTCACAGGTGCATTGCCACGCACCTCGCAGCGCTGCGCTGAACTCACCATCTGGGGCTGCATTCCGTTACTCCATCGCGAACCCAGCATCTCCAGGCCATTCTTCAACACCTGGGGGAGACAAGAACAAAAAGGTGAGCAAGGGCAATACAAACCACCCCCAAAGACTTACCTGATTACCACAGGGGGGTACTCACCTCATCTCGGGTCGGCGCAGTCAATTCTGCATCACCGCCGCACCCCGGCCCCTAAGGGGAAAAACAAGGACAATACAACCTAACCCCAAAGACTTACCTGATTTACCACAGGGGGGTACTCACCTCATTTCGGGTCGGCGCAGTTAATTCTGCATCATCGCTGTACCCTGGCCCCAAAGGGGAGAACCACAATAGACTTACCAGGATCTTACCAATTGCCACTTGGAACTCTTCTGGTGGTATAAATCTGCAATCTGCAAGGAATCTGGCAGAGTGAAGATCAGACTTTTGAACTCTTACGAACAATTGGACTTTAGAGTCAATACTGGAACTCACCAATTCCTCCAAGCCAGTGAAGTAACTGGTCGTCTACGCGCCCCTGCGCTCGACGCAGGATGGAGAGCTCATCTTTCCAAATATTCAGGTGAGATTAAGAGGGGACTTCTGGAGTGTTCCGTGGGCAGACAAGGGGAGTGGGATGGCGGGTTAACGCTCAGATTACGGGAGGTTAATTCCCTTTCTCCATTGCAGAAAGATATTCGTACGAGCCCAACAAACGAAGCTAAGTGGGTCTGTCCAGTCTGTCATCTCGGCTCTACGTGTTACTCTGGTGGAAGCAACAGCGGGCCAGTCCAGATCGACGCCCCCGTGGGAATCAGGTGAGCGTAACAGAACGCGAAGCCTACCTACAAATACCCACCTGGGCGTCATGGAGACCTCGGAAACCGATCAGTTGGCCCAGTTATTAGGGGAACTAAGGGCCGAAGTGCATTCCGCCCGCCAGGAAACCAATGTCCTCAGGAGGGAATTGATAGTATCAAAAGAGCGAACTGATGATTTGGCCAGACAGCTATTACAAAGCCAGGCTGGACAAACACCTCTACCTGGACTCGGGGCCAGCCCAGCTCCGGTGCCACCGAGTAACCCGGTGCAGATAAACCTTCCTGGAGCCGTTCCCTTGGCTCCGCCTGAACGCTTTGCCGGAGACCCTAAAAGGTTTGCTATATTCATGAATCAATGTCGCTTACACTTTTTATGTAGACCTGGAGCTTTCCCAAACGATCAAGCCAAGGTAGCTTTTGTACTGTCATATCTCAGCGGCAGTGCAGCGGACTGGTCCATTCCGCTAGTAAATCAGGATGACCCGATTCTTCGAGATTTCCAAGGTTTTTGAACTAGTATGGAAAGACTGTTCGCCCGACATTTCCAAGGCAGGCTTTGGATAACGAACTTTTATCCTTACGGCAAGGTAATCAGGATCTTTTATCTTACATTGCAACTTTCAATAGATTAGTTGTGGAAACCGAATGGCCTGAAGCCAAGCGAATTACATTATTCCATCGAGGGCTTCGGGGAGAACTCAAGGATGTTTTAGCCCAAGTCGTGAACCCACCTTTAGACTGTGCTGAATATATAGATTTTGTGGTCCAGTTAGATCACAGACTTCAAACCAGAAAGGCTGATCGAACCAAGTTTGAAAACAAGGTCTTGGTTAAAACCTACGTAACCTCTAAGGGGGTAGATGCCTCAGAACCCATGCAAATCGGGGGGGTTAGAGGACCCTTGACCCAGAAGGAAAGGGAAAGAAGACGGCAACAGCAATTATGTCTATATTGCGGAGCTACTGGTCATTTCCTTCGGAACTGCCCTGTAAAACCACCCAAGAAAACAATATGAGCAGCAGACGAAAACCACTTGAAACCTGACTCGGGAAACGATCACGCCCGGCAAGCGTAGAGGTCAGCTTGCTGAGCTTAAAGAAGGATACTCTGACCTTGCATTTCACCATACCCATGGTCCTTATAGATCCAGAGCAGCCATCACGCATGCACGCGGTAAAGGCGTACGTAGATAGTGGAGCCATAGGAAACTATTTGGACTACGGATTGGCTTCCAGGATGAATCTACCTCTCACCCGAAAGACCACTGCCGATGTCGTCACCACTGTTGATGGAACTGAAATTGCCTCTGGGCCCGTAACTCATTCCACTGCAGAGATGACATTGCTGGGTCAGGATGGACACCGAGAGGTTATGGTGTTTGATTTAATCAAGGCTCCACAGTTTCAACTGATACTCGGAATCCCTTTGTTGGAAAAACACAATCCCTGTATTGATTGGCGAGAGAAGAGACTAACCTTCCCAGAATGTGCTAAACACCTGTTACCCAAAGAGAACTCTAAATTCAGTACTGGCCCCAATAATCCCAGCTGCCATACAAGTACCTGCTGAATACCAAGACTTTCAGGATGTCTTTCAAAAGGAGCAGGCAAACACCTTACCACCGCACAGATCGTATGATTGTCAAATAGATCTCATACCAGGAGCACAACCACCTTGCAGCAGAATCTATGCCCTCACGGAACCTGAAAATCTCCACTTGCGCCAGTACCTAGACCAGTATCTTGCTAATGGCTTCATCCGCCCGTCTAAGTCCCCTGCATCTTCCGCTTTGTTCTTCGTGCCAAAAAAGGAAGGCGACCTTAGAACATGCATTGACTACAGCGCACTGAATCAGATAACTATCAAGAATCAATACACATTGCCTTTGATCCCTGAACTACTAGACCAGGTAAAGAATGCTTGTATATACACAAAACTAGACCTTCGGGGGGCATATCATCTGGTACGCGTCAAAGAGGGTGACGAATGGAAGACTGCTTTTCGCACCAAGTACGGATTATTTGAGTACCAAGTGATGCCTTTTGGACTGTGTAACGCACCAGCAGCCTTCCAGTTCTTCATGAACGATGTCTTCCGAGAGCTCATCGATGTTTGTGTAGTCGTTTACATCGACGATATCTTAGTATACTCCTTATCAGAATCCGATCATGTAAAGCACGTCCGAGCAGTCCTAGAAAAGTTACGCCAGTATAAGTTACATGCTAAACTGGAAAAGTGCATCTTTCACACTACGGAAGTAGAGTTTCTTGGATTTATTCTGACCCCGAAAGGAATCCGGATGGATACACGTAAGGTGGACGCAATTCTTAATTGGCCTTCGCCAAGCTCAGTCAAAGGAGTTCAAAGCATGCTCGGCTTTGCCAATTTCTACCGCAGGTTTAACCCAGACTTCTCACACATTGTACATCCCATTACAACACTATTGCGAAAGAATAAACGCTTTACATGGACAGAAGAAGCCGAGAACGCCTTCCAAGAGTTAAAAAAGAAATTCATGTCCGCTCCTGTATTACGACACCCGCGCCCAGAGCTTCCCTACATAGTGGAAACAGATGCATCCAGTTCAGCTATGGGAGCAGTGCTCTCCCAAAAGGATCCCGAAACTAACCAGCTACACCAAATGGCGTTTTGGTCAAGAAAGTTTTCGGCTCCCGAATTAAATTATGCTATAACCGACAAGGAACTGTTGGCCATCAAGTCCGCCTTCAAGGCTTGGCGGCACTATCTGCTGGGCACCAGGCATACCATTACAGTCATCACTGATCACCGCAACTTACAATACCTAAAGGTAGCCAAGGCCCAATCTTCACGCCAACTCCGTTGGGCATTGTTCTTCGCCGAGTTTGATTTTGTAATAACCTATCGACCAGGTTGTAAAAATGGAAAAGCTGACGCCCTGTCCCGAATAGGAATGGGAGAAACAGAAAGAGCTTTAGAACCTGTACCCATAATTCCCGAACAGAGGATCCTTGGTCTGACATCCATACACTCTCTGGAGGACATTCAAGAAAAGGTCCATCAACTCTTTGATTCCGATGCCTTACAGGGCTGGGCAAGGAAAGGCCCAGAGTATTCTGTCACCAACAATCTACCTTATTACCAGGGCCGGCTATTTCTGCCACTAGAGGAACTACAGAAACTTGTCATTTCTCATTACCACGACACCTTGATGGAAGGGCATCCTGGCATTGCAAAAACTGAAGCCAAAATCAAGAAACAGTTTTGGTGGCCCACCTGGCGAAAAGATGTCAAGTTGTTTGTCATGTCTTGTGGCATTTGCGCTCAGAATAAAGGGGAAAAGAAAAAACCAGCTGGATTATTACAACCGTTAGACATACCACCTACTCCTTGGCATACCTTGTCATTAGACTTTATCACGGATTTACCCCCGTGCAATGGTTATAACACCATTCTAGTTATTGTAGATCTTTTTTCTAAAATGGCCCATTTCATTCCTTTAAAAGGAATACCTTCAGCTTCAATCCTGGCCAAGGAGTTCCTTGAAAATGTTGTCCGCCTACATGGCTTTCCTTCCGTGTTAATTTCGGACCGGGGAAGTCAATTTATTTCACATTTTTGGAGGAAGTGCTGCCAGCTGGCACAAATTGATGTTAGGCTTTCAACCAGCCACCATCCCCAGACCGACGGTCAAACAGAGAGAACCAACCAGACTCTTGAGCAATACCTACGTTGTATGCTACATCAATCTGAGGAGGATTGGAAAGACATTCTTTGGATCGCCGAGTATGCATACAATAATTCTGTACACTCAGCAACTAAACAAAGCCCTTTTTTTTACCATATATGGTCACCATCATCGAACCTCAGACTTAGATTCTCCACAGCATTTAGAGATGCCCGCGGAGGACCATCTCCACGCTGTTATCACACAAGCCTTTAAAGAGGTGACTGCACATTTACAAAAGGCTAAGGATAAATACAAGAAGGATGCTGATCAACACAGGAGTGAAGCACTGCAATACCAAGTAGGGGACCAAGTATGGTTAGCCACCAAGTACTTACCACTCAAGGGAACACAGACTTTTAACTCCAGGTATTTGGGACCTTATTCTATTAAGGCTATAATTAACCCAGTGGCCGTCAAGTAGGACCTGCCTGGTCATATGCGTGTTCATCCTGTTTTTCACGTGTCTCTTTTGAAGCCTGTGCAACCAGGAACTAGGCTAACCACCCCACCTGAACCTATCCTCATAGACGGGGAACCCGAATTCGAAGTCAAAAATATTTTGGACTCTAAAAGGGTGAGATCAAAACTCTTCTTTCTCATTGATTGGAAAGGTTATGGTCCACAAGAAAGATCTTGGGAGCCTAGTGACCATGTGCATGCACCTCAATTAGTGAAAAGGTTCCACCAAGAATTTCCAGACAAACCAAGGCCGAGAGGGAGAACAGCTTTAGGAGGGGCCTTGAGGGGGAGTGCTGTCACGATGCCTGCCCCCGGAAAGCCAGACCAGGCCCAGCAACCCCGGAAGCAGGCATCATGCCACTTGAAGCATGCCCAAAAACCCCAGTTAGGGGCTGTTTGGCTACAGTCCTGGCGCCTATGGCGCCAGGCTCATAAGAATAAAGTCAGTCATGGCGCAATGGGCGCCAGGCTAATTACAGAAAACTTACCTGATGCAGACCATGCTGCATACCTACCTGATGCAGACCTTGCTGCACGAAGCCACAAGCCAAATGAGGCTTAGAGGGACTATTTTACCTCAGGGACTCCTTTCCTCTCGGGTGGGGCTGTGGAAGAATACTTACCTGGGACTTCTTCCAAGACTATTTAAGCCACACCCGGACAGCCACACGTGCTTCGCGTTATTCTGCTTGCTGCAGCGTAACGCTCACCGTGTCTTCAGCAGCTCCGGTTACCTGATTACCACAGAGGGGTACTCACCTCATCTCGGGTCGGCGCAGTAAATTCTGCATCACCGCAGCACCCCGGCCCCTAAGGGGAAAAACAAGGACAATACAACCTAACCCCAAAGACTTACCTGATTTACCACAGGGGGGTACTGACCTCATTTCGGGTCGGTGCAGTTAATTCTGCATCATCGCTGTACCCCGGCCCCAAAGGGGAGAACCACAATAGACTTACCAGGATCTTACCAATTGCCACTTGGAACTCTTCTGGTGGTTTAAATCTGCAATCTGCAAGGAATCTGGCAGAGTGAAGATCAGACTTTTGAACTCTTACGAACAATTGGACTTTAGAGTCAATACTGGAACTCACCAATTCCTCCACGCCAGTGAAGTAACTGGTCGTCTACGCGCCCCTGCGCTCGACGCAGGATGGAGAGCTCATCTTTCCAAATCTTCAGGTGAGATTAAGAGGGGACTTCTGGAGTGTTCTGTGGGCAGACAAGGGGAGTGGGAAGGCGGGTTAACGCTCAGATTACGGGAGGTTAATTTCCTTTCTCCATTGCAGAAAGATATTCGTACGAGCCCAACAAACGAAGCTAAGTGGGTCTGTCCAGTCTGTCATCTCGGCTCTACGTGTTACTCTGGTGGAAGCAACAGCGGGCCAGTCCAGATCGACGCCCCCGTGGGAATCAGGTGAGCGTAACAAGCAAAGTAAATAAGGTCAAAGATTAAAAGCAACTTTTACACAGGTACTTTTTTCAATATGTTTAGTATAGCTGACTTTAAGAAAAATTCAAAATATAGGATTGGTTTATTTGTGAATGTATGGTTATATAAACATTTTAGTTAATATTTAAATTTTATTTTTTATTTTTATCTTTTCATTACCAATAGTTCCTGATGAAGGTCTAGCATAGACCGAAATGCATTGGACAACATAACGTTTGGTAAAGGCCTCAGAAAGATGCAGATTGTTAAATAAAAACATCTTTATTACAATTAATTGAATCAATTAGTACTTTTTCAAGAATCATTGGGAAATACACAATACCTTCAAAAGAAGTTTAGTGGTATACCCACACAGGTCCTTCCAGTAGACTGGTGAAAACTAACCAGTCAACAGTATATCACTATCTACCGGCCGCCCAACCACGTAGCCACCTTCCTCTCTTAGTGGGTGGACCCCTCCTCCTCCCTCCTTACCTCTATCTCTCAACCCCTCCTCATCAGAGACCTTAACCCCCACTTGTATGCTTCATGTCCTTCTGCGGGACACTTGTCACGATCCATGCCCCTGACCCCCTCAGATATAACAGCCCGCTGGCAGCAGTGGGGCTAAAGCCCTTCACACTGGCCCCAAGGGCCTTATAACTCCATTAGAAACATACATGGAGTCAGTCCTGGCGCCTTTGGCGCCAGGCACATTATCAGGAATAAAGCAATACCAGTTTTGGTCCTTAATCCAACATGGAGGCCTATTACACAGCTCAGTTCTTTAGAATCAAGCCATGCGGTCTAGTGTTTTGGGTGTGGCTGGGCCTGGAACTACTTGGCCTGGAACTACGTTGCCTGGGCTATTTAAACCACACACAAACAGCAGAACACGCTTCGCGTTATTCTGCACTCCTGCAGCGTAACGCTCACCGTGTCCAGCTCCTGCTCATCTGCTTCTCCGGCGGCCTGATCCTGAAGCCCTAGATCCGGATTCCATTAATATCCTGGAAGAATAAGAACAGCATTAGCGAGCAAGAACACTTACCTGTGAAGTTACCGGTCTTGAATCCATGCTTTGCTTAACTCGCCCATCTTCAGAGTTCGCTGCAACCTGCAAAGGTAAAGAAACAAGGACAGCATTAATAACAATTCTTACCTGGGCAAGTAGCGAGTCCTAGCAGCACCCTGCGCTTCTCTTACCTTGCCCATCTCTGGGTTTCACTGCAACCTGCAAGGAAGAAGGAACAAGGTCAGCATTAACAAAGCACTTACTGGACAAGCAGCGCTTCGATAGCTCATCACTCCGGAACATCACCGCAACCTGTACAAAGAGAAGAGAACACAGGTTAGCAATTAACACCAATAAACAGCGCAGCGCTTCGCGCATCAATAACTCACCGTGGTCTTCGCCATCGGTGCAGCAAATCCGAGATCGCAACCATACCTGTGAAAACAAAAAGAGACATTCTTAGGGAACAGCGTAGTGGAGCAAGAAGCCGAGAAGACAGAGAAAACGGAGAGAAAGAGACATAATAAAGACGGAAAAGACATTATAACTCACCTGGAAGACAGTAAGCAGAGTCGGAGTCACAGCCGGTCTGGAACTGACATAAGGGCACACAGACCAGTGAAGCAACTACGTCCACGGAATGCCCGCACCAACCACGTGCCCCTGCACATAGACGCAGGTAGGAGAGTTCAACGCACAAAAACCTAAGGTGAGCAATAACCCCAAGGGAGGGGATTTGGACCAGAGGGAGGTGGGAGTCCACCCATCACAGAACCAGTATCTTAACCCTCCATTCTCCTGTTATAGCCGCTAACCAACGTCTGGCCCATAACCAAGCAGAGAGGGGTCTGGGATAGCGCTTAGGCCTCCATCCAGTATCGTGTGGCGCCCCCGTGGCTACCAGGTGAGCGTAACACACTTTAACGTCCTCTGCGACTCTCTCTCTCTATATTCTTCCCTCTCGCCCGACTCACTCTGCAGGGCGCACCCTGGACGTTCTGACCTCCACAGACCTCCCCCTCTTTAACCATCTCACCACTCCTCTCTTCTGGAGTGATCACTTTCTCCTTTCCTCCCATCTCTATCTCTCTATCGCTCAGGCCATGCCGACTCCAGCACTGCCACCTACTTTCTCGGTCATCCGACCCATGAAGCGTGTGTCAGTTGAGGCTTTCACCACTACTTTCTCCCCTCCTTCTGCACATTTGGCTGAATCACTTCCTGACATAGCCCTTTCTAACCTCCATCTTTCTATCTCTGACACTCTTGATGTACTTGCCCATGTCATGAGTATCTGCTTGAAGACCAAATCCAAGTGAGTGCAACTCTTGGTACGACACCGACCTCGTCACCCTCAAACGCGAGTGCAGGGTGGCTGATAGGAAGTGGAGGGCTACAGGTGCACCCTCTGACAAACTGGCCTGTCACTTGCTCCAAAGGCTGTACAAACTCTCTGTCCTTGCAAAGAAGAGAGCACACATACAAGCCTGCGTCTTTGCGACATCTAAGAGCTCGGCCAAACACTTCAAAATCTGCAAGGAGCTAGCCAACCCTGCTGCAGTCTCTACCTCTCATGTTCCCTTCCAGTCCCCCTTTATGGCCTTGGCTTCTCATTTCATCACTAAAACTCTGGACATCACATCCACCCTCTCTTCCGCTTCCTTCTCCTCCTCCTATCCTGGCCTGCCTGTGGCCTCCTCTGCCCCTCCCTTCTCTTCCTTACCCTTGTTCACCCCTGGCAACATTTCTAGACAAGTCCGATCTATGAAAGTCTCTTCTGACCAGTTTCCTCCCTATTCTTCCCGAACTATCAAGGACCACATTGACAACCTTGCTCCAGCCTTGGCCGATTTCTACAATCACTCTTGTGCCACTAGAGCCTTCCCCTCCCCCTCAAGCACTACTTTGTGCACCCCCTCCTTAAGAAGCCCTCTGCCGATCCTTCCTCTCGGCTAACTATCGCCCGATCTCCATCACTCCTTTCCTGTGCAAACTCTTGGAAAAGCTGGCCATCTCCCAGCTTAATCTTCACATTGAATCTGTTGGTTGTCTCCATGATCATCAGTCTGGCTTCAGAGCAACCAGAAACAAGGAAACTGCTCTCCTGAACATCTGTTAAGCCATGCTCTATAACCTTGACTCTAACCTTCCCTCTGTCCTCATTCTCCACAATCTTTCTTCTGTTTTTGATACGGTCAACTATGCCAACCTGCTCAACCGCATCCATGATAACCTAGGTATCACTGATCAGGCACTGGCCCGGCTGACCTCCTTTCTCTCTGACCGTCCCTCCCAGGTCCAGCTGGCGTCCTTCCTCTCTTCTATCTCTCTATCTACCTGTGGTGTACCCCAGAGGTCTAACATTTCTCCCTGGCTGTTCAACCAATACTTGGCACCCCTTGCCTACCGCATCGCTGCTCTCTGCACCAGCTTCCAGTGTTATGAAGATGGCATCCAGCTCTCTTTCAGGCTCCCCTCGGCCGCCTCTAATCCTTCTCTCATTCCTGACTGTCTGTATGCAATCCAGGAGTGGTGTGCAACCAATGATCTCTGCCTTAATGCCAGTAAGACTGAGATCCTCCTCATCGGAGCACCAGCTCCCTCCTTTTCTCTGTCTGGCCACCCACTATGTGCCCTCTTCCTTCAACCTGTGAGGCTAAGAACCTTGGGGTTATCTTCGACTCCACCCTCTCCTTCTCTCCTCACATCTCTGACATCTCTAAGATGTCAAACTATCAGCTGCACCTCCTCAGAGGTATTCTTCCTTTCCTCACGTTCCCCTAGAAGCTCACTGTTTCCAGAGCTCCGGTCCCCTCTAGGCTGGACTACTGCAATAGCCTCTTTCTAAATCTTCCTGCCTCAACTCTCTGTCCTCTACAACCTATCCAGATCAGGACTGCAATGCTTGTCCTTGGCTTCGAGCCCAGGGATCGTATCTCTCCAGCACTGAATTCTCTTCACTGGCTGCATGTGGCAGCAAGGATCAAGTTCAAGATCCTCTGTACCGTCCACAAAGCTTTCTGGGGCCTAGGACTGCACTTCCTCAAACGCTCTCTTCCTAAACATCTCCCTCCCTCACTTTTCCAAGCAGAGAGTTGGGGGAAGATCTCTTTCTTCTGATGGGGCCTCCCTCTGGAACAGCCTCTCTACCTCTCTCAAACTTGAGCAGACCCACCTCTGGTTCTGAAGGCAACTCAAGACCTTCCTCTTTGCTTTCGCTTTCTCTCTTCCTCTCCCTTGCTGATTACCCATCTGGTCCATGCAAAGGTCACCTGGCCACCCTCTGAACTTAGGCCCAGGTCCTTGCATGTTCAGCTGCATCTACCTTGCGCTGCCTCCTGGTTGCCCCAGCACTTGAGGTCTGTATCTGTAATCCTACAGTCCCCTCTCTCTGCACTTAAGAGGCACCTGTTTGCTGCACTTTCCTTTACCTGCACTGAGCCATCAGCTGGCTGCACTTTTGATTACCTGCACTTCGCCCCACCCTTTACCACTTCTCCACATCCACTTCCCTGCATTTGAGCGATCTGAATGACACAAGGCCTAGTAAGATTGTTCTTTTGTCCTCCCTCTGTTCACCCTCTGGTCTTGTTGTGCCTAGAAACACTTGTGTACAGGCACGTTATTAATGCTATATCATATCATATCAAGCAAAACAGATTAAGCAAGCATTGGCAATGCCAATAGTTTTGGTTTTTTTACTGATGTTCTTTGTATGTTGCATATTATAGGCACCTGGGTGCAAGGAGGAGAGTGCAAAGTGTCAAGGGAGGATGCAATAAGCCGGGGTGCAGAATGAGAAGAAGACCAGAGCAAGGGAGGAAGCCATTGATAGAGGGTGCCATTGATGATGGAAGAGGAAATATGAGCGACAATGGGTCAGAGTGAGAGGGTAGGAAATGGAGAGTGTAAGAGGTGTGATGAGAGGGAATAGACCAAAGGGGTAATGTGGGTGGAGGAATAGAGGGGGTAGGGTGGGGTAAGGTGTGTTGGGGAATAAAGGGTGTAGGGTGGGTGAAGTCAGTGAAAAGGGGTACGGTGCATGGTGGGGGTAAAGAGAGAAGGGGTAGGGTTTAGTAAAGAAAGAGGGGTAGGATGAGTGGCGGTCCGAAGAGGGGGTAGGGTAGAGAGAGCGGTAGGGTGGGTGGTTGGGGTTTAGGGAGTAGTGGCAGGGTGGGTGGGGGTAAACAGAGCGGGGGTAGGGTGGATGGGACAGTGCAGAGAGAGCGTGGGTAGGGTGGGTGAGGGCTGAGAGAGTGAGAGTAGGCTGGGGGTTTGGGGGTAGAGAGAGTGTGGTATGCCTGTAGAGAGAGCTGGGGCATGGTAGAGAGAACAGGGATAGGGTGGGTGAGGTAAAGTGCGGGTTAGGGTGGGTTGGGTTAAAGACAGTGGGGATGGGGTGGATGGGCGGGTGTAGAGAGAGCGGGAGTAGGGTGGGTGGGGCTAGAGAGAGCGGGGGTAGGGTGGGTGGCAGTGGTGATCCTTTTGATTTCCAATCTCCTTGGTGTCAAAGCAAGGTATTGTTTTAGTAAAGCGACACCAGCCTGTGGTGGGGGTCACTGGAGGTGCATGCTCCTCGGGGATCTTCCACGGGCAGGCTGTCCACCAAAGGCACAAACAAAAGAAAAGCTAAACCCTCCCTTTGCCCTTTGCCTCCAGTGTAAACGTGCAGTTTTACATTTTGCAATGTACTGCACTGCCTATTTCCAATGAGCTTTCTCTGCAAATTGATACAAAATACGAAGACTTCCTGGACTCGTGCCTATCTCCTTAACCACTTGGCCACCATGCAATTTGCCTAATAGCTTGCATTTGCTCCCATAAATTCAAAGCAGGATTGTATTCTTTACCAGCCTCGAAAAATGTCTGTCCCTCTCGCAACTTTGTCCAGGGATGTTTCCAAACTCCAGCGTCAGGTTTCCCTAACACACTGCCCTTATCATTCGCCAGCCTCGGATGTACAGTGCTTGGTGCTGATCTGCCCAGAGGTCCACTCTATGCACGGACTTCCTGACTCCATGGTGTTTGGCAACATCCGACGCTGTGCCTGCAAGCACAGTAGTGCTCAGCTCCATCACTCCCACTTCGGTTGCACGCTCAGCTTCCCTTTTGTAGGCAGACGCTCCCCAGCTCTCCACTGCAGGCAGAAAATAACTCCTCAGCGACGATGATACCAACCAACTTTCAGCTCGCTAGGTCTCACTTCAGCATGCTTCTCCCAACAGGGATAGTTGCACAATATTCCATTGTGCTGACAGGAGTTTCAATTGAGATGTCAAGGAGGAAATTGTTGCATCACTCCGTTGGTAAAACAGATACTCTGCGTTGAAAGTCACACAGACATGTGACAGTACTCCTGATAGGGAGAAAAGACGTTAAACAGGCCACTATTGGATTAAATGCACATAGTATAAGAAGAAAGAACACTTGGTGCATTGACGATTGTATGGCAAAGCATTTCTAGTTGTCATGCCAACCACAAAGACTGCTTCTTGAAACCCCTTTCTTATTATAGAAATTGTTTTGGTGAAATTGGTGGCTTATGCCACCAAAAAGTGCCAACACCTAAAAGGGTCAGTGATATAGTAAAAAAGAGGGGGGCAGAGGGGTTTATATGTGGTGTTTCAACCCCCATTTGAACATTCACATAGGATTTGCACAGTTTTCGGGGAACCAATAACAAAGATGAATAGAGGGTAAAAGGTATAGTGAAAACAGTGGTGTAAAAGAAAGGTTAAGAAGTAGATTAAAGTAAGGGGGTTTGCCCCTTGTTTATTAAAAGAAAACGCTGCAAATGCAGAGTTACAAATGAACTTGGAAGTGTTTTAACATAGTGTATTTATTAATTGTTTCCATTTAAGCTAACAATTACAATATTGTGTTTAGTTTTGGCTCATAGATGGTGCTTTGGTGTCTCCTTGGTATTGTTATCGATTGAGTCATGAGGTGGATGGCATTGGGAAGCAGTAAAAGTCCACGGATGTTCTATGGTACATCAGTTTGGCTCAGAGCTGCTGCTTTAACCCCACCACTAGTTTTGGCACGTGGGTCACGCAATAAGAGCAAACAGAGGGAGCGAAAGATATTGTTATAGAAATATAGGATAGGGTACAGCGAAAGGTGTCTGGATTATGGTGGTGGGTCCAAGGGAGTGCAGCATGCTGGACTGCTTTGATGTGGTGATGATTCTTCCATCCCACACATCACCACCCCGGTGTCTCTGGCTGGTAACATTGTTGGCTTTGCCAGAGCTTGCTCACTCTTGGACCTTCTCAGAGATCCATCACATCAATCAGGTATTGCCGTCAGCAGAGGGAGGCCTTTAGCATCAACACACACCATAAACTTCCCACCCTTCTTGAGACTGGTGGATCTGCGCCCACTGTTTCCTCCCCTGGTTCCTTGTAGATCCCTTGCTGCCAAATTGCCTGCCCTCCCCCTCCCCTGCTAGCTCCCCACCTTCTGTTTCTCTGCTTCCTTCAGCATGTTCTTCCCTCTACGATTGTAAAGCGCTACTTTGCTTTCGGAAGCTAGGTTCGCACTCAATAAATACCGTAATAATAATGAAAATACTAATAACTGTTTAGATAAGAACATTTAAGCTTATAGGAACAATCATGATTTCTACCATAAATCAACACTTACACTCTTGAAGTAGTTAACGGTTCTATATGCAGTTATTGTATAAACGTTTAAGAACAATATGTTTGGCTTCCACCAGAATCGGAGCACTCAAGTTTCCCATGGCCATCCGTGAGAAAGCCACCCAGTCCTGGTTTTGCTTTGGATTCTGGGACTTGTAGTTTTCCTAAATCTAAAATTGTAGATAGAAAAACTACACGTTCCAGATTCCCAAAGGAAAGAAACAGGGAAACATAGTTATGCTATAATTCATTTATGAACTTGTCACCAATATGAATAGAGCTTGACTAGTGATTTAAATCCACAATAATTTACTCAACCGTCCTGTGAACTTTTACATTCTTTGAAGCCCGAAAAATAGGGAGTAATATAGCCAGCCACACGCCCACCCTTCTTGTGATCTAAACTGCAGGAAGACAGCAGGCAGGCAGCAGGGCCGCAGTCCCAGGGGACCATCACCATTGAGAAAGGAAGAAGGAGAGGATGTTTGGAGGTAGGACTTATAGCCAGGCATTACCTCCACATCCCTCTTCCATGTCACAGTACTTACCTTTGAGGACCCACCTCCCTCACAGGAACCATCTATTTTTTTTATCTTCTGGAGGTATATAACATCCCACTTGCCCTTTAGCCACTGTTAAAAAATGACCTGTCCTCTGGACAGAAAGTGTCAAAATCTTCCCGGAGTGGGACTGTGGAGATCAACACCTGCAGGACTCCCTTGTCCCTCTTCCAGTGAGGCAGAGGTAGGGCACGAGGGTGTGTTTGCTCTTAGACCCTATGCCGGGCGAGGGGGTCCAACTGAGCAAAATCGTCACGCAGGCCAAGATGGTGAGTATGCTCTTGCTGCCCTTTAGGGCAAGGGCGTCCTGATTGATCACCCCCAGTGACTAGGGCAGGTCAGGGATGGCGGGGGACTCTGCGCCTGGGACCCACGGGGTAAGGAGGTCGGGGGACTCTGCAGAAGGCAGAGGCCACTGCAGGGCAGTGATGCCATGTTTTGGGTACAGAGGTGCCGCTGGTGACGGCGTGCGTTCCCTGGAATGATTGGAGATGCAACCCCTGGGTGTTCCATAGCTACTGCATATCTGCCTTTACTGAAAGGTCCAGTGCCCATTTCTGACAGAACCTGGGGCTTGGGAGGCAGTGTGTGCTGGCGTGGCTACTCCTTTCACACTCCTCATTGACTTAAAAATTCTCAAACTAAAAAATAAAAAATCATCTGCCCATTGGGGGAAAATAAGTCCAATTTATATAGCACTAAAGGATTGCAGTTTAGGTTATGAAAGGTTGTAAAATGAAGAAAATAGATTCTTTATTCCAGCGAACGCTAAGGATATCCCATTAAGCAGCATGAAGCGCAACATCCTCCTCTTCCTTGTTAGGCCAGTCCTCAGGTCCTTCCGCAGGGCCCTCAGACTATGATGGGGAAGCAGGGGGCATGTACTGTTAGGGGGATGTGTTGGACCAGAGTGGATCTCATAGCTGGTGGTGGCCTGGAACCTAAATCAGGCGATATAAACTCACCCCCCAAGCAGGGTCCCTAGTTGGTTTCTGGCATTAAAAATCAACATCCTTCAGGAATGGAAAGAACCTGGCCATGTCCTGCTTTATGGCCAAGTAATATCCATGGGAAGCCTTTTCTCTTGGAAGCAGTTTATATTGATGATGTTCTGGTCAGGCAGTGGTGAGGGATCCGGTGGATACAATGCCAGTGCGGCTCTGAAGAAAGTCCATGTGGGTGCTTATCTGGCCCTTGGGCTAAGGTACATTTGGATATCCAAAACAGTATAGGGGGCTTCCAATAGGTACATACTGTGAAGACCGGAGGGGGGTCTGTACATTCGCTCTCTATATGGTAGAGACCCCTGCCAAGATGCTGTACTATTGATAGACGTAGTCGAGCAATCAAGGCCTAGCTTTTCGAGAGGTGATGCGAGCTGGTTCTTAAGTACAGTGTAGTCCCCAAGCACCCACGAAGGAATGTCCACACACTGTATTGGTTAAAACACAGTCTTTATATAATCAATATTTAGGGTGGTGTACACGATCACGATAACTCACTTTGTATGCAGAAATCAACAATGGCAATATATATACAATTCTACAGTGGTACCACTAACGTTATTAGATCTTATTAAAATGCATACGGTCAGAATGACACACAGATCAAAATAAAGATGAAACCAGCAGTAGAGAGAGGAAGGAAAGCAAGATGGTTAAGCAATAGGCGGAATACTGGTAACTACCGTTAAACACAGCTCTGTGTGGAGATCCCCCCACCTGGGCAACCTGTAGATGAAAGATACAAGCCCGGTCCATATATTGTTCGCACTATACTTTCCAATAGTTCTGCAACCCCAAAGTACCTTGGCGTTGTAGCGTTCCACGTTGGGGAAATCGACAACCCTTCTTGAGTGCCCTCCCTTTAAGGCAGGATTCACGGGTCGTCGAATGTCCGACGGAGAACAGGTCGAGCTACGAGAGTGAAGTGGCCGCGTCGTTCCTAGCGGTGCTCGTTGACAGGGAACCGTAAACGTCCTGCAAGGAAGAGGCGTGCGGGGCACCTTGGTGTCAATAGTTCTGGACCACAAAGAGTTGAAGAACTGTGGCCCAGCAAGAGCGTCGAGTCGTCCGCGTCTCTGTGGCCTTTGGGTGGCAGGAAACCCACCGGTGGATGCTCCTCGGCATGTCGACGGTCAGGCCTTCTCTGGCAGGATACATCAGGGACGATGCGGACAAGAGCGTCCTTGGATCAATGAAGTTCTTAGGCAACGGGAGCATGGCGGCTCCAGTCGGCGATGGCGGTCGGCGACAGTGGTGGACAACAGTCCGGGCGCTTCTCCTTGGAGTTCTGCAGCAATCCCTGTATCGGGTCGGCAGCCTGTCGAAGGTCTGTTTACCAGTGAGCCTAGGCAAAGATCAGCTGTGCACGATGGTCCCTCATAGCTGGGTAAGAGGGTGCCTTACCAGGTCCTCTCTGGGTCAGTTCTTGAAGCACAACAGCTTTCAGATTGCGAAGGAGAGAAACAGCAATTCTTCTCATCCAGCAGGGCTTAAGGTTAAGCTTCGGTTACTCCAGTTACTCGCTGCAGTGGACTTCAGCTTCCGAACACAATTCCTAGCAGTGAGAGGTCCCCAAATATACTGTTGATCTCCCATGCATTCCGCTGGGTCACACTCAAGCATCCAATCACGACTACGGGCATTCATGCAAGCAGGAAGCCAATCAGGCACACAAGGTATTCAGGCCATTCACTTCTCTCCAGACACTCACAACAAGTTATGTGTATTGGGACAACTACTGAGCCATTCAACACTCCAAGCTGCATTCATACCTGTTTCGGGCAGGGCTGTCTCAACCATTGTGTCAACCACCAGATACTAGACAGCCACAACATAGAATGTATATTCGTCACACACTGCATTCACCCAGGTCCCACCCACAGGCGTACCCACAACATACGGTCGTTGAGAAGGCTCCAGCCAGTCTGGTCGGCACTTCCCCACACTACCATATACGGAACCTCCAGCCAACAGCCAGTCAGGGGGAAGGGAAAAATGCAGGGCTTCCCGGGACTTCGGGAAGATCAAGGTAACAGGTGATGGAAGGCAAGAGGCCATGGGGGCCATTTTGTCTCCATCAGGAATCTACCGATTTCAATGACAGGGCCTGGGCATCCCAAAATGGAGGACGCTCAGGGCACCAGTCATTTCAGCACGGAGCTGCCACCAGCCCGTACCCTGCTCTGTGGGTCACACGCAGGTGCCCAAAAACATACACTAGGGGCACAGGGTTGTACCCCTACCCTTGGGTGCCATAAGGGTATCCCACGTGTCTATTCACCAAACCAAAAGAGAGAGAGCTGCACCGCCAGGAGTCCCACATGAACTCCTGCACGGAAAACACGACAGAACACACGATAAAAAGCAGTAAAGGACAAGGATACGGAGGCCCTGTCCCTCTGATGCATTTCCAGCATCACAGTCGCCCCCCCCAGACTGAGGTTAGGGTGCCTAATCTCCCACGAGATAGATACCCTCATCCAGACAGTCAACATACCTTCTGGAAAGGCCATCTGCATTATCGTGACTCTTTCCTGGTCTGTGCTAAATGGTAAAGTCTAGCCCTTGCAGACTAATGGACCATCTGAGCAGTTTCGGGTTTTGACCCTTCATCTGCATAAGCCACTTAAGGGGCTTATGATCGGTTTGGACCTTGAAGGTAGACCCGGTAAGGTAGGGCCTAAAACGCCTAAGGCTCCAAACTATACTAAAACACTCCTTTTCAACAGTAGTCCATCTAAGTTCCCTACCCTTAAGTTGTCTACTGATGAAGATGATCAGATGTTCTCTTCCCTTGTCATCTAATTGGGACAAGACAGCTCCAATTCCGGTGTCGCAGGCGTCAGTTTGAACGATAAAGGTTTTGCTGTGATCAGGCGCACACAACACGGGTGCCCTACACAGACTTCCTTTCAAGCCATCGAAGGCCCTCTGACAGTCTTCCATCCAATTAACCTTCCTTGGTTGCTTGGGTGAAGTCAGAGCTGTCAGGGGTGCAGCTATGGTTCCATAGTCTGCCATGAAATTGCGATAATACCCGGTGAGGCCCAAAAAGGCTCTCACCTGGGTTTGAGTAGTGGGAGTCTCCCAGTCATGTACATCCTGTACTTTACTGGGGAGAGGTTGGATTTGACCCCCTCCTACCCCATGACCAAGATACGTGACTTTCCCCTGAGCTATCTGGCACTTGGTTGCCTTGATAGTGAGGTTAGCCCTTTTTAACGCCTGCAACACTTTATCCAGATGAGTCAAATGCTCTTCCCAGGTGGAACAGTAGGGACGGCAATGTCGTCTAAGTAAGCCACACAAAAGGCTTCCAGCCCACTGAGTGCATGGTTGACTAATCTCTGGAAAGTGGCAGGGGCGTTCTTCAACCCGAAAGGCATGACTCTAAACTGGTAGAGTCCCTCTGGTGTCGAGTATGCCGTCTTTTCCTTGGCATGGTCCGTCAGAGCTATTTGCCAATAGTCTGAGGTAAGGTCGAAGGTGCTCACAAATTTGGCAGCAGCTATCGTGTCCACGAGCTCATCAGTCCGGGGTAGTGGGTGCGCGTCAGTTTTGGTGACGGCATTGACTCCTCGGTAGTCCACACAGAACCTCCAATCCTTGGTACCTGCCTGGGAACCTCCCTTGGGGACAAGGACCACGGGACTGGACCAGGGACTGGTTGAGGGTTCGATAACACCCAGATCCAACATCTTGGCGACCTCTGCCTGGATGTGGTTCTTGACGGTATCTGACATACGGTAGCACCTGCTTTTGACAGGCACACTGTCACCAGTGTCAATCTCGTGCCTCCACCACGGTGTAAGGCCTGGTGTCAGCGAGAACAGAGAGGCGTACTGCCGGAGCAAAGTCCTGCAGGCCTTCTGCTGCTCTGTCGTCAGATCGGGAGGGAGATGTACTCCCTCCAATGAGCCATCCTGAGGGTTGTGTATAGCAAATCAGGAAGGGGCTCACTCTCATCCTCTTCTTGCCCTGAAGCTAGCAAGAGACATGAGACTTCGGCCCACCTGTGCAAAGGCTTGAGCCTGTTAACATGGAATACCTGAGGGGCTACCCCAGAGGCTCCCATGTCAACCAGATAATTGACTTCACCCATCTTGCAGATGATCCTGAAGGGTCCAGTCCATTTATCTGTCAAAGCCCGAGGCTTGGAAGGCTCCATCACAAGGATGACTCGGCGGTCCTTTCATTGGATGCCGAAAAGGCATTTGATAGAGTCAACTGGCAATTTATGTTTATGGTACTGGGAAAGATGGGTTTTGGAAATCAATTCTGTTCCTGGATTAGACTGCTATATACCAAGCCCACGGCAGATGTTAAAACTAATGGTCTGAGATTGAGACCTTTTGACCTGGAACGAGGCACGCAACAAGGTTGCTCGCTGTCTCCTTTGTTATTTGTACTTAGTATTGAACCTTTGGCCATATCGCTTAGAACTGAGAATGGCCTGCATGGTATTAACTGCTGGGGAATGCTACAGAAAGTGTGGTTATATGCTGATGACTTGTTATTGGTCCTCCGAAATCTAGGAGAATCAGTGCCAGTGCTTATGAATATTTTGGATGTCTTTCATCAGTGCTCTGGATACAAGATTAATTGGGCAAAATCAGAGGTTTTGCCCTTGGTACCATTATGTGACAAACAGTTAATTACAAGCTTGGGCTTTAAATGGTGTGCCGAGAAACTGTTGTACTTGGGGGTTTGGATTCTGCCTATTGTTGTTGATTTTGTGAGAGTGAATATGGAAATGGTGTGCTCTGCTTTTAAATCAGAATTGGAGAGATGGGATCTGCTACACCTTTCCCTTTGGGGGAAGGTGAATGCTTTGAAAATGGTTTAGACTCCTAGAGTTAACTTTGTGTTGCGTATGATCCCGTTAGAAAGTGGAAGTAGATATTGGAGTGAATTGGATAGACTCATGCAAGATTTCTTGTGGAATCATAAGCCTCCGCGTCTGAGGATTAGTAAGTTGCAGTTGCCCTTATCTAGAGGTGGACTGGGAGTCCCGAACTTCAAAGCATACCACCTGGCTTTTATGTCACGTACTTTGTTTACCTTTCTCACATCACAAAATGATGATTGGGTTTGGGCGGAATCTAGTCACGTAGGCACGTTGTCTCCAAGGGCTCTGCTGACGAGTAAACAATGCAAAACGAAATTTGAGAATCCATTGACTAAGAGTTTGCGGAAGTCATGGCTGATCTTGAATGATTGTTTGGGTTTCAATGCACTGGAAGATCAGAATGCTTCAGTTTGGCTGAATCCTAGTGTTACTCATGAAGGGAAAATGTTGTTCTGGCATGATTGGTTTTTGGCCGGGGTGAAGTGGATAGGGGATCTTTTTAGTGGTGCGGATGGGATGACGGCAGGGAGATACAGGTAAAGTTTGATATTCCGAGTTTTTGTCTGGCGGATTATTGGAAAATCAAGAGAGTGGTGGGTGCGGTGAATATGGACGTAGGGATCAATATGGATATGCTTGGCTGGAAGCCAGGGGTGAGTGGCTGTGGCTTGGTCAGTTATGTGTATAGACAGATTGTGTCTACGTATAGGACAAATGATGCTCTAAGATTGGATTGGAATAGGAGGATTGATGAGAATATTACAGAGGACCATTGGTCACGGATCTGTGAGAATGTGAAGTTGTGCTCTTTGAATCTGGGTGAAAGATCACGTCAAATCAAGATTCTACATAGAACCTACTGGACGCCTGAGAGAATGATGAAGAGGGGGATGAGTGACAACTCTGAAGGCTGGGCATGTGTACATGAAATTGGGACCATGGAACATATGTTGTGGGAATGTTCAAGGGTGAGGGGTATGTGGTTTGAATTTGATCGGATTTGTGAGAAAGTTCTTGATGTGAGGATACATTTGGATTTTAAGACTGTTGTGCTGGGTAGTGATGAGGAACTGGATGACTTGAGTACTTCCCAGAGAAAATGGGTTTTCTGGGGAGCGTTGGTGGGGAAAAAACGGATTTTGAGAAACTGGAAAACGTCTGCTCCTGTTACAATTGAGATTTGGGTGGCCGAAATGCATGATCTGGCGGAAATAGAGAGAGTGTTGTATCATAGGGAGAAGAAAAGTGCTTTATTCAACAAGATTTGGAGTACATTTCTTTTATTGTACTGAACTTGATCTTTTTGATATGTTGTGACTCTGTGGGGGGTAAAAGGAGGTATCTTTCACTGTACATAGTTTGTTGTTCCTTACTGTGTTTGATGGATATTGTTTTGCAATTGTCTATGTATCTTGTTATTGTTGAAATTTTTGAAAATAAAAATGTTACAAAAAAAAAAAGATTTGCTGTTGCTTGACCCATCATCTGTGTCATCCTCCGTCTGAGGCCTAATACATAGTCCCCCACTTGCTTGGCGGGACCTGGAGGGGTGGCCTCCCAACCTTCTCGGATCAAGGCGAGGGGCCCACTCAAGGGATGTACAAAGAGTAACTGAAAGGGGCTGAAACCAACATCCTCTTGAGGTACCTATCTGTAAGCAAACAGCAGGCATGGCAGGAGAAGATCCCACTTCTTCCTGAGGGACTCTTCCAAAGCGGCCAACATGCCCTTGAGAGTTTTGTTAAATCTCTCAACCAAACCGTTGGTCTGGGTATGGTAAGAGGTGGAGAATTTGTAAGTTACTCCGCATTCTTTCCACATGGTTTTCATATAACTTGACATGAAGTTGGATCCTCTATCAGAGACAACCTTCTTAGGGAATCCAACACGGGTGAAAATGCCCAGGAGAGCCCTGGCAACCACCTTGGCTGTAACCGTCCGAAGGGGTATAGCCTCAGGGTACCTGGTAGCATGATCTACCAAGACTAGAATGAACCGATGTCCACCTGACGTGGGAGGGTCAAAGGGACCAACGATGTCGATGCCCACCCTCTCAAACGGTGTGCCAACCACTGGAAATGGTTGCAGTGGGGCGATGACTCTGCCTCCAGTCTTGCCAGACAACTGACAAGTTGGGCAGGTCCTGCAGTGGGACTCCACTTCTATTCCCATCCGTGGCCAGTAGAAATGGGCCGGGAGCCGCTGCTTCATGTTCTTGGTCCCAAGATGACCAGCTAAGGGCACCTCATGCGTCAACTTCAGCAGGAAGGGCCTGTAAACCTGGGCCACCAACCTCTTGAGGGCACCAGGTTCAGGCTTAGTGGGCTCACTAACAAGGAACTCACCCTCCCAATAAATCCGAAATGTCCTAGGCACTTCTCCTTGTGCCTGGGACAGGGCCTGCATCCTCAGACCCTCGAGAGAGTGGCACTCTCTCTGTCCCTTGCAGAAGTCTGCCCGGGAGGGTCCCCCTTCAGCTAACAAGCATTGAAGGTCAGGATGATCCTCCGGGTTAAGAGCCTCTCCCACAGGAAAGTCTTCTGGCTCTTCTCCCACAGGAGTTGAGACAGGATTTACCACTGGACCCAGCCCGTACGGAGAATGGATCCCAATGGGTGCTGTCGGAACAGCAGGAAGAGCAGGGGCCCCCTCCACAGAGGCGGCCTTCTTACTCCTCCGTTTCTTTCGTGCCTTGGGTTTCCCTGTCGGCAAGTATACCGGGCTCGCAGCCAGGCCATGTGTGACCTGCGATCGGGTGAACGCCACAGCAGCCATGGGTAGACCATTCGAGATCATCCCCAATTCGACCAAATCGTTTCCCAACAAAATGTTTGCAGGTACATTGTCCTGCACCAGGACCGGAAGCTTTGCTGTCTTGTCTCCAATTGTAATGTTGACTAAGGCTACAGGCGATAATTTGGGAGGCCCACCAGCTAACCTGGTAGTTCTCAGAGGAGCACCTACATAGTCCCCTGGCTTCAGCACGGTCCTGTCCACCACTTCATGCTTGCCCCAGTGTCTCTCAAACCAGTAGAAAGCTGGCCATTCAAGAGGACACTTCTCAAAAACCTACAAGTGTTTTGTGGGATAGTCGCCAGTACTTCAGCGTACTGGTCCCAGGACCCAAGGGACACTAAGGAAATCTCTACGGGAGCACCAAAGGTGATTCCAGTAGAGGAGGGGAGGACAGTGGCCTCCACCTCAGGTACGGAGTAGGGGTAGGTCAGGCTGGCAGCCTGGACTCCAAGTGCCTTACCCTTACACTTGGGGTCACCCCTTCGGTTATCCAGAGCCCAACAATCCGAATAAGTGCCAGGAGTGCGGGGCACGGTACTGGAACCACTGCGACCCTGCTTTGTAGCAGGCGGACCACTACTCTTACTCCCACCCACAACAGACTTATCCCCACTAGGTTTTTGGGGCTTCGGAGAGGAAGGTTTTGGTTTACCCGACTGTGATTGCTTTTGGGACTCCTCAGCTTTCTGAGAGGCCCCCTTTTCTTTGTCCTTGTCCTTCCCACTGGAGTCCTTAGGGGACATCCGGTGGGAGACCCACTTGTTAGCCAACCTAGCCAGCTTAAAGGGGTCCAAAATGTTCTGGTCAGCAACATACTGACGCAGCTCTGGTGAACAGACTTACGAAAAATGCTCAAAAAACAAGAGGTGAGACTATTCAACAAACATTTTCACTTTGTAACCATCAATCCACCCCATCATGCTCATGTGCGCAGCACTCACCCAGTCAAACCAAGACACATTCTCTCGTTTCTTAAAATCCCTGAACCCTTTAAGATATTGGGTAGGCGTTTTTCCAAACTTGGCGATTAAGGAAGACTTCATGCACTCATACTGACCCCTTTCTTCCACACTCATTTTCTGAATACAGTCATATCCAGTTTGAGGCACTCCGCTTAACAAACACTTAGCCCAATCTCTCTTATCAACATTGTGAATTGCACAAGCCATTTCAAACGTTTCAATCCATTGGAGGATATCAGAACCCTCCACATACACACCAACCAAATCTTTCATGAACTTGGTTGCTGGGGACCTGACACTCTCAACTGGTTTCGCTGAAGTCTCCACTCAAGCTTTCTCCAACTGGATTCGCTGACATTCAGTGTCCCGGTTCTTGAGTTCAAGGTCCTTATCTTTGAGTTCAAGATCCCTATCTTTTAGCTTAAGATCCCGGTTCATGAGCTCCACGTGCTGGGCCAACTCCTCTTTCTTAAGCTCAGCATCTACTTACAACTTGCGATATCCAAAGGCTAACTTCATCCTCAATAACTCAAGCTCTAAAGAATTGCAGGGGTTCGAAACAGAGGCAGCAGGAATGGTGGCATTCCCAGAATCAGTTTCGGCGACAACCCCCGGGCTAGAGTCCTCATTGGTTGCATCCCCCCCTTCAAGAGTTTCACAATCGATCTGGTAGTCCACAAGGGTAGCTATCAGCTCAGCCCTAGACTTATCCACAAAGTCTAATTCCCTGGCTTCACAAGCACTCTGGAGAGCCTCTAAGCTCAGCCAAGTCAATTTACCATTCACAATAGATTCCATTGCTTGTAATGTAGTTATCTAGTACACAACTAAAAACCTCAATCTAACAAAGTGCAGATATCCTTCATAAGTGGCACGGTTATACACTGAGTCTTAAAACCATAAGCATCCCACCGCTGCCACCAGCTGTGAAGACCGGAGGGGGGTCTGTACTTCCGCTCTCTATATGGTAGAAGGGAGACACAGAGACCCCTGCCAAGATTCTCTAGTATTGGTAGACGTAGTTGAGCAATCAAGGCCTAGCTTTTCAAGAGGTGATGCAAGCTGGTTCTTAAGTACAGTGTAGTCCCCAAGCACCCACGAAGGAATGTCCACAAGCTGTATCGGTTAAAACACAGTCTTTATATAATCAATATTTAAGGTGGTGTACGTGATCACGATAACTCACTTTGTACACAGAAATCAACAATGGCAAATATATATACAATTCTACAGTGGTACCACTAACGTTATTAGATCTTATTAAAGTGCATACGGTCATAATGACACACAGATCAAAATAAAGATGAAACCAGCAGTAGAGAGAGGAAGGAAAGCAAGATGGTTGAGCAATAGGCGGAATACTGGTAACTACCGTTAAACACAGCTCTGTGTGGAGATCCCCCCATCTGGGCAACCTGTAGAAGAAAGATACAAGCCCAGTCCATATATTGTTCGCACTATACTTTCCAATAGTTCTGCAACCCCAAAGTACCTGGCGTTGTACCGTGCCACGTCGGGGAAATCGACAACCCTTCTTGAGTGCCCTGCCTTTAAGGCAGGAGTCACAGTCGTCGAACGTCTGATGGAGAACAGGTCGATCTACTACGGTGAAGTGACCGCGTCGTTCCTAGTGGTGCTCGTTGACGGGGAACCGTAAATGTCCTGCAAGGAAGAGGCATGCGGGGCACCTCGGTGTCAATAGTTCTGGACCGCAAAGAGTTGAAGAACTGTGGCCCAGCAAGGGCGTTGAGTCGTCAGCGTCTCTGTGGTCTTTGGGTGGTGGGAAACCCACCGGTGGATGCTCCTCGGCACGTCGACGGTCAGGCCTTCTCCGGCAGGATACAGCGGCGACGAAGCGGTCAAGAGCGTCCTTGGATCAATGAAGTTCTTAGGCAACACGAGCACAGTGGCTCCAGTCGGCGACAGCGGTCGGCGACAGTGGTGGACAACAGTCCAGGTGCTTCTCCTTGGAGTTCCGCAGCAATCCCCGTATCGGGTCGGCAGCTTGTCAAAGGTCTGTCTACCAGGGAGCCTAGGCAAAGATCAGCTGTGCACGATGGTCCCTCGTAGCTCGGGAAGAGGACACCTTACCAGGTCCTTCTGGGTCAGTTCTTGAAGCACAACAGCTTTCAGATTGTGAAGGAGAGCAACAGCAATTCTTCTCGTCCAGTAGGGCTCAAGGTTAAGCTTCAGTTACTCCAGTTATTCGTCACAGTGGACTTCAGCTTCTGAACATGATTCCTAGCAGTGAGAGGTCCCCAGATATACTGTTGATCTCCCATTCATTCCGCTGGGTCACACTCAAGCATCCAATCACGACTACGGGCATTCATGCAGGCAGGCAGCCAATCAGGCACACGAGGCATTCAGGCCATTCACTTCTCTACAGACACTCACAACAAGTTATGGGTATTAGGACACGTACGGAGCAATTTTACACTCAAAGCTGCATTCATACCGGTTTCGGGCAAGGCTGTCTCAACCATTGTGTCAACCACCAGATACTAGACAGCCACAACATAGAATGTATATTCGTCACACACTCCATTCACCCAGGTCCCACCCACAGGCTTACCCACAACATACGCTCGTTGAGAAGGCTCCAGCCAGTCTGGTCAGCACTTCCCCACACTACCATATATGGAACTTCCACCCAACAGCCAATCAGGGGGAAAGGACAGAGGCAGGGCTTCCCGGGACTTCGGGAAGATCAAGGTAACAGGTGATGGAAGGCCAGAGGCCATGGGGGCCATTTTGTCTCCATCAGGAATCTACCGATTCCAATGACAGGGCCTGGGCATCCCAAAATAGAGGACGCCCAGGGTACCAGTCATTTCAGCACGGAGCTGCCAACAGCCCGTACCCTGCTCTGTGGGTAACACACAGGTGCCCAAAAACATTCACTAGAGGCACAGGGTTGTACCCCTACCCATGGGTGCCATAAGGGTATCCCACGGGTCTGTTCACCAAACCAAAAGAGAGAGAGATGCACCGCCAGGAGTCCCACATGAACTCCTGCACAGGAAATACGACAGAACACACGATAAGAAGCAGTAAAGGACAAGGATACGGAGGCCCTGTCCCTCCGATGCATTCCCAGCATCACACATACAGCCATAGAGCATGGTTTATAATGCTCTCCGATTCTGGCAGATATGCAGGAGCAGGTGGAATATTTCTGACTTGGCTTAGGACAGGGTTTGGGGTAAAGGCCTGGTCTGAGCATAGACTGGTGGCAGCCAAGAGCAGCAGCAGGCCTCTCTCGTCCCTCCTCCATTGGGGAGGAGGTAGGGGAAGAGTAACGGTATGCTCTTGGCTCCTTGTGAGGCAAGAGGGGTCTAATGGAGTGGAAACTAGCAGGCCAGGGAGCCATACACCCAAACCTTTTCGCTAAGGGTGGGTGTTTCTCTGAGGCTGGTAAGTTGAAATCTCCCAGGCTAACCATAGGGGGTTGGTGGGTGGTAGACTCATGTTCTTTTCAAAGCCTGGGGAAGGTTTTCTGAAGATGCCTGGGAAAATACAGACTGCTTGGAGAGAGTAAATCCCTCCTGCTTTGAGCAATAGAGAGTTACTCTTGCACCAATATGCAGACTCAAAAATAAAGGTTTGAATGTGTATGTAAAGGGGAGAACATTCAAAATGGAAACCCTGCAGACAACAATCCTGGTGGTTGCAAAAGGGGGATTGCCTTTGTCAGTAGCATGGCAGAAAGTGTATGATCATGTGCCCATCAGCCCTCCCAGCAGAGGTACCCCCCCCCCACTCTAGAGGGAGGAATGCATTCTTAATTCCAACTCTCTCTGTCCCGCCCACCCCTGAATTGAATATAATGCCTGGGGATTTGCAAAGAGATTCAGAAATTCCACAACCTCGATAATTGGTTGATCAAAGCCGCACAGAGGTGGACTACACAAACTCATCTTGCTGAAGTGTGTGAGACATTACAAGATTGGGGTTTCTCAGGCACCAGTTGAAATCACATCGAATGCCCAGAACTTGGGGTTCATAGGAGCTCCATCCTACTGTATGCGTGGGGAAAGTCTTCATCTGGAAAGGGTCATATGCTTGATTGCGGCTCTAACCAAGGTTCTGGGGAAAAGAATGTACTTAGTGTGTTCTCTCCTAGAGGTTCAAGGTCACATGACGTCTTATGTATATCCTGGCTCCCTGTGCACAACTTCTCCTCCGGCCTTCGGTTTCCATCTCATAAATCAGTGACTCACAGCCTCCTGATGGTTGAAGGCCTTTATTCATGGGCCTCATGAGCTTCAGCGAGGACTAGATTGGTGGATACAAGCCTACGGCCACACCACAGTGAATGTGCCCCATCCCATCTGATCTCAGATACTAAGCAGAATAAGAGAGGGTTTGGTCTGGACTCTCCTTTCAGGATCATTCTTACCACAGATGTCAGCAGCCTGGGGTGGGTTGCCACTCTGTGGCCCGAGTTCATTTGAGGGGAAAGGAGGACCTATGCATGCCCCCATATTGTAGGGCCTCGTCTGCCATTGACAAAGCTCCTAAAGTGTTCCTTGGGAGGTTGGAGGGCCAAGCGGTGTTGGGCAGGACATAAACCTCATCGGCCATGACATATACTGACTATCGGGGAGGATTAGGATTGGCATGCTTGCACATCTTGGCAGGTGAAATAAGCTCCAGAACAGAAGCTCAACTGAAGTTCCTGAAGGCAGTCCACATCCGGGGTGGGGGGGGGAATAGAAAAAGTCAGGGCGGATAGGCTGAGTAAGGTATTCCGGGGGTCAGGTTTTATCCAGGTTGGATAGACCCTTTAGGGTGATCAGTGAAAGGTTCAGAACTCCCTTGATAGGCCTACTTACCTCTCCTACATTGGTGAAGGTCAGCCTGTTGATTCAGATTTTCAGATGGAAGCGCATTGGGTGTACCTGCATTACTTCTGGAATGGCCTTAAGGCTCCCTTACACTCCACTGATCCTTCTGATTCCAAGGGTGGTCCTGAGAGTCAGAGAGAACAGGTCTTAAAGGCTTCCAGTATTTCCCTATTGGCCACAATGGGGCTGCTTCCCCTCTCCCAGAACTCCAGTCTCAGGACAGGTGAAGGATCCTGAGTTGGCGTTGCCCTCTACCAGCTGGGGGTCAATGTCTGGGGTATACAAAATTCAGTAATCAGTCTGGAAGATGATAGCGGCAGGTAGCTAGCCTTAGGTGCCAGAGGCTAGTCCCCATTAAATCTGCTTGCCGTCCTTAAAGGCCTATGATAGGCATTCAATACCTTTCTTGAATGGTTTGTGAGGACGGATGACCCCTCCCCTTCAATGTGGTATTGCAGTTCCTCCATGATAGTTTCATAAAGGGTTAGCAGTATTTACCCTACTACGAGCTCAGTGAGCAGCCCTGACAGCCCTATGGGTTACCTCGCAGGGCATCTTGGAAGGGGAAGCTCTAGTTGGTAGACTCCTGAAGAGTTGGTTTGTTCTATGAGGGGCCTTCCCTTTGAACCAATTGTCTCATATTGATGTCACGTTTCTAATATTAAAGAAAGCTTTGCTGATGGCTGTTTCCTCAGTACGTAGATGTGGGGAAATGAGGTCCTGGTGTACAGACCATCCCCTTTCCTTCCAGTTAAGATGGATGTTTTAAGGAAATGTGACCCAACGTTTCTACCGAAGATGGTATCATTGTTTCAGTCTTCTCACAATGTGGTTCTCCCTGTTTTCTTTTATGATCCCAAAATGGTAGAAGTTTGTACTCTATAGATAGCAGGGGAGCGTCCTAGAGGATTTGGTAGAAATCTGACTGGTATGCCTCATAGGCAAGTACTGGGACGAAGAAGAGATATGTGGAGGTAACCCTGATTGCTTACTGGTCATTTTCTTTACTCCTATTATTACTCAGCCTCATCACAGTACTGACGACCATCCTCGCCCGTCCTCAGTTGGAAGGTCCCATAATCTGGCCTGGGTAAAGATTAACACTGAATTGTGGTAAATGGGAGGCTACATACCCCCAGAAGGAAAAAAAAGCTGGTTCCCGTAATAGAGGCACAGCCTCAAAGAAAAGTACGGTGACGAGGAACAGTAGGACTAGGAGTAATGAAGATTACAGCTAAGTAAATGGGGCAATACCTCATAGCCATACATGGACAATCAGGGATATTGAGCGGACACATTGACTTATTCCATTGAGAAGAATTAAGCTCGAGACCCAACCAGTGTTCAGAAGGATTGAGCATTACAGAGGGCTGGCCAAGGGCGTGGCAGGATTTATGCCACGGCGACAAGAGATAGACAAAGAGAAAGTGAGCATGTGTAAAGAGGAAGGACGCTGATCTCGGGACACTCAGCGGGTGATTAATCATACTCCGGTTATGGGCGTAGAGAAGGAGATGTGTGCCACTGATAAAAGTGCAATGCTTGTCTTTTATTACTTGGACTTTCCTTGTTGGATTGCCTTCCTTCGTCCGTGATTTGTTATTCAGGCCAGGGTGTTGTGTTGGCTAGCTAGAGAGGTCGATGTTTATACTCATATTGTTTAGCTGGTTGGAATGCCAGAGCAGTATTTTGTATTGATGTATGTATCCAACAAATGTTACCAAAACGAATGCACTCTTCAACGTACAAGCATTGATAGACAGCCAGCAGAGTTTGTAGACATTTTTGAGTAACAGTCCACCATCACCACCTGCTGCAGACAGGGGAGCAGTGCACGCTAAGTGAATCTCTGAATGTGATATTTTCTCTGCCCGCACTGGATTCACTGTGACAGGGGCACGGCTGCCGTGATTACCCCTGCATCATTGAAGTCACCTTTGCCTCATGTACAGGGCATTTTCTAGACAACATTGTGCACAGGCCTAAACAACAGAAAACTACCCTCCTCATGTTGCTCGTCTACTGCATTGACTTGTCCTTAAAGGGATGGTCTAGTAAAAAATGTTATTTAAAAAATAGATAGGCAACATAAAAAAAAATACTAGCATTCTCCGTTTTAAAACTTCCTATGTAAAATGTTGAGCTATTCAAGCTCAAAATTCGCAAAAGCAAACACATGGGCGCATCCATTTTGTGAAATGGAGGCCCTCCTGTGCTGGCTTTTGCTTGTGCGGCACTAATGAAGGAAAAGCCAGCCAGCTGTAGTAAACAAAGGCTACCGCTGGGTGGCTTTCCCTTCATTAGTGCTGTAGGTGGAGGACGGGGAGCGGAGACCAGAGCAGGAAAGCTGCAGCTGAATCTCGGTAAGTGCTATTTTTTTTTTTTTTTAAATAAGCACTAGCTGCTGTCGGAGCCCGGAAAACTTAGAAATAAAACCGCAGCTTTAAAAACGTTGTATTTATGTTTGCGGTCGCTTTTGAAGCGACCGCAAACATAAATACAACGTTATTGTGTTGGAAAACGCTGCGGTTTTTCTTTCCGAGTTTCTCAGGCTCCTCGGAGGAGCCTGAGAAACTCGGAAAGAAAAACCGCAGCGTTTTCCAACACAACCGCGTTGTTTCTGCCTGAATCTGCTTTACCATTTCAGGCTCTCGGGCTCCCAACGAGAGCCCCAAATGGGAAATGCTAAATGCTGCGTTGTTTCTGCCTAAATCTGCTTTACCATTTGGGGCATTTGGGAGCCCGAGAGCCCCAAATGGTAAAGCAGATTCAGGCAGAAACAATGCGGCATTGCGGAAAACAACCACGTTGTTTCTGCCTGAATCTGCTTTCCCATTTGGGGCTCTCGGGCTCCCAAATGCCCCAAATGATAAAGCAGATTTAGGCAGAAACAATGCAGCATTTAGCATTTCCCATTTGGGGCTCTCGGGCCCCCCGTGGGGAGCCCGAGAGCCCCAAATGGGAAATCAGCTGCAGGTAGAAACACTATGCGGCATGTAAACATAACCGCGTGTGTTTCTGCCTGCTGTGGCTTTCACTTAGGTCTCTGGTGCTCCCCTGGGAGCACCGGAGACCCAAAGTGATAGCCACAGCAGGCAGAAACACACGCGGTTGTGTTGGAAAACGCTGCGGTTTTTCTTTCCAAAACCGCAGCGTTTTCCAACACAACAACGTTGTATTTATGTTTGCGGTCGCTTCAAAAGCGACCGCAAACATAAATACGTTTTTAAAGCTGCGGTTTTATTTCTAAGTTTTCCGGGCTCCTCCAGCCCGGAAAACTTAGAAAAAAAACCGCAGCTAGTGCTTATTTAAAAAAAAAAAAATAAATAGCACTTACCGAGATTCAGCTGCAGCTTTCCTGCTCTGGTCTCCGGTCCCCGTCCTCCGCCTACAGCACTAATGAAGGGAAAGCCACCCAGCGGTAGCCTTTGTTTACTACAGCTGGCTGGCTTTTCCTTCATTAGTGCCGCAAAAGCAAAAGCCAGCACAGGAGGGCCTCCATTTCACAAAATGGATGCGCCCATGTGCTTGCTTTTGCGAATTTTGAGCTTGAATAGCTCAAAATTTTACATAGGAAGTTTTAAAACGGAGAATGCTTTTTTTTTTTTTATGTTGCCTATCTATTTTTTAAATAACATTTTTTACTAGACCATCCCTTTAAAATAAGTAGAAAATGTATATACAAATATATATCTTTTTTTAATTCAAATTTTTATTGTCATTTTTCACATTACCAGATGAGGCGAAGCAAACAAAACCTCCATAATACATAAAGTACAGTCGAACATTTACATAGCTCTCAACTCACACGCTTTTGGCGGGTGTCACCCGCCTTGTAAAGGGCTGACTCACCCGCCAAGCCTCCTGCACGCCCATTCATTTCAATGGGCGTCTCACCCGCCAAAAACAAAGTCGGGTGATTTCACCCGCATTTGCAACACAAATGGTTGACAGCTATGCATTTACCACTCCCATCTCACCCAGACACCGCAAACCCACTTCCCCCACCCTCCTGGTATAGGCGACAAAAACCTCCATACCCAAATTAAAATCCACTAACATCCTATTCAACGCTAAACAAAAAAGCAGAACTATATACCTTTGGCGTGGTAACCAACATACTCTGGGCGACCCCATAGCTCTCAAACATTTATGTTGCAAAGGTGGGTGAAATCACCCGATTTTGTTTTTGGCGGGTGAGACGCCCATTGAAATGAATGGGCGTGCAGGAGGCTTGCCGGTGAGTCAGCCCTATACAAGGCGGGTGACACCCGCCAAAAGCGTGTGAGTTGAGAGCTATGCGACCCTGCCCTTTACCACCCCCTAAATCCCACCCTTAATGAAGACGGGCCTAGTCCCACCCCTTCCGGGCCACTTCTTTCAACCCAAACATCATCCCTTTCCCAACAATAAATAACCTCAAGGTGGCATAAACTGGTTAGGGAATTCACTCTATTCTGTATCCATTTCCACACTTTGTCAATGAATGACTGTCGTAATCCTTTCCATTACATAAATATAATAACCCACTTCATTTTCCAGGGTAAAAAGGGCCTCTTCCAATGCATGGCCAAGCACGCCCTAGCCACCGACAGTAAGCAGTGTGCCAGGTGTGATGAACCCTGATATCCCCCCATCAATTTCCTCCAAACCAAACAGCACAAGTAACGACGTTCATTCCCGAGACACCCCATCCATCTCCTTTATCCATCCAAGCACTTCATCCCAAAAAATCTGCACCCTCTCACACCCCCACCACATATGCAAACAATCCGCCCACACTCCACAATCGTGCCAACAAAGCTGACTCACTTGAACAAACATTTTAGAAAGACGTATCGGATCATATTGCCACTGATGCAGTAGTTTAATGGCATGGAGCGTGTACTGGTAGGCAATTGACACGATAAATGCTGTTTCCCACCTAGCCCAGAGCCTATCAGTACTCCCCTTAACTGCCTCAACCAAGGCACCATAAAGCAGGGATATCAACCCCTTCATCTTCATGGAGGAGGAAGGATATCTCAAGGGCAATGCGTTTGTCGTGGAAGCAAGACCACGCAGCGCAATACAGGTTTGCTCCCGATCCCACACTTAGAGACCACTCCTGGTATTAAGCATGTTTATAAATGAACTAATTTAATTCATTATAATCTCCACTCGAGAGTCGAGGACTTTGTCCATCAAAGTGAGATCCTGCTGCACATGCTCCTTCCAGACTTCGGCCGTAATCACCTCCTTCAGCTGCCTCTTCCAATTACGATATAGGGATAAACCGACCATTCCTCCATAACTGTCCAACCTTCGTCAAGCCTGCCTCGATCCAACTCTGAAACCTCTCCAGGTTCGGATATGGTCCTTCACCCCCGGGGACTGCAAATGGCTAAGTGGGGAGGGCCAAGCCATTACACCCAGAATCTGGGGTCCCTTATACCAGATATTCCAAATGACTCCTAATAAAGGATGCTCCCATATCTGATGCGGAATCTGGTCCCTCAGTGCCCACAGCCAATCCACCACCATTGCCAGCCAAAGATGATGGTTATCCAACCATACCCACTGCTGCTCCCTCCACCTGTTCCCTCAGATGTGGTAACATGACACAGAGCTGAGCCTCATATAGTCCAAATACAAGCCAGGAAACCCCCCCACCTCTCTCTTTCGGCAACATCAAAATATCATAGGCCACCCGCGCTTTTTTCCTATGCCATAAAAACTTTAAAAGACGTTCCTTTACGTCTCTAAACATGGAGTTGGGAGCTCCAATGGGCAGAATCTGGAAAAGGTACAACAGTCTAGGGAGGACGTTCATCTTTATGGCGTTAAGACGCCCCATCGATGATATGGTAAGTCTATCCCACTTCACCATGTTATTAAATAGTCTATGCAACAAGGGAGGACAGTTAACCTCATACAACCCCCGTATATCCCTCATGACAAGTACCCCCAAGTACTTGTACTGTCTTCTCTCACTTCAATTTCCAAATAATCCTGTCCTCGTGCAGCTCGACCTCCTCCACGACGAAAGGAAACAAGATAGATTTACCCTTATTATTTTCAAACCCTGAAAATGCCCCATACTGTTCAATCAAATCAACTGTCCGGGACCGATCCTAACGGGTTCCGAAGATATAACAAAATGTCGTCCGCATATAATACCCATTTATATTCCACCCTACCCACTTTAATAACTTCCACTCGCATATCTTCCCTGGTTCCAGGGAAAGCGCAAAAAGAAGTGGCGAGAGGGGACAACCTTGTCTCGTGCCCCGGCCCAAGTCAAACCAGCAGGAAAATATAACAATATTTTAAACAGGAATTCAGTTTCTATCTTATGTTTTTGTTCATGGTCTAAATGAAGGGGTCTATCAAAGATGATGCTTTCACAAAAGCGTCTATTGCTGCTGCTTAATCTATTTTTCCAACAATTTAGCTCTCAATTGTAAGTGCATCAAAAGCCAATATCTCTTTAGTAAAGTTAGTGAACACCCACCAGGGCTCAAGTACTAAATAAAAAAGTGGGGGGACAGTGATGTATGCATTGGGAAGTGACATACAAGAAAATGAGCGTATGAGATATTTAATTGTATCTTCCTGACTTCTACGGCTCTTGTGGCTAAGAGTGTCACCTTCCAACCACGCGGCGTGGTTTGAGTCCCGGCAACGTAGCTGCACACTTCAAGTATGAAAAGAAAATGTTTTTTTTTAAACTCCTTAAAAAAAACAGGGGACGGGGCCCGTCTGTTAGGGAGAATTCTCAGAAATGTGCTAATTCCCTCTACCTTAGAGACCCCAGCAACTTTGCTGGATTTTGAGGACTTGATTTTTGAAACCTGGAGAGAGTGAGACCATTTTTCCCCACTCTCTCGTGTATTTTAATGTGATTTTGAACACTGTGTTGCTTTTGGTTGTGGAGTCTGACAAACTCCATAGGCATCATCTTTTACGTTGTGTCACACAGCACCTTCAGTGAAGTGACACAGGGAAGTATTTCAGATTTTCCAAAGGTTTAAATACCTTCTCTGGGATAAACTACTGTTTCCCAGAGCAGTAAAGTGAAATTAACTTTAATTACATTTGTAACTTTCTAGACCCAGCACACACTATCTTACAATAGGGTTCTGGAGGGGTTACTTAGTATCCCCTTTGTCTGTATTCTCATGTAGGATTTTTATGTTACCCTTTCCTCAATGAATGGCTGGTGGCAGTGGTTTACTTTTTACTACCATTATGGGATTTTACCGCGGGCTGCGTTCGCAGCCACTGTAAAGCACCCATGGGTGCAATTTTTGTCAAAATGGCCTGGTCTTCTTTTTTCGTCATTTCTTTGTGGAAAGGTCCTACTTGAGATTTACTCTGCATGCAAAACCAGGTTTGGTCCCTTTGTTCATTTTGCCTTTGGCGGGATTCACGAGTGAAGCCCGCCTCTGGCTCCAGGGTGACTGGCGGGGACAGGGCAAGGGAGGTGCCTGAAACTCCCTGTGCTTAGTCTCCTAGGAGACAGGAATGCACTCTTAGGTGATTGCCCGGCTGGCTGTCCGTTAAGGACAGCCACTCTGCTGGGTGAATGACAGCTAGGCTGGAATGAATGGGAGCAAGCTGCAAAAAAGGCCAGGCTTTTTGGCTTAGAAGGCAGAGTCGACCACTGGACGAAGGAATCCAAAGAAGAACTTGAAGAGGACGCCCGCTGCAACTCCTCGACCGTTGGTTTGCCCGGTGCAGCCCTGCTGCTGTGCTGAAACTTCAAATTCATATTGCGCCTGCAAGGGCGACTTCTCCCTTTGAGTTGGAGGGACCAATCAACTCCAAAGTAAGCCATCTGTATATCCTCTCGGAGCTGGTTGAATTTCCATTGCAGTCGCTGCTGGAATCGAATAGCCAGGGAGAGGAACACCAGTTTGTGTGTTGCTTTTAAGCTGGCCCAGAGCTCCAGGAAGATCCTCTGGACTCCCAGGAAGCAGGACTGACCGAGCCTGAGCCCCCTCAAAAGAGTGTGGGAACCCAGATGCAAGGAAAACCCATCTTGACAGCCAGGAACTGTGGTGGTGTTATGTTAGACATATTTATAGAGCGCACAAACACCTGAAGGCTCCCTGGCACTAATTGGTGCTACTTGCAGGAGATGCGAGGAGCTGAATCACCAAAGTGCCACTTGTTTGAAGATTGCCAGTTGCGAACGGTGACCTTCCCATTGCAGTGCAGGAGTCCCCAGACGTCCTCCCTCTTGTCCCCATGACTGAGGCCCAGGAATAGCAGGATCTGCAGAGCTGCACAGGAACAGAAGTCACTTGCAGCACTTTTTCTTCAACCTTAAGGTACTGTACAGTTTAAGAGAACTTACTTCTTGTTGTGTAGCCACTTGCCCTTGTTGGAGACTTGCTTGGTTGCATTTGCAGAGTTGCTATCAGCACCTTTACCTCACAAGCCTAATCAGATCGTGGCCCTACTTTGATTTCTTCTATTCTACCAAGACTTTTAAAACACTGTGAAAGACTTTCTACTTACCTGAAACAAGTGCTTCAGTCCACCTTGACTTTTGCTAACTTAAACATTGGCTGGCCTGGCTCCCTGAATGACTCTTCTCTCCCCTGTTTAAGTGTTTTTGCCTTCCTTCCAGGAAAGGGTTAACAGACTTTACATTGGGCGGTTATTGAAAGTACTTACATGCTTAAGCATCATTGTGTGAATGCTTGTTCTATTCTGATCCCCCTTTTCTTTGACACTCTCCTAAGAAAGTTTAAATGCAAACAGTGATATATTAATGTCTACAGCACCCTATCAATTGAAGTCACCTGTGGGTGCAGGTAGTGTCTGTGAGCCATTCCAAATGGGTATTTGCTGATTTAGAAAACTGAGAGTGTGTATTATTTTTCAAGTGTATTTGTGTGTTGCTTAACATTGGTTCCTTCTGAAGAAGGCTTGCTATAACTGACTGGCAAACAAATTAATTATTGTTTAATCACGAAACCTTGTGTGCAAGAGTTTATTTGGGCACTTGTCAATGTGAATCTCTGTGTAACTCCCCTACAGCTCACATTGACCCCTCTTGAGATAAGCCTGGCTACTCGACAACACAACCAACCTGTGTAGTACAGACTTATACTAAAGGTGGGGTTCCTATTGCCAGGAGGTCAGGTTTGTTGTAGTGCACCCAAAGGGTACTACATACAATCTTGCCTAACACCGCCCTTTCAAAATAGTGGGCGGCTGCCATCCACCCGCATGGTCTCTCAACTTGAGCCCTGCTCACATTTCAAATGTTGTCGCAGAAGAATGGAAAATGAGTGTCAAAAAGAGAAGGAGTTTCACACTGGTAAAAAAGAAGGCGGTTCCCAGCTATATTAAGTAAGGTTAGGTCATTAAGTATGTCTTGAAACTACTTCAAATCACGTTAGGGTAATACCAAGTAGGTAGTCTATGAGATAAAGAAGGCATGTTGCCACCTAGAAAAAGTATACAAATGCTCAGAGTACCTGTGTATAGGAGGGAAATATCCAAAAATGGCTTGAATACTTAGGCAAGTGACGGCAACAGTGTTAAGGATTCGAATCAGGCATCACCCACCAGACCAGGACTCTTGCCAATGGCCTAGGATGCAGCGCAATTTATTTCCTATGAATTCAGATTGAGATGGCACCCAACCCGTCTCACACACCCTTTTACAAATACCCCGGGTCACAATGGACCATGAACCAGGCCAGGGGGTGCTAATACAATATTTATTTATTTTAAATTCAAATAAAATCACACAAACTTAATATTGGGCAGCAATCACCAATGGGGTGATAATTACAAGGTAAATTGATGACATACACTTAGTTTGACCTTCTAATATAACATACACAAAGCACAAATGAATGAGAGCAATATTACTTTTCAGATAGATAGCACCGCAGTTAGGATTTCCCCCTGCAATACTCCCTCAAACCCCTATTAACCGAATTTTGTGTGGGTAGCAAGGAGTAGCAAGAGTTAGGTATACTAGGCAACAAACAGAATTAAAATCCAACCTTCCCCCATGAAATGAGAGGTAAAATTTAAAACCATTTGCAATTGAACAAAATAGCACTCAGAATTAGTAACCATTTGGTTTACGTGTGTGGTTGAATTAATGAGGTAAAGATGAGTTATAGCAGTGTCAGGGATGTAAGAACACTAGCAATCTACAAGGCAATGTACGAACAACGGGCATACAGTTCAGAAAATCGACTTGGAAGTGAAAACACAGTGCAGTCAAATCACACACGTAGAAATTGCATTTGCTTACTTTCACTGGTTTAAATGTCAAAATGGTTTTAAAAACAGGTTGAATAAACAAAATTGAAATGCAGTTTTTATGCTGAGTGACAGATGCACATCACCGGGATAATATGAAAGTGAAAGAGTGACTAAATTAATGACAGGAAGAGATTCTCAATGGCAAAGGAAATTCGGTTTTAGAAATAACAGCAGATGACAGAGAAAATCGGTTTGGAAAGGAAAGGACAAGTCTCACTTAATCTAGATTTTAGTGGCTAGAAAAGAGAAACACCACCTGTGAATAGAAAGGTTAAGCTGCAGTTTTAACCTCTTCACGCTGTGTGCCTCTTTTAGGGAGAATTAATTTATTTAATCAAAATAGTACTAAGGACTTACCCAAGGACAGAAATGAGTGGAAGAATGGCGCTAACACTTAGAGATCAAGGAGAGGGTGCACAGAGGATTCTGACAGTTTTAAGGATTTCTGCTAAGGCAGTTATGGGATTTCTATGGGATTAGAACTAATACAATGTAACAGAGAAAGGGATGCAGTTTGTGATTGTTGGCGAAGGGAAATACTGACAACAAGCACTTGACTATGGTATTTTTGGACAGCTGACCGGGTTTCTGGACAGCGAGGCAACATCTGGTCAGTGATCACAGCGGCGTGCTCTCCTAGAAGAAAACAACTGTGCAAAGGTCTGTCATGGCACAGCGGCACCTCAGCTGGATAGAGCGGGTAGCAGGGCAAGCAGGCAGCACTGGATAATCCCACTGAGGATTCAGCCACTTTTCCCCTTTCTCCCTGAGTTTTTGGATTTTTAGTGGGGTTTTTCTGGATCAATAGTCCTGCCTTGATAGGGTCAGCTGTGCTCTGGCCTGGCAGTGGAATATGGAATCTTGCAGGATGAATATGGAATATCTGGATATGCAGGAGCTGGAAAATTCAGAAGAGAGTGTCCTTTGTCTCTGTGAGCTTCCACCTTTTACAAGGTGGATGACATCACAGGATTTACTATGGGGGCAGACCTATGGCTTGACACGCCTCCAACAACTGGATTGGTCAGGGTTTACTGTCATCATCGTCCTGTCAGCCGGTTGGATTTCAGGGACATGACATCTGTTTTATGGTGTGAGTTTACAATGCCCATGGCTCTCCCACAGTTCTTTTAGCCAAAATCAGTTGTGACATAAATCGCACATTTTTCACAGTTATGGAACTTTTGAAAATCATATAGGCAGATTCCTGATTTTCACTGAACCTGTCATTCCAATTCCCCCATTTGTATGATATTGTTTTGCCGTTCTAATAATCTTTTGCGCTTTCTAGTGGGAACCGCTTCACCTAAAATTCTACAATTTTAGATATACCTATTATCACAAAGCATGTTTGCACAACATTTCAAAGTTGCACCATGTATACCTTTCACATGATTTAAATTTTTCTGCCGTTTGCATCCCCCACATGCTAGAGAAAGCTACAATGTCTTGTTTTAATGCCACCAAAATGACATTTAAACTGTTAAACTGTCATATTACTGCGTTTTCCGGTTGCAGAAATAAAAGTCTTAAAGTTTATTAATTCAGAACAGTCTTTTGCCCCAAATGGGCCAGCATTGTCTTCCAATTAAGAGCATACATCCCAACCCCCAGCTAATTGTCAGGCTTTAGCCAGCCTGAATCCAATGATGCTCTAGAGTTGCCTTTAAATCTCCCCAGTTTAAGTTGAGGGGAGGTGTTGCTAAAAAGTCACACCTATGTGTCCCAGAAATCCATTGTACCAGGCTGGAGCACTGCCACAGAGTCTGACGAGGGTGCGAGATCCACCACCCTTGCCTATTCATATACCCTGGGGGCTGGTCCACTTGAAAGGAGGCAGATCCTGTTCCCAGGAAGCAAAGTCCTTTGAAGCCAGGCCAGGAAAAAACCTGTTCTGTGGCTTCAGCACATTTTTTTTCTTTTTTTCTTTCCTTAACCAGAAAGCAAGACTGTTGGAATTAAATATCCTACATATGTTTTAAAACAACCCCCCACCCCTTCACCTTTCTATGCAAGGACAGGGCCTTAATTCAACAATTTACTTTTAAACAGACATTTCCTTTTTTGTAAAAAGCACAATTTTACACGTGGTTAATTTTCCTTTGCTGTCAGTTCACAATGCAGTTTTCTCTTACATCTAAATTCTAAACATGATTTGTAGCCCTAGTCTATTTCTCATACACAGAAATCTGTTCAAGGCAAGTGTCCACTGAGACTGACATAAGTAAGAGAGATAGGGCTTCTTGTGAATAGTTTAGCTGTGATATTTTGTTGCAAAAATTCAAGCGTTTTTCCGTACAGCTTGAAGTGAAGTTCTTTGTTATTTCACAGATCTTGCCTGACACAGCATGTCATTCAGTGAGAAATGCCCCCTTTTGTTGGAGCACAACCTGAATATGAATGGACATAGCTGTGTCTCACTGGAACAGAATTGTGTACTGTTGAAACAGTGGAAAAGAGCATCAGGGCGCAGTCATTTCAAATGCAAAATATTTCCTTTTTCAATGTGAAATTTTGAGCTAGCAGCATAGCAGCGCTGCTTTTCAATTCTTTTCTTTGGTGCACATAAGGAAAACACTGGCAGCCTTTCTCGGGATGTTCCATGTTCCATCTCGCCCCATATGTGCTTGGCAAAGACAGCACAGCCATTATTTCGGTGACTGCAAAACGCAGTTTTGGTGAAAGGCAATGGTGCTCAACAGAACCAGCATAGCCATTCTGCTGCTACTGCTGAAAAATGCAGTTTGGTGATGTAGGGGAGTTCTTCTGCTGGGCGGATAAATGTACCCCACAACAGTTACCTAATGGGGTGAGTTCCTCGGCATGTAATGTTAAGTTCTGGCAAATAGTTGCACGCCGGGTGGAGAGCTCATGTGCAACGTGCTGGTTTAGGGAATGGTACAATGCCGTGTAACAAGTTTGAATCCTTGGTGGCATCGACTAGGTTCGTCATCATTCTAAGGACGATGAATCGACTACCATCAGTGGGTAATTGTAATGCACATTATATGCAAAATATAATGAATGATGCAAATACAATGCAAACATATTGACATGCCTGGTGAATTGCGCTAGTTGCTGGTGTACGATGGCAAAAGCTGGCCATTTGTGTGAATACCAATTGTAATGCTAGGCACTTCGTGAATGTACATGAGCTTGTGAAAGAAAACTTTTTGACTAGACACATGTCAAAACACATTGGTTTTTACCATTAATTGTTGCTACAATAATTATTTTCTACCTTTGCACATACATTTTCCCCCAGTTAATAAAACACACACACCACCACCTATTCCACCACCAATCCCCTCAGCCTTCACCCCTTCTGTTTGGTCCCTTTGCAAAAACGGAAATGGGCAGCAGCAAAAATAATGAGTACAAATATTGCTTTTTTCCATACTTGCTCAACCTTTTTTTTTTACCCCCAGTAAAAAGCATAGTTTGGCAAGGTGATTCCATGTGTGCCGAACACGTGTTTACAGTCATGGGCTTTTGTGCAACAGATCAATGCATTCTGGGAATTAAGGTATTTTCTTTCAACTGGTTTAACAAACCAAAAACAATGATTTTCAAAAGAAACTTGTTCAGATGACATGGAGTCACACATATTGATTGCCCTAAAACATCCCACAAATAAGAAAATGAGCCTAGTCACCAGTTAAAATATCTTAAATGATTGCAACTTTCTCTGCTCCTTTGGCCATTTACTTTCCTGTCCCATGCCTGGCCCCACAACCACCTACTCCTAAAGGCTACCTCTGTCTCTTTTCATTCAGCCAGCCAAAACCCCCCAAAAACAACACACATCCCTTTCAGTCCATCATAAATGCCCAACCCCACATTCTTACAAACCAGTGCTTTGCCAAAATGATCACACTGTTTAACCATGATTAGTTTTGCAAAGAAATGATCAATTGGGTGAGAGCCTTCTTAAAATGCCTCTCTGAGCATTCAGCCACTGGCTGCATCACGGGAGGTAGATGGGTATGGGCAGGGCAAGCTTTTCCTCCAGCCTATGTGCGTGTAGTGCTGACCAATGTTAAATTCAACAGCTCCCTCCTCTCCCAGGAGGGCACTTAAAATAGGATGCTTGCTGTGCCCCTTCCGACCCCAATGCCCCCATTAGTTCCTGCCCTTAGATCTCCTATTGCTATAACCTTATACCTTTGTAACTTGCCACAACTAACATACCCATCAGAAACCCATTGTTGCCCTTGTCAGAGACGAGAACCCCATCTGTAGAAAAATTTACTGATTCCTTGTCGCACAACAACCTGTGCATTATGAAACCCAGTACTCCAAGTGCAAAAACCTCTCCATACCGCCGTTGGGGACACCTGTTTCTCTCGGTCTTACCAACTTCTCGGTGGCCCATTATCATTTTCCGGAAGTAGCTCCCGCACCCTGCATAGTCCCTGGCCACTTATCCTTTGTTGAGCAGTCCAACTACCCTTAGAAATATTATCCCGTACTCACTTCCGGATGGCTGCCAGCCAATCACGGCAATTCCGGGTGGCCCCTTGCCATTACCGTTCATCTGTGCGAGTGGACCTTTGTCAGTCGCCACCAGCCATTTACCTTTTTTCACCACCTCCCAGAATGTAATGCATCTATGCTGGTACCTGGACCTACTCCTGGCACGAGAGAATGCTTGCTGCGGTCCCAGAACATCAGGTTCACGTCAGCAGCCGCCACTCTACCTTCTGCAACTGCTCCCCTTTCTCACTGTTCCTACGGATCGCCCTTTCAGAAGTTCCCTTTGCAATCTGTGTGTCTACCTGAAAGCTGCAGGTACCCCTTCATTGCCGTGCGCATGGTTTACCTGGCCAATGCTGACATCTTGCTCCAACTTGCATTACACCATACAATGTTGTGCATCCACTACTACTTAAATGACCACCCCACAAGCTACTTTAGTTTTTTCTTTTTTTTCTTTTTCTACCTTAACTTGGCCCCTCCAACTCGCATGCACGAGCCCACCTTACCAGTGACACTCCGCACCTGTTCTCACCAATCCCCTCAGGAATGCTGCCCAACTTCATCCTTCTCAGGGAAACCCCTCTCCCCGGTCCTTTGTTCCTGTGACATAAACGTCAAAATGTGTAGTTTACACATTACATTCACAAAACCAATCTTAATGACACAATTCTCCATTTAGCCATCGGATCCAGGTCATGGCGCCAATTAACTTTAAAAAGGGGGGGTGGAGGGGATGCCCCCCAATTCCACAACTTTCACTGTGAAAAAAGCCCCTCATCTCATATCTGGACCAATAGGATCCAGTCCCTGTGCCCAAGGACCCAATTTATAACCAACCGTACCTTTGTCACATTCCCGTGCTCCTGCCCCCATGCTACGAGGGAACCTACCCCCGGGCGCCACACGCTGGTACCTGGGCCTAGCTCCTGGTGCTGGAGTACACTCCCTGAGGCCCCAGAGCATCTAGTCTACGTCACCAGCTGCTGCCGTTATCCTTCGACCTGCTCTCTTGTGTCCCCGCCCTACGGATAGTCCTTCCAGCACTTCTCTTTGCAACCTGCATGTCTCACCTGGGAACAGCAAATACACCCTTCTACCGGTACACAAAGCTTTAGCTGAAACATGAGCCTATCCTGATGCCACTTGCTATTACAGCAAATTTCCCATTTATCTTGTACAATTACGATTATACCACCGCAGTCGGTGTTTATTATCTATCTTAGAAAATGTAAGGCTGGGTCAGACGTGCCCACATTCCAACCTGTGACCCCAAACTCCCCCCTGTATTACAGTTGCAACAATTTAATTTGCGGATCTACCTTACCTGAAATCCCTAAATGTGTCTCGATCTCAGTGTGTTTCCCCTCGTTAGCCCTTCCTTGGGAGGCGGATTAAGAACCATCACAAAAAGAATAATACCTAACTGGATCTTGGCCAGCTAATTAGAGCATAACACTCTGTACATTGTAAGTTCCTGAGTAAGGAGCATCCTCATTACCCCAGTCAATGGTAGACCCTTTGGAGAGATAAAAGTCTCAGTAAATCGGCAACGATTTTAATCAATGACCTGAGTGTTGCTCACAGATGCTGAACTCACTGAGTTACCTTAACAGTATGCAGTATCGGCACCCTGGCCCTGGGTCCCTGCATCCATGTCTACCCTCTTGCGACTTATTCATTATCGGGAGCCCCAGCCCAGGAAATACCAAGTGACTGGTTGTGATCCTTCAGCTGACAAAATCCAGTCGTGCTGGTCACGTAATTCTCCACTTACACCAGACTGTTCTTCAACACCTTTAACACCAGGATACAGCGGAGACTATGACAAATTCAGCCACGTGGAACACCTAGCAAGCTCTAGCAGCACTCAAATGAGCAAGGCCCACTTGTCGGTGCCATTTAAAATATATTACTGTGACACACTGTAAACAGCGCCAACCCGGGCAGACTCTTCTTATCCTTCGTGATCCAGTTCTGCAAGCCAAAATCAATTACACACTGCATCCTGTTCCCCAGATTGTGGACAGTATCCACCACTTACAAAGAGCAGTCCTCACCCGGCATGATCAATCTGCTGACCTCTCCTCGGTCCATAATCATGGGACAAAACACCAGTGCCCCCCACCAAGGAAGCTACAATGAACCCCTAATGCCTTGCAAGGGAGGTATGACGCTCTTTCATGCAAAAATTGCTCAAATTCTTCTTTCAAATCATACTTACTCCCCCTGCCTTCAAGTTTATTTGCGCTCCTGACGCTGCTCGGCCAAACTTGTGGTCTTTTGCCCTTCTAATTTCTAAAAACAATTACATATAAATCCTGCCCCTGTTTGAAATCTTGCTGCGCTCCAGAGCTAGCCCCTGTATTTTAGTTGGATCTCTTTGATGATAACCAATGTATTGCATTTCAATCTTTTGGGGAGGCAATATATTGCACTTAGCTCTATTTGAGAGGATGGTAAATGTACTGCGTTTAGATGGATTTCGAGGCCACACAAACATCTATTGAGGAGATAGAGAAGGCAACCCATACAGAACTGCTATGCCCACAAAAACATATGACGATACCCCTCCACTCAAGCCACAGGGTGTAGGCCTATTATCCACCTTCGCTGCATATGCACGGCCCCTATCTCTCTTACTTGCTCCTGTCTTTCTCTCTTTCTTGGGCAAGAGGTACCCTTCGCTAAGTCGAAAAATATGAGGCACTGCCTCAAGGCTAACCAGATTGTGCCTACGAATCCTTTCCATTAAAAGGATAGAGCGTGGGTCTTATTTGAAAGACCCGCAATAATTCATCGCCCATACCTTTACTTTGATTTGCTACACTGCCTAAAACCCAATAGACGCCATGCACGTTGTGCGGCTTCATGAAGCCCACGGTGCCGCAACAGCTCACTAAACCTTTGTTCGTGTCTACTTCACCATCAGTTCATAAGTCGAGTACCCAAAAGGAGAAACTTACCAGGGCGCCGGTACCTAAAGCTGGTTCTTGTTAGCAGTCAAACATGGAGAAACAAACCCAGGGGAGAGCTGGCGTAAGCATTGGGGTGGTTCATATTGAAGGGGCGGGGAATTACATAGCAGCATTGTGCTCCAAAACATGCACTGGATCTGTGACCAGTTAGATATCCCTTACTCCCTAACCCGGCTGTTTGTGCAACACTCACCCCAAAGACCAGTTACGCAACGGCAACCCTCATTGTGGACACAGGTCCCTCCTCTCATGATGCCAGATCCATTTACATTTCTAAGCTGTAAATCCCAATTTAACATAATATTGCACTGGGTAAATGTTGCATGTCATCCCTCCTGTGGAACATGGTGCCTCCCAAGGGTCTGTGTGTGATCATATGGTAGCAACCATGTGACCAAGTTAATAAAAGGGACGAGCCGCTTCCGGCTCGTCAGTCAATCCAACTATGACTCCGGTGCATACCTGCCTAACCTCCGGAATTTTTCCGGAGACTCCGGAATTTTAAGCATTTCTCCGGGTCTCCGGAAAAGTCCTGTGAATCTCAGGAATTTTGAGATTCTTTCCGGGTCCCGTCATATTCTCCACCTGATTGGCTGCCGCCGGTAGCCAATCGGGTGGAGAAGTGGCCGGGACCCGGAAACGGCGCTCAATGCGACCCCCGACCCCTGCAATAGTGCTTTCAATCCATATAATTGGATTGAAAGCAGTATTATTACGGCGGCGGTGCCACGTTCATTTTGCTTACCAAAATCATTCATTCAATGCTATAGTTAGCAAAATGAAGGCGGCACCGCAGCAGTAATAATGCGGCTTTCAATCCACTGACATGGATTGAAAGCAGCATTATTTCGGCAGTGGCGGCGCCTTCAGTTTGCTTACTATAGCATTGAATTAATTATTTTCAGTGCTATAGTAAGCAAACAGAAGCCGCCGCCGCCGTTGCAAAAATGGTGCTTTCAATCCAATGACATGGATTGAAAGCACTATTATGAAGGCGGCGGCACTGCCTTCATTTTGCTTACTATAGCATTGAATGAATAATTTTCAATGCTATAGTAAGCAAACTGAAGCATACAACAACCGAGTTTACCTGTTGGGGGTGTGGGCGGAGCCATGTGCAAATGGGCGGAGTCTTGTGTGGCTGTGGGCGGGGCATAAATCTCAGGAATTTTGATTTTCAAATGTAGGCAGGTATGCTCCGGTGTCGTGTTTGTAAAGCACCATGCTGGTGCAACACCCCGTGCTGTGGGCCCAAGGACGGGGCCCAGCACGAGAATGGTACCCCTGCTGGGCAACACCGTCCCTTCTGGATGCTGTGGCCATGTGAGCATGGCTAGCGGTGCAACCCCGGCCTGGGTGCCCCCAGAGCCGGGGCTACTGTGAGTTGGGTGCCCCCAGCCCACATGGTCCGCCCCGGTGATCCAGGGGCGAGCAGGGTGATCCCTGCACACTAATTGCTGCGTGATCGCAGCCCAACTGGTACTGGTCGGGTGACCCCGACAACATCGATGGCCCGGCCCAGGAACTGGAGGAGAGCCCCCAACAATGGCGACAAGGCTGATCTGGGCCCGTGAGCTGGGACTTGCGGACTGCAGAGAGCCCATGGGTGCGATGGTGGCGTCGGCCGCTCTGTGGGTGATCCAGGGCCCCGTGCTGCTGATGAGTATGGGCAATCTGGTGCCCGCAGGTGGGAATGTGGTGTCGGCCAGAGTGAGAGGAGGCGTGTGTGGCTGAAGCGCCCTCAGCTGCGCCCTTAGCTGCGCTGGAAGGGGGCGTGGCCGCAGGGCCACCGGAATAAGATCGAGGCGCAGAAAATGGAGGCATGCTGCAAGGGGGCCGCCGAACAGCTGAGGCTGCTGGATAGCTGCGGTGGGCCCCGGCTTTGGCCGTCACAAAGGACGGGCTCTGTGGGAGTGCCGGGACCAGCTGGTCTCTCTTGGAGGGAGGGGCTCCCGGCGGGCACCCGCGAGGTGAGGCAAACAGATCCTGATGCAAGGCGGGCCCATTACCCTCTGGGCCAGCAGGAAGCAAAGAAAATAAAATGCATCGGGCAGCCGGGTGGCTTTGAAAAGGGCTGTCCAACTGCCTGAACAATATCGTGGATGGAGCCTGCTGGTCGGGCACGTGTCGGCTGCGTGGTGAAGAGCCGCGGCCTGAAAACAAAGGAGTGGGTGGGGCCGAGGTGTGCCTCGGCCTGCTGTGAGCAGATGGTGCCTCCCTATGGCCACCGGGCTGCGGCGGTGACAGGGGCAAGCATCCGCCTGCAGCGGAGCAGGGATGTGCGTGTGCCCCAATGAGCCCCTTATTCCTCCATCGCCGCACCAGGCACAGCCTCAAAAGGGGAAGTGGCCCAGCAACACCGGACCACGGAAAAAAAAGACATATGGAACAAAAAAAATGTTTGAGAGTTTGCATCAGAGACCACAGATGCCACAGACAAAACAAAAAAAACAGTGGCAAGGGCCCATATACCCAGCACTTTGGTTACTTTAAATGTAGTTTGGCCAGTCTTAGCATCTCTGCCAGCATCATTGCCCCCCAAAAGGCGGTGGCTTCTCAACAAGTCATTGTGCGGCCCAGAGCCTGCCGTTCAAAGCTGAGCCCCCTGGTGCCCCCGGCAATATCTCGCTCCATGTTGGAGCAGGTCAATCACATGGGAGCAAAGATCAGAAATAAAGGTCTCTGTCCTGTAACATACCCGGGCCCAAGGTGGTGATTGTTCTGCAAAGAGAATGGAAAGGGGGGTTGCAGCTCTTTTGAGTGCGTGTGCGCCCTCCCATGCAACAGAAACTCCTGACTGGGGGAGCGGAAGAGGAGAAGTGGCCCAAATACCCGGTCACCAGTGTCTCCCTGCCAGCAGCCCCGAGGTGGAAGGGGGTGTGAAAGGAGCAGGTTTCTGTCATCCTGCCACCAGCAACCTGCAACGGTGAGCCTCCCCTATCTATGAACGTGGCCAGTATGGCCCCTGGTGTTCCCAGGTGCAGTGGTGTCGGCCCCGGAACAGGGCAAGCATTTGGCTATCACCAGCATCCTGTCTCAGGTTTTCCCACCTGCAGACTAGGCAGATGTGACCCCTGGTACCTCCAGGTGCTGCTTGCCGGCACCAAATTCTCATCTGGCCGCCTGCATCTAGCTACAATTGTGTCCTGCTGTCAAGAGCCGGGCTGAGGTGGTCCCTGGGACCCCAGGTGCACCCTTACCCGTCCATGAACCCGAACTGTCTCGAAGAAGTTATCGATGGAAGTCGGGCTGGTGGCCCGTGGGCATGGACTGGACCAGCCTGAATATTGTGTGACACTGTGTTGTTGTGTTTGGGGTGCGGGGTACCAGCTACGAGTGATGGTATTGTGTCAGTGGTGCAAGATCCCCTCACCCAGGTTAATAAAGGGTGTGCCGGGATGTTAAATGTTAATGTGTCACCAGTAACTCGCCAACCCAGACCGCCACCCCTTGGACAACCTAGGCCCCAAGAGTGTGAAGACTAGTGGGAGTTAGAATCGAAGGATTATTGCGTGCAGTGTGCTGTGATTTTGCAGTTTGTTTTGTTGTTATGGAAAAGGAGGAGTGTTGCATGTCACCCCTCCTGGGGAACATGGGACCTCCCAAGGGTCTGTGTGTGGTCTCATGGTGGCAACCATGTGACCAAGTTAATAAAAGGGACGAGCCGCTTCCGGCTCGTCAGTCAATCCAACTATGACTCCGGTGTCGTTTCTGTAAAGCACCATGCTGGTGCAACACTGTGTGCTGTGGGCCCAAGGATGGGGCCCAGCACGAGGATGGTGCTCCTGCTGGGCAACACCATCCCTTGTGGATGCTGTGGCCATTTGAGCCAGGCGGGTGCCCCTAGAGCCGGGGCTGCTGTGAGCTGGGTGCCCCCAGCCCACGTGGTCCGCCCGGTGATCCAGGGGCGAGCAGGGTGATCCCTGCACACTAATTGCTGCGTGATCGCAGCCCAGCTGGCGCTGGTCGGGTGACCCCAACAACATCGGTGGCCCGCCCCGGGGACCGGAGGAGAGCCCCCAACAGTAAAGACGGCCAGTATTCAAATATTCGACCTCAGAAATAAGTAGGGCAGATACGGCTCTGCCGTTATTCCGACCTCGAAACTGCTGTTGCTCATTTTAGCTAATCTAGTGCCGAGCTCGTTTATCTCACTGCAGACACCGACGTTGCAACCCTCACCAGCCTCTCACAATAAGATACGAACACCAAGCCTGCACCATCACTGCAGACACCATCCTTTAACATTAGAGCTCAGCCTCCTAAACTGGCACTATAGATAACCTTGAAGAAGCTGATAATGGACCAGCCCCATTAACATTCGTTCTCAGCCGATAAACCACAACAACCAGCATGGCTTCCCAGCTGATAAACCGGATATCCCTTTGCTAGTGAACAGGGCAACTCAGTATTCTGTGTCGAACACTTATGCATTTCCCAAGCCCCATCAAAGCACCCCTAGCAGTGCTGAGAGCTACACCCCAGCCTCACGGTAATCCTCTTTAAATTAAATGTATAGCTCTGGGAGCGAACACTCAGTGCACTAGAATCAAGAGGCTGCTGGCGAAACAAAAGGATGTGAAAGGCCTGCTGTGGTGCCCAAAGCGTACAAGGCAGCGTTAGCAGGAACAGGCCCCCCAATGGAGGAAGCGCCGGTGCCCTTATAGGTGAGGGATGGCCACCTACTATTCCAGCCCCCCTCAACTCCACTCAAACATGTACTAGTTCCCATCGCCTGGCACTCCTTTCCAGGAAACGATGGTCTCCCGTCCTGCTGGTGCCCGGGCTGCAAAGAGGTGCCCTGGCTGTAAAGAGGATGAGTTCCTGCAGCTCGGGCCATATTATGTGCCTTGCCAGGGCCAGCTGGTTTCAGCCAGACCCTGGGGGCACACCCCTGCTGCCCCAACTCCCCCACCCCAGCCGAGGGGAGGGGGGCCAGAGGTGCAGTCTGCTGTGCCGACTGTCCATCTAGCGCTCCCTGCGTGGACTGGGGCATCCGCTAAGCATTCCACGCCGCCTGTATCAATTCACCATGTACCACTTGGAGTTCAAAAAGTGTTATTGTATTTTCAACAGAGATAACAATAGACATTACATATCTAATACCAAGGCCCTCACAGAGGGATACAATTTGTCTAACTTAAATGACAAGGTTAGAAAGTATATAATACATAAGTAAAGAACAAGACTGCAGGTACGCAGGGAGGAGCCACAATATACTAAAGAAAAATGATAGAATGTTACTATTAACTATAATCAGTTGAACAGAGACAGGCTCTATTACATCGGGCCTCATTCTGAGGTGGGCGCAAAGGGCTCCCGGGCACCGGTAATGACACCGGTGCTGGTAATCCCTTTGCGCCCTATTCCGAGGTCCCTTTGCCGGTCCCTCCCTTAATGCCTGGTTTTACCAGGCGTTATGGACGGGACCTGTTAAGGGATACCGGGGTCAATAACGGTACCGCAATTTGCGGTACCGTTATTGACACCTTCCCCCTTCCCATTGAGCCCTATGGGGGCTCAAATGGGAATGGGGAATGGCTTTTACAATGGGGATTTACCGGTCCCGCCAAGGTCGGACTGGACCGGTAAATCCCCATTGAACGAGGGCTGACACGGTCCCGTTATTGGTCCCGCTATTAGTGCCATGACTAGCACCAACCTCGTAATGAGGCCCATAGTGTCTGTAAGGTATATCAAAATATATTATTTAATACAGAGAAGTGGGGTGTTTATTACAAAAATATTCATAATACTGTTTATATGTGTGGGTGCGCTCCAGTGCGTACCAAGAATGGAAGGTCCATTGAAAACTCTGACTATAATGTTACTACTGAAAAGAGGCTTGGAGAAAGAGGCAGATGAGAAGAGAGAAAGATAGGAAGAAAGTAGGGGTGGGAAGGAAGGCAAAGAGGACCCATCCTATGTGAACTACAAAACCCACTTGGTCGTTTTTTATCAGGAAAGGAAGAGGTTTTTCTAATCTAAAAGCAAGGATTTTACAAACATTTTACAATCAATGCGGATTAACGATATGGGCCTGTAGCTTTTGGGGTTTACCGTTCCTTCATTGTTTTTCAGTAAGACAATAATGTTGTCTTAACCCAAAAGTGCCTGATGGTAGGTCTTTATAGTGAAAGTGGTCATATAAACTGAGTATATTAGGGGTTAAAATATTTGTAAAGGTTTGATAAAATTCTATTGGGAGACCATCTTGACCAGGTGATTTCCTTTTTTCATAGAGGAGATTGCATTCACTATCTGGCTTAGTGATTAGAGAGTCTAGGCCCCTCAGAAGATGTGTGTTATGTTTCCTTTTATGAATGTTAACGAAGAATGGATCTATTTCTGATGGATATTGGGGTTTGTAGAATTGCACAGTTGTCTGCAAAAACCTGTGTAATTTCCGGATCTGTGGTGCATTTTTTGCCACTCCAATTCCTAATGGATTACATTCCTGGTTTTTCTTTTTTACCTTTTGAGTAGCTTGCCAAGACTCTGCCTGCTGTATTTGAGCTGCCATGGTATTTTGCCTTAATATTAAGTAGTGTTATGTTAGCCGTTGCTGTAGATTTTTTATTGAAATCGAATTTTGATTTCACCTGATCTTTTAGGGTAGCGTCTGAATTGTCCAGCTGGAACTGTTTTTCTAGATTTTTGATGCTTGAGAGGGAACCCTGTAACTCTTTCTCATATTTCTTTTTTCCCAAAGCTACTCTACTGATAATTTCGCCTCTCAAAGTCGCATTGAGGGTGTACCAAGTTATTTCCATATTAGTTAAATTAGGTTGGTTAAGTAAGAAAAACTCCTTGCAGAATTCAGCCATCTTTTGGCGAAAGTTGTATCTTTAAGAAGTGTTGTGTTTCATCACCATCTTTTGTTTTGGTTTTTGGTGAGGTTAATATCTAATACAATTAAGACAGGTGCATTGTTGGAGAGGACACTTTGTGCTATTTTGGTCTCGACTATCTTATTTCTGATTTGGGGGCTTGTTAGGAAGTAATCAATTCTAGAGTATGATTGGTGAGTGTTGGAGTGTCATCTGCCGCTGCCGAGATTGGCGGATACTTCCGCGTACCGCTTGCAGTATGGGTTGAGAAGCTGATAGTCCTTCCTCTAGCTTTACAGCACGGGTACCGTCCCAGTTTCCGCAGCGCGTAGACCGCCGGGAGTATTTATTCCACTTCCTCCCAGCAAACCCCGCTGGTTTGTTTACTCATCTTCCAGGTTTTTCGCTTGTAGCTGACCCTCCTCTCGGACCGCCAGCTCTCTCTTAGCCTACCTTGTCTTTGTTGTCTCAACGAAGTTCTCAGCTCTCCGTTACTGTTCCTCCTCCTCTTTCTGCACTCTGCCCCTGCCCGGATCGCGCCGCTCCATTTCGAGACGCGGAGCCAGTGCTCTTTCTGTATTCTTTCCCTTCCTTTTCTATTCCCAGCGTCCTTCTTCCGGTGGCGCTCCCGTAGTCCCCTTTTCTCTCTGTTTCCTCCTTTTTGTCTGCTCCAGGTTTTCCTGTGTCTGCCGGGCAGCGCTGATTCAGCCACACCTACCTGCTCTAAGTCCGCTGCGGCTCCTCTCCGCTGTTCTGATACTTGCCTCTTCCTGGTTCCGGTAATCCTCCACATCTGCAACATCAGATCAGAAGTCCCACTGGTAGTCAGACCAAGAGCACCTCGGAGCCTTTCAAGGGTTTTTTCTGCCATAAGGCTTTTTCCCTTGTTCTTCGGCTTGATTCCGGAAAGGGAGCCACATGTGGCTTCCCTCCGTGACAAGCACTTGCCATCAAAGAAGGAGAAAGACTACCTCGCCAGACACAAACTGTCCTCCAAAAGCTTCGACTCAAGCAGCCCAGGTGGGGAAAAGAGGGGTGAGGTGGGAGTGAAAGGTACACAGAAAGGACATGGAGTAGAATGTGTAATCCAACTCGTCTGGATTCCATAATCTCCAAATGTCAATTAAACTGAGTTTCTCTTCCATTTTTATCTGAGATTTATGAGCTTTCCCCACCCGAGAAACGTACTTTTTATCTTCTATCCAGAAATGGGTCAATTGGAAGCTTCAGTCTCATCAAATTATGAGATTATCTTCCGCTAGGGATTCTATCTTCTTACTCATGAAGTTTCAGAAGGATGGATCGCTATAGGTCGGTGCGTATAAATTAATTATATGGTATTTATTGCCATTTATTGGCAATGAGCAAAATATCCATCTTCCTTCAGAGTCTGACTCAGAGTGAATGATGGTTGCCTTTATAGAAGATTTAACGAGAATTATAACCCCATGCTTTTTAGCTGAGGTTTGAGAGTAGGGACGTCGATTCACCAAAATGCCAGAGTTAGTGGAAGTGACATCACACACCAGATATCACACAAAGTGATGTCACATGACCTTTGACCTGGAGGGTATCAGTTCTTTTTTAACCCTGTTGACATCACCGGAAGTGGCTTGCGGGCATAACAGCAAAAAATTTTTCACATAATTGTGCAATTTTTAAAATACTAAATAGTTACAATAGTAGATAACAATATTGTAGAAACCAACCACATTTTAACAAAGGTGCTGCCTTCATATGCCATGGATGGCGGTCATGATATGATAGGGTTAGACCTAATAGATTCAACAAAGGCCGAGGCACTGCCATAGATGTGCCACTTGAGCATTGTATGGCCAGTTACTTCCATATTATGCCAGTTATAGCTGCATGTCAGGTATTGCCATTATATGATAAGTGGAGCCCCTATGTTGCCAGTTGTGCGATATTACAGTATCCAAAAATTCAATAGATGTAAGTCACCAACAATGCACAGGAGCATTAATGCTTTGATTCATGATAATGATTTCTTATTCATATAGCGCTTTTTGCCAAAGCACTATTTAAAGCGCATAATTTAAAGACAATTATCATTCCAATCAAAGTTGGTTCTCATTTATCAACCTTAGAAGAATGAAAGGCTGAGTTGGCCTTGCAGGGATTCGAACTTGTAGCTCACACATAGATAGCAGCAGCGAGTGTGTGACCCACTAAGCTATTTTACCCCTTTGCTATTAAAAATACATTGCCACAATAAGAAAATGTGTAAAAACTGACTGCACAGTGCAGGCTAGACACATAATAACATTTATCATGCTTACGGTAGCCGTGTTGATGCACAGTAAAAAATGCCATGTCACAGTGAGACATACCTTGATGGGTTGCACCAAAATGTCAATCTAATCATGTAATACCACTTATCATGCTTTCTTCATCATAGTGGCCCAGAAAAATATACCAGACTACAGTAAGGAAAGGCTAGACTGGCTGCACCCAAATGGCAGTCCAGCCAGGAAAATACACTTAATATGATTGCTTTATACACGCACTCATTCAGCGTTCACTCACACAAGCACACCCAAAAAAACTCCTTGCAAAATTCAGCCATCTCTTTGGTGAAAGTTGTATCTTTAAGAAGTGTTGTGTTTCGTCACCATCTTTTGTTTTGGTTTTTGGTGAGGTTAATATCTAATACAATTAAGACAGGTGCATTGTTGGAGAGGACACTCTGTGCTATTTTGGTATTGACTATCTTATTTCTGATTTGGGAGTTTAGTAAAATTGAGTTTCTCTACCATTTTTATCAGAGATTTATGAGTTTTCCCCACCCGAGAAACTTACTTTTTATCTTCTATCTAGAAATGGGTCAATTGGAAGCTTCAGTCTCATCAAATTACGAGATTATCTTCCGCTAGGGATTCTATCTTCTTATGGAGTTCCAGAAGGATGGGTCGCTATAGGTCGGCGTGTATAAATTCACTATATGGTATTTATTGCCATTTATTTTCATTGTCTACATACCACTTTTGTATGTTGCGAATCTGCTGCTCCATTGATCTTATTTTGGGTGTGAGAGTCTCTTGCTTTAGAGCCCTCTTTTTAGTTTCTTGGGCTTCAAGATCCATTTTATTTAGTTTTTCTTCATTTGCATCTAGTTTGGCAGTGGTTGCTTCCAAGAAGGGTCTGAGACTCTTGAGCTCTGACATAATCATATCGAGCAAAGGGTCACTCTGTGATTTATGAGGCGACAGAGGGCCAACCTTGGGTCTATTTAAATAGCTGTTGATTGGATCCTTTTGAGAGGTTGTTTGACTTGTTTACCTTGATGATGTTGGTTCTGGTTTTGAGTATCTAGATAAGGAGATGATGATGAGGATCTTTGTGCAGTGCTTCTGTATAGTAAGAGTGGTCAGAGGGCAGGCCTTCTTTAATTGCAGCTTCCATTCTTAAGACTTTTGCTTAGCTCCTGCTCACTCTGTATCCACCAATCACAACTGCAAAATGTACAGGACAAATTCTTGAAATGTGATTGTGGTAGACACTGCTTCCACGACTGACCTCCACGGTTTTTCAATTTGATTGTTGAGCCTGATGGTGTGTGCTATTTGGCATCACATATGCACATTACATCCACTCTCAACTCCTATAGCCTGGATTTGGAACTGAGGGTTTAGCTGCAAGTGAGAGCAGGAAATGGACTTCCACACTACAGTAGTGGATAGGCTTTCGATGTTTTAACACCTTCACCCACTGTTACACCGGCTGACATATTGATTTGTTGTAGCATACCTCCATTAAGGTAGAGCGTCGTTCTAATTTGATGTTGGAAACTGCTGGAAATCGGTGCCGTAGAATTGCTTGTGATAGGAACTTGGAATCAATTCATGCTACAGCCCATACGTGCATTGAGTACATTTAGACCGCAGATAATTCATAAACACAGCAGGTTCAGATTACTATTAGGCACATTGATATCCTTTTCAGTTTTTTTATATTTCTCTTCACATGTAACTGAATTTCATGTGCTTTGACCGTGGGGGAGGTCTATACTCTTATGCAGCACATTGCAGAACATTGGGCGTCCAAAGCGAAGGACAGTCAAAGAAAAGGGCAATTCCTGTTTGGATATGTTTGGACCAGGAGGATCCAGGGTCCGACCCCTTGCTAAAACAGCTGGTAAGCAAGCACCAACATGTGTTTACACCCTCTGTCCCCACAGGCCATCCCCACCCTCTCTGGTCACCCTGTGTTGTTCCCTTGTGCCCCTCCCCCTTCCCGCACATAGGAGTCTGTCCTGATACATTCTGGTTTCACCATCACCGTCTTGTGGCCAATGCTGGATTTTACTTTTATGGACTTCATTGATTCACGGTGCGTCACCCTTTCTCAACTCTCTTGCTGGACTTCCTTTGCATTTTGTACTCATGGTGGCCCTGAATCATATTGTTCCCATCTTCATCTTGCATCCTGGCTTGCAACATTATGTGTTACTACTGACATCTGCAATGGTATTCGCTCTCTCCTCTTTCTTCTCCACTCTTTTTAACAGCTTACTCTCTGTTCTCTCCTCGCCTCCCCTCTCCCTTTTCCTATGTCCTCCTATCCTCCCCTTACTTTCTTCCATGCACTTACTCTATCAGAATTGTCCCTGGACCTACTAAGATAGCAACCTCGTCTGTCGCTCGCCGATCCCCTTACTGTTCCCCCCCCCTCCCTCCAGCACTATCTGAAACGTTGTCAGGCCTAGTACGATAGATGCTTGTTTTGTTCCTCCCCTCCCTTTCTGCACCCCTCTCCCTCATCTTTTGTTTTTCTCCGGCTCTACTGGAAATGTCGTCAGGCCTAGTTCGGTAGTCACCTGTCTGTTTCCATTTCCTTCCCACTCTCCCCCCTCCCTTCCTTATCTATGTCTTAGCTCTTGCACTATCAGAAAGGTCGTCAGGCCAAGTACGATAGTTCATTTCACATCCTTAATGTTCATGGCCTGTAAGAATGTCACTGTATTTTCCCTTGTTCCCTCCCTTGCCTTGAAGCGCTTTGAAACACATTGTGTATAGGCGCTATATAAATAAACTATCATATCATAGCATTGCTGAATACAGGGGGTTTACTTTGTGATCGTGTAGTGCATGGGTGAGTGATCAGTAGGAAATGCAGGAGGCAGCCCCCGTTCTGTATTCATGAAAAGGTTCTAGATTCACATTGCTCCCAGAGTGGCATTGTATCATCTTGGACAGCGATGCTCTGGATGAGTTGAAAGTGATGTGAATTTAGCACCCAGGTGGTGTTTAGTTTTAACGTGCAGTCCGGAGGTTATAGTTTGTAGAAAATAAAGCGGATGACACCACTTTTGCACTACTAATATTTAATATTGCAGGGCCTCCTTCGATATGTCAATATAATTCAGGCTTTGGAGAGCTGTGCGCGGACCCTCTGTGCAGGCTTTTGACTGCGGCAACTCTGGTGCGGCAACTCTGGCATCCCCCACCGAGACGGAGGCCCTACATTTATCTTCCCCAACCTCTGCTCTGCAGTGCTGCGACACCACCGGTAGTGTGAGAGCCACGTTAGACTCTGCGAGCAGGCGGGCAGGCATCTGACTTATCTGCTTAATGACGAGTGAGGATCATCCGATATTCGGAGCAACCCTCACTCCACTGGGGCCCACGCCAAACAGGAACCAAGGTTTTTAGGCCCATAGAGTCTGTGGTGTCCCGATCTGGGATGAACTGGGTTCTGATTAATTAATGGAAAGTGTTTTGATGTAATGTATTATGGAAAATGTGTAAATGTTTTTGCTAGGATGCACTTTGCTGGCCTCATGGCCGAATAAAATTGTTTGATGACTTCTGACATCTAATTATGCGTTTTTATTGCATATATCTTTGAATTATGGTCATGGTGGATCTCTTGAAAGACTGGATAGAGTGGAGCCACACGCTCAAGCGTCCATCTACGATGGCACCAAGCCATGTCCCCCTACTTTGCATGCAGAAGGATTTACACACAATGGGCCTCATTAGGACCCTGGCGGTAAGGGGTCTACGCCAGCGTTAGCTGCGCCGACCCCTTACCGCCAACTACGAGTTCCCAAAGCGCCATGGTCACTTCTACGCCCGCTTTTTGCGGGCGGAGAAATCCATGGCGCTATGGGACCTTGGTGTTAATTACGCCACCGTAATGTACGGTGGCGTAATTAACGCCTTCCCCACTCCCATTGAGCCCTATGGGGCCGAAATGGGAATGGGGAAGGGTAAACGGGTCAATGGGGACTTACCGCCCCGCCAACCTCGGAATGGGGCGGTAAGTCCGCCATCCGCCATGGCGTAAACGGACTTTACGCCATGGCGGAAAAGTCCGCCGATGGCGGAAAAAATCCGCCAGGGTCCTAATGAGGGCCAATGTATTGTTTAGAATGCAGCCCTTCATCCAGTAGATCACCTCAGCCCCCTTCCCCGGGCACGGCAACAGTGGGAGAGTTGGTGGCCCCACCACCAATCAGCCAAGTCCACAAAGTACAAGGAGAAGGAGTGAAAATGCATCAGCAATGGTGCTCGCAAGAGGTCAAGTACACACAGGAAGCGCTCAACAACAGGGAGGGCGGATGCGCTCATTTATTGGATGTGTCAACTGTCAACGGGACGAATCATTGGTCAATATGCAGCCAGATATGTGGAAATATAGAATAGTAAATGTAAGGGAGTGTTTGATGCATTTGAGGCATGGAATGCTGACAGTATTACTGTCAGATCGCAGCCATCATTTGTGTTAGTGAGCGCTGCTCAGGTGAACTACAGGATGTGATGACAGAGTGACTGACTGTGTGGAAATGGCATTTCTATATTCATTTAATGCAGGCAACGGTGCCCTGGAAGAACAGACAGAAGGCCAGCAGTCATTAGTGTACTGGAGTTCTGTTACCCTTACTACCAGGAAGGGCAGCCACCATTAATGGCAGGGAGTGCTGTTCTCATGAATGCTCAGCAGTTCACCCATCATTAGCGCCTGTGAGTGCTGTCTGTGACTAATGTGAGGACAGCACCTGGGGTCTTCCGTAAGTGCCTCCACTAACTGCAGAGACAATTCGGGGTACTTTGTGCACCATTTCCAAGACCATTAGTGGGGGGCTACGTGGCAGGTGTTTTTGGAGAGATACTTGAATCAAAAAGCAATGGTGGTCCTTGCCCCTGAACTATTTTACCTTAACCAGTTACTCGAGTTTGCCATGTGTCTGCGCCCTGTTCACTCCATTCCAGTTTTATCCCTATCAGGAGCGAATCATTTCTTTTTACACTTTGCCTTAAAGTCTTGTAGAATTTGGATTGTTGTTTTTTCAGCAGGTTTGACAGACATCCTAAACTGCGCTACACAATACGGAAGAATGGCCATTGGTTTGTGGTTTTGGTAATCCACTTTGCCCAGTTGACATACATCTAAGACTTTCTTTGGTGGTAGTTGGTGCAGTATACCTTACTTACAAGTCACTGCTGGACCTGGCCCCCCTGGAAAAGAGAATGCACCCCCACACAAGCTATTCTAATTGCATGACTGCTTACAAGTGACGACCACCCTCCCCCACCTACGACAGTCCTTTTTTGCCTCTCGTGTACGTCTGCATTTTACATTATTTCTGTTTTACTAATATCTCTCTACTCTAATTGGCCACCTGATCTTCCCCCTCACCCATGGGCGATGTGCGCATTCCATAGCCCAGCAGGGTGTGCCCGACAGATTGGGCATGTTGGTGCATTGAGCCGCTTGGGGCAAGCAAAGTGCATTTAGAGAGAGCTCTCCTGCTCACCTACCCAACTTTTTTCAATCCATCTTTGAGGAATGGGTAGGACAGGTGTAGTGTTTTTTTTCCTTCGTGTAAGGATAGTTTTACAGTGAATGCACGCATATAACATTCTGTTACCATGACGGCATCTTCGTGTGTGGTTCCAGAATGTTGATGGAATCATACACGAAGATGTTGCTGAAAGAGATTGGCCTTCCCGGGGTCCTACCATTAAACGTAGAAGTTTGTTATACACATAACGTGTAGTTGTGTAATAATTGCTGCAACAATACACAACACTTCGATACGGAAATGCACAGTAGTGGTTGGAGTTTATTGCCTGACAGTAGATCTATCGTCTGGCCATATGCTAGTCTTGGGCCTTAACAGTGATGAACTTCAGGCATAAAATCGGTACAGTTAAGAATTGCTCAATTGAAAACTGTCTGGTTCACTTTTCATTTTGACCCCTGTACCTAGTAAGCTCACAATAGTTTTTCTATCTCTGTTTTAGCACCCGCAGCATGGCACAACCTTCCTTTATACAGTACATCTGGGCACAGCAATCCCTCCACTGGTTGCCTATCGATGCTAGGGTTAAATTCAAAACATTGGGCCTCATTACGATCCTGGCGGTATGGGGTAAACGGCACTGTAAAATGTGCCGGCACCGTTTACCCCGTACCGTCTCATTACGAGGTCCCCTCGCGGGACCCAGGAAGCAACACCTGGTCAAACCAGGCGTGCTTACTCGTAATGGCCCGTTGTTTGCTCCCTCTCCCATTCCCATTCCCCTATGGGGGCTGAAATGGGAATGGGGAAGGACCGGGTCTGGATCCTTGGAGGGAGGAATTACCAGGCCTTCCGAACTCAGAATAGCCCGGTAATTACTCATTCTGAGGACCCGGACCCTGACGCAATAGCGGCATGGCTACCACCGAGGTCGTAATGAGGCCCATTGTGTTTGATTCATTGTGCACTGAATGGTAAAGTATGTTTAGCTTTTCAAGAGAAGCTTCACAGCTATAACCCAGGCAGAGATCCACCAACGCAGCATTTCTGTGCGTGCCTAGATATAGGAAGGAGCAGCTGGGTGGAAGAGCCTTATCTGTGGCTGGGCCTAGGCTTTGCAATTCGCTGCCCTTCCAACTATGAGCCACTGCAGATTCCGTGTCCTTTAAACAAGGGCTTAAGACCTTCCTTTTCATGTGAGTCGGCTTCTCAGTTTCTCCTCAGTATCTCCTGGCAGCGCCATGATGCCTTTGGCGCTATAGAAGAAACAGATTGATTGATTGATTGATTGATGTGGGCTATTAGTGACAATTCCCGTTCCTTTGGGCTATTATGACATGGCTCCTCCGACCTTTCCGATTCTTCTCTGACATATCTGCGTCTTCTTCCGTCACAAATGTCTCTGGGCAATTGCCTGCTCTGCACATTTATACCAAACAGTGGCTTGCCATGCCAGGTGGTCTTTTTGATGGCAGCCTCACCCTTGGAAACAACAGCAAAGTCTGAAACAGGAGGTGTGCAAGTGGGACAGGTCTGATGGCCAATCCCAAATTGCCTGGCACTGTCTTTGTTATTTAAGTGCCATTTTTAAAGTGCGTTGCGGCCATTGCTGCGGCCTCATAGCACTAACAGCACTTTGTGAGATGTGGTTGTTATTGTACAACTGAATGCGCCTTGCCAACTTCCTGCTTTTGCCCCAAGGAAGAAGGCCTCTAGGTTGGGGGAGGAGTCTTGTGAGGGGTAGGTGATTCCCAGGGTGGACATTCGTCCCTTTTCCCTGAAGGGATACTTGGCAATTTCATCAAGTCGGGCGGTGTTGCTGTCTTCTGGCCCAGCATGTTGATGGCAAAGTGGTGTTCCAGACAGCCCGTTTTGTAGGCTGCCTGCATGACGCTAATATGGCATGCGCTGTTTTTTGGATGTTTTTTGGATGGCCTCATAGGAAGTTGGTGGCATGGAGTCACTGGTTGCGTCTCCAGCAGAGAAAGGAAGGATAAAGGACAGTAGAGGAATGTAGGAAGCAAAGGCAGACCATGTGGACAGCTCTGGCTACAGGGAACCCAGTAGGGAGTCATTCAACCCCTCTCTTACCTGTCCTCCTCTCTCTATCAGCAGAGAGAGGAGGACAGGAAAGGAGGCTCTTTCTGACTGCCTTTTAACTCAGCTTCATTCGCTCTTGTGGTGATATGCAATGCGCGCCCCGCTCTGCAGCCTGAGCTTGCACAACTGATGCATGGCACTGCAGGGTGCAGTGAGTGGCAGAGGATGATCGGGTTGGTGCAAAGAAGGAACGCAAGAGGAGGACTGAGGAGAGCAGAGCCAGCCGACCCGCTGCCTGCTCTGCACTTGGTACTCACGTGTCCTTTAAGTGATAGAAATTAATTTCATGAAGTTGTGCAAATAGAAGTTGATTTACCTGCTCCAAGCATCCAGCGCCTCTGTCCTCAATGCATGCTTTGAAATGCTACAGTGGTGACAAGCTACGGGTTATACACACCGGCACATTGCAGAAGTAAAGAGCACAATACAACCAGGTCTGAGATAATATATTTGGGACTAGCCCATGTCTTAAATTCTAGTGAGTCCTGGGAAGAATTAATGATTCCCTGGAAAGAGTGGCTGGCCTTGGGATGTACGTGTCATAACCAAGCAGGAAGAAAGTCATGCTGTTGGATACATGGGGGTTGAAGACCAAAGGATTTTCAAATGACTCAAAGAACTGTCTTTACCAAATGAGTAGATGCAGATACTGTTTTTTTTTTTTTAAAAAAACTTTATTTTAATCGGTTGCAGAAGTGGATACAACATCTAGGTACAAGGAATATGAAATATCTTAACTCAGAAATCGGTCATGGCTGAGTGGCCTCATTCCGTTCTAATCCCCCTCCTTCCCCTTCAATCCCCCCTGGCCCTGGCCACATGAATCACATGCCGAGCAGTTCAAGGTCCCTTATTTCCAGACCAGAGTTATCCAGTCGGCCAACTGTGCGTATCAGAGTTTGTGAGTTTGTGCTGGAAAGTTCTGGTCATACTCTATGATTGGGGCTCAGATGTCTGTAAACCTATGCAGGAGGCATGCGTTTGCGGCCGTAACTTTCTCTGCCACTAAAATGTCCCATAGTTTGATCCAGCATAATGCAGTCCTCCAAGTGCGGGCAATCGTGATCCTTCCTGCTAGTAAAAGTTGCGTAAGGAGACGGGCGGTTTTCCCGGTTCTTGCGTATGATCCCGGCGTTGGTGCACCTAGTAAGATCACCTCTGGGCCCCTGCGAAGTGTTACTTGGGCGATGCTTTCTTTGGCGGAAATGCAGAGGTTCCAGAAGGCTTGCACGATGGGGCAAGACCACCACATATGAAAGTACGTGCCGAGCTGTCCACACGTACGCCAGCACTGAGGCATGAATGATTTTTGGAACTGGTGCAGGTGTGCAGGGGATAGTACCAGCGAAAGAGCAGTTTATGGGCACATTCACGGTTTGTGATGCAGAATGAGGAGGAGTGGGCTCTAGTCCATATATCCACCCAGGTTTGGTCCTCCAATGGGTGCCCTCGGTCTGCTTCCCATTGTGCCATGTAAGAGGGTCTAAGGGAAAGCACATCCTCTTGTATTAATTTGTAGAGGCTGGAGATCTTACCTCCTGTTGGTGCCCCCTGTAAAGTGAGTTCAAGGGGACTAAGACTTCGCGTGGTCCCCTGTCGAACTAGGGGGTGAGTGCACCAGTGCCGAAGTTGAGAGTAAGAGAATCTGTCCGTCTCGGCCAAATGGAAGGTCAATTTGCAATTTTCAAAAGTGCGAGGTTGACCGTTCTCAAAGAGTTGCCCCAAGGATTCTAGTTCGCCCTTGACCCAATTTCTAAATTTCGAAGGGTGTAATCCAAGGGAAAAGGAGGGCCCAGGCCTCATATGATTTCCTTAGATTTTAATGCCCATTCCCATATGCGAAGGGTATTATTGGTAGAAGCCAGTATCCCCGGCCAGGCCCTCTGCAGTGGGGACGGGACATACGGAAGGAAGCGAAGAGGAAGTGGGGGCCGGGACTGCTCCAACTCCACCCATTTCGGGGGTCCTGTCATCATACTCCAGGCCTGTAACTGTGCCAGCTGGGACGCCACTTGATATTTACGCAGGTCAGGGACCCCCAGACCACCCATACGGGAACTGCCCTTCATTATTTTTTGAGAGATTCTTGCCTTCTTCCCTCTCCATATAAATCTGAGCATTTTCCTCTCTAACTGTAGGGGGGGGGTAATGGAATTGTAGTGGGTAGGGAAGAGCAAAGATAGAGCTACCGTGGAAGGAGGTTCATTTTACAGGCCGTGATCCGCCCAATCAGTGAGATCTCCTGAGCGGACCACTGTTCCAGGTCCTTTTCTAATTCTTTGAAGAGAGGGGGGGTAATTTGATGAGTACACATCTTTTGAATGGGTCGGGATCCGAACCCCCAGGTAAGTTATCGATTTCCCATTCCAAGGAATGGGGCTTAGGGGCCTGAGGGCCTCCAGTTCTGCGTGTCCCAGATCTCACTCCCAAGGCTGAGGACTTCTCAAAATTAATGACAAACCCAGCTGCCGCTCCAAATCTGCCTAGTTCCTGGAGGGAGGATTCTAATGAGGAGCGGATATTAGTTATGGACAACAGTAAATCGTCCACGTAGTGCGAGATTTTGTGTTGGGAAGCACCAACTGGTAAACCTTTGATGTTGGGGCCATACGGACCCACTGGGCGAGGGGTCCATAATCAGAGCAAACAGGAGAGGGGATAGGGTGCATCCCTGTCTCTTTCCACTAGTCAAGGTGATAGGTGCAGAGAGGTTGTGATTCACCGGTAGGGAGGTTTTGGGGGACCGGTAGTTAGCCAAGACCATGTTACAAAAGCTTGTGCCAAAATGAAAAGCTTCTAAGGTCAGCTGTAGGAAGGACCAGTCTACTTTATCAAAAGCCTTGGAGGCGTCCAACGGTAGCAAGGCCAATTCATGCGAATCCTGGACTGCGATGTCCACTAGGGTTAGGGCTCTACGGATATTGTCCCCAGTTGAACTATTAGTTACAAACCCTGTTTGTTCAGCGTCGATCGATTTGGGGAGAATGGGCGTTAAGCGATTCGCTAAAATCTTTGAGTACATATTGGCATTAATGTTTAATAGGGAAATGGGTCTGTATGAGGTATTATCTTCGGGGACTTTCCCAGGTTTGAGGAGAAGGATGGTTACAGATTCCTGCATGGAGTGAGTAATGGATCCCGACTGGCCAAAGGAGTTGAAAAGGGCCATCAGCGGGGCTATCAGTTGGAGGCAAAACACCTTGTAAAACCTTGTCGTGAAGCCATAGGGGCCCGGGGCTCTGGGCTTCAGAGATTTGATGGCTGCCTCCACCTCCTCACCTGTGTTCAGGGTGTCCAGATCCACTCTGTCGAGCTCTTCGAGATGAGGAAGGGAAGCGTCCCGCAAGTAGTTCACCTGTCCTTCTCTATCACGGGGGGTCACTGACATCGTTTCAGAGAGGTGTGCCACTGCCAGTTGTAGCTTGATCTGTTCTGAATAATGGGCCTTGCCTTGCAGGTCTCGTAGGCATATAATGGTGTTCCTCTTCTTAGTCTTGGCAGATTTGTCCACCAGGAGTTTGCTTGCCTTGTTATTTTTAGTGTAGTAGCCTTGTTTGGATTTGGCTAGTAGATGGGCTGTTTCCTCTGCATAGTGGGCCTCCAGCTTTTTCCGGGCTACTTGCATGGATCGGTGGACCCTCAGTGACCAGCCCCCCTTGTGTTTGCGCTTGGCCTGTCAGACTTCCTCCTCCAGCTGCAAGCGGGTCTGTTATTTACGCTTGTGGTATGCTGCCCGGTGGGTAATCAGCTCACCCCTGACTACGGCTTTCATGGCGTCCCAAGTATTGGCTAGTGTCGTGTCCTCTGCTGGGTTCTCTTGAAAGTAGTTCTGTATCACTTTGGCTATAACATCCCTCAGCGTGAAATCGTTCAGGTCGGGTCATATAGACTCCAGCGGGGACAGGGAGGCGGATCCGGGTTACGGGCTCGGAGTGTTAATTTAATCGGAGCATGGCCTGACAGTGCTGTTGTCCCTATGGCCACTTCGTCCACAAAAGTGAGAATTTGCAGAGAGGTCAGCAGGAGGTCTACCCGGGATGATGTCCGATGCATGTGCGAGAAGAAGAAGTCCTTCTCGCCTTGATGTAATACCCTCCATGAGTCCACCACTCTGAGCATCCAGAAAAGATGAAGAGGTCTAGTGGCAATCTTGTAATCTCTGGGGACCGGTGGGTGCGATTTTTCCCATAGGGGGTCTGGGACTCCATTGAAATCCCCTCCAATGATTACTTGGACTTCTATGAAAGGAAGAAGTTTAGCCCCCAGCACCTAGTAGAATGCATCTTGACCCTCATTGGGGGCGTAAACTGAGAAGAGGGAGTAGAGCTATCCAAATTTCCCGACTTTAATTGCTGTGTATCGTCCATTCGTGCAACATAGCATCTGTAGTGCCCTGAATTGGATTCCCCTGGCCAGAAGTATGGCGGTCCCCCCTTTTTTAGTTCCATTGGAGGCCAGGTCTTGAAGACGGTACTGCCTGTTTCGGAGGAGTGTAAAGTCCTGTGGCAACAGGTGAGTTTCCTGAAGGAAGACTGCTGTAACGTTGCTTTCCGTTTGGTGGGAGAGTTAAGGCCCTTTACGTCCACTCAGATAAAGTTAAATTTTTGATGGGGTGAAGTTCAAGCCTTCCTTTTTATTTTATTTTCTTAGCCTTGCTATTTCCAAAGCCTAGTAAGAAACGCTCCGTGTCGGGTTCAATTTCACCGGCAAACACAAATGTCCAACTCACAACATACGGTGTTTAAGGTGCTGTTAACCCACACCACATGGAATGTCACGTGTGTGAAGTGTATCTATCTTGCACCCAGTTGAAGGATTAGAGGAAATTATAGAGTCCGACTGAGAAGGAGTCTGTGAAAAGTTTATCTCCCATTGAATCGAACTTTGAAACGCCATTTAGAGCAGTGTTTCAAAAAGAAGAACCCTCACCAGGATTCAAGTGTGTGGACACTGGAATATAAGCTGGGATAAGATATCCCCTGATGAACGGCTGACGCAAAGGATCTTTTGGACAGAAACATGTTGGGTGTGATGGAAACACAATAAACAGACCTGTTTTTTTGGATTTTAAGTGCTGGCTCTTTTGTGTTGTAGTGATACACAAAATTGCAACCTTGCCAATCAGGGCTTTAGATGACAGCATTAGCCGCTGAAAGCCAATAGTGTATTCAAAGTATGTGCTAAAAATGCTGACAGTAGTCTGTTGTAGCACTTCCATTATGCAGTAGTGAGCTACAAGGAATATGCAGGCCTAGTATGAGTGATAGGTCACATTATGCATTGTTGATAGACAGGCAGGGAGAGGGCCCTAGCTCTGTAGCTAATAGGTATTTTTGGAGTGTTTGGAACATTATGGCACCTATATAGCGCTTAGATAGCCAGTCTTAAGCGCTATAAACACTAAGCTATGGGTGCATGCCTTTTAGAGCTTGCAGATGGGGTTAATACATCCCTGCTTCCCTTAGAATATTCTGCCTCACTAACGGTAGCCCTGCATGGCCCCAAGCTAATCTCCTTTTCTCTGGGAAGGCACTGATAAGACATTCCTGAGCTTTGGCAGATGGGCTCCAGGGAGCCAGGGAGGGGCTCAGAAGAAGGAGCAGTGGAAATTAACAGAGTTGGGTTTTTTCCATGAGCCAGCCTATATTTTGCACAGGGAAAGTTCTGGAACTGTGCGTCACGGACGGGCAGCACGAGATTATAAAATACACATGCTCACATGACTCGGGTGGGAGATCGTCCTGTGGACTTGGTTCGAGCAAGATCAAGTGCCCGGAATTTGGAACTCTGACGGCATCCCGACAGCGCTGTCCTCTGAGCGGGGCTTGTTACAGCTAGCTTATGAGGGCCAGGGTCTCCCAGTGCTGATTGAAGGGGCGTAAGACTGTGTTTCTCTATATTTCTCTATGTTTATCTAAGTTCCTTGTTTCTCTATATTTTGCATTTCTCTAAGTTTTATGCTTTGTAATCTTCTCTAACTTGAATCCCAAATGTATATGAAATTCACTGTTTAGAATAAATACTAAAACTTATTGAAGGTGTCATTTGTCACTAGCATGAGATCACTGCTCAGCACAATAGAACCTGTATTTTGGGCTGAATTGGGTATTTTTTGCTATCAAAGGGCTGGCCCCGAGGAAGATTTTGCCCATATCAAGACATTTGGTGGCAGCTTTGTGGGATTTGTGAAGAGCAGTGCCTTGCTGTGAAATGACAAATTGTGTGAGAGAACACAGTGTAGAGTGAGGAGCAGGCTGTCGCATTTCCTTGGGGGTCTCACTGCAGCTCTGAGACTTCAAAAGACAGCAGCGTTGTGTCGGCTTGCCGTGGCCGATAGCTTGTGTGGTTAAGACTCCCTTCAGTAAATCAATCGTGACTGACTTATTGCTTGGGAATGGAGCCAGGGAGTACAAGGCGATAAACAAGCGGGAAATGGCTTTGTTTAAAGCGCTCTGATGAATGGTCAAGAAAGATGTATGTTCAATTAGGAAAGAATTTATCATGCGGTTTCCCCAGTTTAAAGTTGTAATTTGAAATGCAAAGTGAGACGGAGTTCTCAACTCTATTCTGTCATGAGGGCAGGGAAAAATAGTTGCAAGGATTTGACATGCAAATTGTGAATAGTAATTTAACCATTGACTCAGCCCCAGTGTGCTAGCGAGTGGGGGGCTGTAATGTTCGGAGGCGAAGGTTCGCTTTTTTGATGTATGCTTTTGAAGTGTTGACATTCCTGAAAAATAAAGTGGAGCCGTGCTTAGGAGAAAGAGTAACATCTGTGCTGAGATCCTAAAGGGTTTGTTTTTCTTTTGGCAACTGTAAATTCCATGTGCTGGTGGCGAATTCTGTTTAAAGGAAACACACTAAAATGGTTATATTGCATTTTAAGCTGTGCCATGCTTATAATGGGTGAGAGACTCACTTAAAAAAAGAAAGTGAGTGAATGTTATTTGCATTTTCGATTTTTGTGGATTGATTTGAAATTGCAGAATCAGTTTGCAATGGTTTGGGGGAAAAAAAAACAATTTATATTTTTCTAAATTGCCTCTAAATTGCCCCTGGAGTATTTTTGAGTGTTCCCACGCTATGCCATGGATTTGTACTGTTGCCTTATAAGTGATGCATGTTTGGAAATAGTGACCTGTTGACTGTGATACATGGTGAAAAATGTTGTTGACACATTTAACAGCCCACAAGCAATATAGAGTGTGGGTTGCTCTTGCAGAAGGAAACCGTGCAGGGAGCTGCACTAAATATGGCATTTTTTAAATGCACTGAAATAAGTGGTTATATTCTGGCAATGGTACAACAGAATGAAAAAATCTGTGTGTGATAAGATAGCAAAAAGATTTAGTGGGTTGTGGGTTCTTTTGAAAGATCGCACATTGCATTGGAGTGAGCTCGTGAAGCCAAACTACAAGGTTACGAGGTCACGAGGAAAAAGGAGAGAAAAAAAAACGTATGCTTTTAAATGAGACATTAATCAGTTCAAAACAGGCTAAAAGACGCTTTCACATTTTGCAAAATTACATGGAGTAGAATCTGATGACAAGAAAAGTGCCCCTTTTGAAAATAAGAGTCTTGCTGTGTGTGCAGAGCTTGTGCCTTGAAGCTGTCTTGGGCGAGGTGCAGGAAGGCAAACAAAAGCAGAATACTGCACTCCTGTTTAATGCAAGAAAGAGTTAATCTGGATGAACTGTCTGAAACGAGTGCCTTTCCACTGAAGCCGCCACAGTTTAACAGTTATAGAGCAAAGAGATAAGCTTGCTGCGCGAAGGATAAACAATGACATTCCTGCATTCCATCCCCTGTGAGAGACACCGCAGCGTGAGCAAAAAAATGAGGAGAGGGGGTGCAAAGACAGAAATGCTGATGTACGCATGCTTTCTAACGGCATGCAATAACAGAGCTGATCAGAGGTAAAGAATTTGCCCAGTAACACTGGAAGGAAAACAAAGGCTGCATGCAGGATGGCAGATGGGCACATCACATCTGAACATTTGGGGAACCTGTGCATCTGTGAATGGGCTAAGAAAAGACAGCTGCCCATTTCAAGAGACATTGCTATGCAAACCGCATTCCCATGCACCATGTGATGTGATGTGAAGTGAAACGCTATTGCTGTGCAAGCTGCATCCCAGTGCTCCATGTGATGCGAACTGAAGTAAAGCGCTGTGCACTGGAGAAGAAACCTCTAGGCGCTTTGAGAAGAGAAAATACACAGCTGGCAAAATGCAATCTACATTGCCAGGGCTGGAGTAACTTACAAAGACATTATGGCATTCCAGATGGAAGCAAAACTAACATAAAGCGCTTAGCCGTTTTGCAAGAGACAACATGCAGAGCGGGGCTTTGGAGTACAACATGAACACTGCACATTAGCCATGATTCAGAAGCCTCACGGCTTAGTGCAAGAATGAATGATTTGTTGAAGCAACAAAAGAAACTGACTTAGACTATCGCGCTCAAAGGGGTGGGCCAAGAAATCAGCAAACACCCTTTGAGAAAAATGATAAGTGAAACAACCAGAGGCTTGGAAGACACTAGCTGTATGGAGAAAAATAAACAAAGCTGCTTGTACAACTGCAGGCGGTATTGGACTGAAAGACTTTACCTTTGAAAAATGGAGTGATGCCAGCAGGGCAAACTAAATCAAGATCATGAGACACTGGAAGCAAGTTGGCGCCTGGCATTTGTGATCACTTTGGTGAAAAAGAAAAGCATTGTGCGACCAGGGTACTTATTATATGGCTTTTGTAAAAGCACAGATCAGTCTGAGGTACCATTGACCAACTATGATCGCATTGCACAAATGAGTTTGTGATTAGGCAGTTACACCCCGTATGCTTGAGTGTAAATAAGCCCCCAGAAACATGCAGAAGGGTGATAAATAATTGCAGTAGCAATGATAAAGTGTGTAGTTACCTGATGAGACGTCTGAAGATGGGGGTGGTGTTCAGGGAAGGGGTGGATAACGCTGATATTGAAGTTTTGATGACATCCTAACATTTCTGTTTGTATTTTGCCTAGGCAAAAAAAGCAAGACAATAGCGCGCCATTGACAGAAGTAGATGTATTAAATTTGTGGGTGACACTGATCAGTCAAGCAAACTGTGCTCAGAGAAAGCGAATTACTGCGAAACGTCCTGCACCGCACTCAATGCTGCTAACATGCATGACGTATGAGGACATTTGTTCTGCAACCTGCAAAAGGTGTCCAACAGAGTAATAACTTTTGCTGAACTGGCATGGTGCAGACTTGGCTAGTTATCAAATATTTGATGCTACGCATTCAAATGATTCAGTTGCTGGAAATAACTTAATTGACATGTCTTGCCTTTCTTGTTTAAAGGACTATGGACAATGAGTTGTGGACTGTAAGATCATGCACCACAAACAGCTGTGTGACACAGCACTTTAATGCTAACACATTGAAAAATGGTTTTTAAATGCACTTTTTGAGATGAATCTGAAAAAACGAAATGGTTTTGCTCTTCCAACTGAATTGCTTTAACCAGAGATGTTTTGCTTTTTGAAAAAAAAAAAAAACTTCTACGTTGCACGTAGGCAGGAAAATGATTTATGAATTGTTGGGGCAGCAGGATTATGCAAGCAAGAGCGTAATTTATTTTGAGATAAGATGAGTGCGCACATCAAAGTCACCTGTGCGTAGGTTAAGATTCTTAATTGAAGTAATGCTGCCAAGTGTGTGAGCTCTAATTTGAGATGGTAATCTTTGAAACACTGGATACTTTTACAGCCAGCTTAAGGCAGGTAAATGAAACCATGACTGACTTGATGTTTGATTTTATGACACATAGTGTGACACGGTTTTTGTTAAACCAACCAGTTTCATGTTTTTGTGGGGACAGCTGTCTCCAGCACACTAATGCAAAGAGTCATCTTTTTGATTGTAGACATTTGGAATAATTCTTTGGAAAAGCGCTACAAATGAGTATCCACATGGAATCGCTAGCGTACTGGCCTGGCACATTGTCAGACATCTTTTGTCACTGACTCATATGACTGGTGTCTATGAAGTCATAGGCCCAAATGTTTCAGTGAATGGATACAACGATTTGTTTAGTTTGTTTAATGTTGTTTTTCTGACCAGGAACTGCAGCGACTGTTCTCGCCAAGATTTTATGGTCTATAACTTAACTAAATGCATTTTACACAATGGTGTGATGAAACAGCCACTGCCGGAGGGTAGTATGGTGTTTGTGGCTAAAACTAGTATTGTATATGGTAGATATCCCATTTGAAGAAGGGTATTCTCCAAGTCACAATAGGTAGACACTGTGAACATGTTAGATTTTCCAGTAGTAAGGCAATATTTAAATTGTAGGCTGGTAATGCACACCTCCATTATTACAGTGATACACTTAGACATAGATTTATCATGAGGCAATGTTTCCTTAGTACTACCAAGCTGCTACAAATGGAGTCCATTTCTATGGCCCATCACTAGAGTGCGCGTAGCTAGGGAGCTAGATTCATTAATTGCAGGAGCTTTATATGCTTGTGACATAGAAACTGTGCACAATAAGCTAGCCACTATGGGTTCTGATGCCAACTCTGCTATAGAACTTCTAGCCTAGTGGGGTTCATTGATACGCCTAACACTGCTACAAGTATTGACAACCACTGAAGATGGCAGAATTTTAGGTATGAAGACATTTTTTCTGCCATAGGGCAGGTCAACAAGACTGCTAAATACACACGATGCATTGTATGGCAAACATTGTTTAATCAGCAGGTGTTGGCTTTTTACTGAGTGGGGCGACCATCCTCCACACACTGGCACGCAGAGCTACAGTTACCAGCATACATATGGATCAAATTGCTTGCTTTTGATTGCATGAATAACACATGCCATGCTTGATGTAAATTAGTAGAATTGTTTTTATTTAGATAACCTGGTGCCCATGGGTTCACCTTGTTCACGAAATTAGATGGTTTCTGGTTGGGTTCCACATACATGGGGGAAGTGTCTAATCACACAGCCCATAGTCACGTTTGAATGCCCTGGGATCAGGGGGAGGGTAGGCCCTTAGAATGAAAGGATGCCAGGTTTTAGAATTGATAACCATACATAAATGCAATAGTGCATTGTAGATTAGACTACACTGGATTGCCTTGACATTCTAACTGCATGCTGCTTTTTAACTGACAATCAGTTATACAATAATTATTTAGGTATTGTTGTGTAGGCCAGGTTTTGGCTAGAGTAAATGTCCATGTTCACTTTGTGTAGGTATTTTTGTGTAGGCCAGGTTTTGGCAAGGGTATATGTCACTGTTCACTTTGTGTACATTTTTGTTTAGGTAGTGTTTTTTACTAACCTTGCATGCCACGCTAACTAACCGCTAGAAGGTAGTTTGCTTAAACCTCTTGCAAAGCCCCAAGGTCTTTATCACTGCACTAAATACTATATTGATGTGTATTAGTCAGCATTTGTCGCACACACGTTGAATAGGGGTGGAATGTAGTGATACACAAAATTGCAACCTTGCCAATCAGGGCTTTAGATGACAGCATTAGCCGCTGAAAGCCAATAGTGTATTCAAAGTATGTGCTAAAAATGCTGACAGTAGTCTGTTGTAGCACTTCCATTATGCAGTAGTGAGCTACAAGGAATATGCAGGCCTAGTATGAGTGATAGGTCACATTATGCATTGTTGATAGACAGGCAGGGAGAGGGCCCTAGCTCTGTAGCTAATAGGTATTTTTGGAGTGTTTGGAACATTATGGCACCTATATAGCGCTTAGATAGCCAGTCTTAAGCGCTATAAACACTAAGCTATGAGTGCATGCCTTTTAGAGCTTGCAGATGGGGTTAATACATCCCTGCTTCCCTTAGAATATTCTGCCTCACTAACGGTAGCCCTGCATGGCCCCAAGCTAATCTCCTTTTCTCTGGGAAGGCACTGATAAGACATTCCTGAGCTTTGGCAGATGGGCTCCAGGGAGCCAGGGAGGGGCTCAGAAGAAGGAGCAGTGGAAATTAACAGAGTTGGGTTTTTTCCATGAGCCAGCCTATATTTTGCACAGGGAAAGTTCTGGAACTGTGCGTCACGGACGGGCAGCACGAGATTATAAAATACACATGCTCACATGACTCGGGTGGGAGATCGTCCTGTGGACTTGGTTCGAGCAAGATCAAGTGCCCGGAATTTGGAACTCTGACGGCATCCCGACAGCGCTGTCCTCTGAACGGGGCTTGTACAACTGCAGGCGGTATTGGACTGAAAGACTTTACCTTTGAAAAATGGAGTGTTGCCAGCAGGGCAAACTAAATCAAGATCATGAGACACTGGAAGCAAGTTGGCGCCTGGCATTTGTGATCGCTTTGGTGAAAAAGAAAAGCATTGTGCGACCTGGGTACTTATTATATGGCTTTTGTAAAAGCACAGATCAGTCTGAGGTACCATTGACCAACTATGATCGCATTGCACAAATGAGTTTGTGATTAGGCAGTTACACCCCGTATGGTTGAGTGTAAATAAGCCCCCAGAAACATGCAGAAGGGTGATAAATAATTGCAGTAGCAATGATAAAGTGTGTAGTTACCTGATGAGACGTCTGAAGATGGGGGTGGTGTTCAGGGAAGGGGTGGATAACGCTGATATTGAAGTTTTGATGACATCCTAACATTTCTGTTTGTATTTTGCCTAGGCAAAAAAAGCAAGACAATAGCGCGCCATTGACAGAAGTAGATGTATTCAATTTGTGGGTGACACTGATCAGTCAAGCAAACTGTGCTCAGAGAAAGCGAATTACTGCGAAACGTCCTGCACCGCACTCAATGCTGCTAACATGCATGACGTATGAGGACATTTGTTCTGCAACCTGCAAAAGGTGTCCAACAGAGTAATAACTTTTGCTGAACTGGCATGGTGCAGACTTGGGTAGTTATCAAATATTTGATGCTACGCATTCAAATGATTCAGTTGCTGGAAATAACTTAATTGACATGTCTTGCCTTTCTTGTTTAAAGGACTATGGACAATGAGTTGTGGACTGTAAGATCATGCACCACAAACAGCTGTGTGACACAGCACTTTAATGCTAATACTTTGAAAAATGGTTTTTAAATGCACTTTTTGAGATGAATCTGAAAAAACGAAATGGTTTTGCTCTTCCAACTGAATTGCTTTAACCAGAGATGTTTTGCTTTTTGAAAAAAAAAAAAAAACTTCTACGTTGCACGTAGGCAGGAAAATGATTTATGAATTGTTGGGGCAGCAGGATTATGCAAGCAAGAGCGTAATTTATTTTGAGATAAGATGAGTGCGCACATCAAAGTCACCTGTGCGTAGGTTAAGATTCTTAATTGAAGTAATGCTGCCAAGTGTGTGAGCTCTAATTTGAGATGGTAATCTTTGAAACACTGGATACTTTTACAGCCAGCTTAAGGCAGGTAAATGAAACCATGACTGACTTGATGTTTGATTTTATGACACATAGTGTGACACGGTTTTTGTTAAACCAACCAGTTTCATGTTTTTGTGGGGACAGCTGTCTCCAGCACACTAATGCAAAGAGTCATCTTTTTGATTGTAGACATTTGGAATAATTCTTTGGAAAAGCGCTACAAATGAGTATCCACATGGAATCGCTAGCCTGGCACATTGTCAGACTGGCCTGGCACATTGTCAGACATCTTTTGTCACTGACTCATATGACTGGTGTCTATGAAGTCATAGGCCCAAATGTTTCAGTGAATGGATACAACGATTTGTTTAGTTTGTTTAATGTTGTTTTTCTGACCAGGAACTGCAGCGACTGTTCTCGCCAAGATTTTATGGTCTATAACTTAACTAAATGCATTTTACACAATGGTGTGATGAAACAGCCACTGCCGGAGGGTAGTATGGTGTTTGTGGCTAAAACTAGTATTGTATATGGTAGATATCCCATTTGAAGAAGGGTATTCTCCAAGTCACAATAGGTAGACACTGTGAACATGTTAGATTTTCCAGTAGTAAGGCAACATTTAAATTGTAGGCTGGTAATGCACACCTCCATTATTACAGTGATACACTTAGACATAGATTTATAATGAGGCAATGTTTCCTTAGTACTACCAAGCTGCTACAAATGGAGTCCATTTCTATGGCCCATCACTAGAGTGCGCGTAGCTAGGGAGCTAGATTCATTAATTGCAGGAGCTTTATATGCTTGTGACATAGAAACTGTGCACAATAAGCTAGCCACTATGGGTTCTGATGCCAGCTCTGCTATAGAACTTCTAGCCTAGTGGGGTTCATTGATACGCCCAACACTGCTACAAGTATTGACAACCACTGAAGATGGCAGAATTTTAGGTATGAAGACATTTTTTCTGCCATAGGGCAGGTCAACAAGACTGCTAAATACACACGATGCATTGTATGGCAAACATTGTTTAATCAGCAGGTGTTGGCTTTTTACTGAGTGGGGGCGACCATCCTCCACACACTGGCACGCAGAGCTACAGTTACCAGCATACATATGGATCAAATTGCTTGCTTTTGATTGCATGAATAACACATGCCATGCTTGATGTAAATTAGTAGAATTGTTTTTATTTAGATAACCTGGTGCCCATGGGTTCACCTTGTTCACGAAATTAGATGGTTTCTGGTTGGGTTCCACATACATGGGGGAAGTGTCTAATCACACAGCCCATAGTCACGTTTGAATGCCCTGGGATCAGGGGGAGGGTAGGCCCTTAGAATGAAAGGATGCCAGGTTTTAGAATTGATAACCATACATAAATGCAATAGTGCATTGTAGATTAGACTACACTGGATTGCCTTGACATTCTAACTGCATGCTGATTTTTAACTGACAATCAGTTATACAATAATTATTTAGGTATTGTTGTGTAGGCCAGGTTTTGGCTAGAGTAAATGTCCATGTTCACTTTGTGTAGGTATTTTTGTGTAGGCCAGGTTTTGGCAAGGGTATATGTCACTGTTCACTTTGTGTACATTTTTGTTTAGGTAGTGTTTTTTACTAACCTTGCATGCCACGCTAACTAACCGCTAGAAGGTAGTTTGCTTAAACCTCTTGCAAAGCCCCAAGGTCTTTATCACTGCACTAAATACTATATTGATGTGTATTAGTCAGCATTTGTCGCACACACGTTGAATAGGGGTGGAATGTAGTGATACACAAAATTGCAACCTTGCCAATCAGGGCTTTAGATGACAGCATTAGCCGCTGAAAGCCAATAGTGTATTCAAAGTATGTGCTAAAAATGCTGACAGTAGTCTGTTGTAGCACTTCCATTATGCAGTAGTGAGCTACAAGGAATATGCAGGCCTAGTATGAGTGATAGGTCACATTATGCATTGTTGATAGACAGGCAGGGAGAGGGCCCTAGCTCTGTAGCTAATAGGTATTTTTGGAGTGTTTGGAACATTATGGCACCTATATAGCGCTTAGATAGCCAGTCTTAAGCGCTATAAACACTAAGCTATGAGTGCATGCCTTTTAGAGCTTGCAGATGGGGTTAATACATCCCTGCTTCCCTTAGAATATTCTGCCTCACTAACGGTAGCCCTGCATGGCCCCAAGCTAATCTCCTTTTCTCTGGGAAGGCACTGATAAGACATTCCTGAGCTTTGGCAGATGGGCTCCAGGGAGCCAGGGAGGGGCTCAGAAGAAGGAGCAGTGGAAATTAACAGAGTTGGGTTTTTTCCATGAGCCAGCCTATATTTTGCACAGGGAAAGTTCTGGAACTGTGCGTCACGGACGGGCAGCACGAGATTATAAAATACACATGCTCACATGACTCGGGTGGGAGATCGTCCTGTGGACTTGGTTCGAGCAAGATCAAGTGCCCGGAATTTGGAACTCTGACGGCATCCCGACAGCGCTGTCCTCTGAACGGGGCTTGTACAACTGCAGGCGGTATTGGACTGAAAGACTTTACCTTTGAAAAATGGAGTGTTGCCAGCAGGGCAAACTAAATCAAGATCATGAGACACTGGAAGCAAGTTGGCGCCTGGCATTTGTGATCGCTTTGGTGAAAAAGAAAAGCATTGTGCGACCTGGGTACTTATTATATGGCTTTTGTAAAAGCACAGATCAGTCTGAGGTACCATTGACCAACTATGATCGCATTGCACAAATGAGTTTGTGATTAGGCAGTTACACCCCGTATGGTTGAGTGTAAATAAGCCCCCAGAAACATGCAGAAGGGTGATAAATAATTGCAGTAGCAATGATAAAGTGTGTAGTTACCTGATGAGACGTCTGAAGATGGGGGTGGTGTTCAGGGAAGGGGTGGATAACGCTGATATTGAAGTTTTGATGACATCCTAACATTTCTGTTTGTATTTTGCCTAGGCAAAAAAAGCAAGACAATAGCGCGCCATTGACAGAAGTAGATGTATTCAATTTGTGGGTGACACTGATCAGTCAAGCAAACTGTGCTCAGAGAAAGCGAATTACTGCGAAACGTCCTGCACCGCACTCAATGCTGCTAACATGCATGACGTATGAGGACATTTGTTCTGCAACCTGCAAAAGGTGTCCAACAGAGTAATAACTTTTGCTGAACTGGCATGGTGCAGACTTGGCTAGTTATCAAATATTTGATGCTACGCATTCAAATGATTCAGTTGCTGGAAATAACTTAATTGACATGTCTTGCCTTTCTTGTTTAAAGGACTGTGGACAATGAGTTGTGGACTGTAAGATCATGCACCACAAACAGTTGTGTGACACAGCACTTTAATGCTAACACATTGAAAAATGGTTTTTAAATGCACTTTTTGAGATGAATCTGAAAAAACGAAATGGTTTTGCTCTTCCAACTGAATTGCTTTAACCAGAGATGTTTTGCTTTTTGAAAAAAAAAAAAACTTCTACGTTGCACGTAGGCAGGAAAATGATTTATGAATTGTTGGGGCAGCAGGATTATGCAAGCAAGAGCGTAATTTATTTTGAGATAAGATGAGTGCGCACATCAAAGTCACCTGTGCGTAGGTTAAGATTCTTAATTAAAGTAATGCTGCCAAGTGTGTGAGCTCTAATTTGAGATGGTAATCTTTGAAACACTGGATACTTTTACAGCCAGCTTAAGGCAGGTAAATGAAACCATGACTGACTTGATGTTTGATTTTATGACACATAGTGTGGCACGGTTTTTGTTAAACCAACCAGTTTCATGTTTTTGTGGGGACAGCTGTCTCCAGCACACTAATGCACAGAGTCATCTTTTTGATTGTAGACATTTGGAATAATTCTTTGGAAAAGCGCTACAAATGAGTATCCACATGGAATCGCTAGCGTACTGGCCTGGCACATTGTCAGACATCTTTTGTCACTGACTCATATGACTGGTGTCTATGAAGTCATAGGCCCAAATGTTTCAGTGAATGGATACAACGATTTGTTTAGTTTGTTTAATGTTGTTTTTCTGACCAGGAACTGCAGCGACTGTTCTCGCCAAGATTTTATGGTCTATAACTTAACTAAATGCATTTTACACAATGGTGTGATGAAACAGCCACTGCCGGAGGGTAGTATGGTGTTTGTGGCTAAAACTAGTATTGTATATGGTAGATATCCCATTTGAAGAAGGGTATTCTCCAAGTCACAATAGGTAGACACTGTGAACATGTTAGATTTTCCAGTAGTAAGGCAACATTTAAATTGTAGGCTGGTAATGCACACCTCCATTATTACAGTGATACACTTAGACATAGATTTATCATGAGGCAATGTTTCCTTAGTACTACCAAGCTGCTACAAATGGAGTCCATTTCTATGGCCCATCACTAGAGTGCGCGTAGCTAGGGAGCTAGATTCATTAATTGCAGGAGCTTTATATGCTTGTGACATAGAAACTGTGCACAATAAGCTAGCCACTATGGGTTCTGATGCCAGCTCTGCTATAGAACTTCTAGCCTAGTGGGGTTCATTGATACGCCCAACACTGCTACAAGTATTGACAACCACTGAAGATGGCAGAATTTTAGGTATGAAGACATTTTTTCTGCCATAGGGCAGGTCAACAAGACTGCTAAATACACACGATGCATTGTATGGCAAACATTGTTTAGTCAGCAGGTGTTGGCTTTTTACTGAGTGGGGGCGACCATCCTCCACACACTGGCACGCAGAGCTACAGTTACCAGCATACATATGGATCAAATTGCTTGCTTTTGATTGCATGAATAACACATGCCATGCTTGATGTAAATTAGTAGAATTGTTTTTATTTAGATAACCTGGTGCCCATGGGTTCACCTTGTTCACGAAATTAGATGGTTTCTGGTTGGGTTCCACATACATGGGGGAAGTGTCTAATCACACAGCCCATAGTCACGTTTGAATGCCCTGGGATCAGGGGGAGGGTAGGCCCTTAGAATGAAAGGATGCCAGGTTTTAGAATTGATAACCATACATAAATGCAATAGTGCATTGTAGATTAGACTACACTGGATTGCCTTGACATTCTAACTGCATGCTGCTTTTTAACTGACAATCAGTTATACAATAATTATTTAGGTATTGTTGTGTAGGCCAGGTTTTGGCTAGAGTAAATGTCCATGTTCACTTTGTGTAGGTATTTTTGTGTAGGCCAGGTTTTGGCAAGGGTATATGTCACTGTTCACTTTGTGTACATTTTTGTTTAGGTAGTGTTTTTTACTAACCTTGCATGCCACGCTAACTAACCGCTAGAAGGTAGTTTGCTTAAACCTCTTGCAAAGCCCCAAGGTCTTTATCACTGCACTAAATACTATATTGATGTGTATTAGTCAGCATTTGTCGCACACACGTTGAATAGGGGTGGAATGTAGTGATACACAAAATTGCAACCTTGCCAATCAGGGCTTTAGATGACAGCATTAGCCGCTGAAAGCCAATAGTGTATTCAAAGTATGTGCTAAAAATGCTGACAGTAGTCTGTTGTAGCACTTCCATTATGCAGTAGTGAGCTACAAGGAATATGCAGGCCTAGTATGAGTGATAGGTCACATTATGCATTGTTGATAGACAGGCAGGGAGAGGGCCCTAGCTCTGTAGCTAATAGGTATTTTTGGAGTGTTTGGAACATTATGGCACCTATATAGCGCTTAGATAGCCAGTCTTAAGCGCTATAAACACTAAGCTATGAGTGCATGCCTTTTAGAGCTTGCAGATGGGGTTAATACATCCCTGCTTCCCTTAGAATATTCTGCCTCACTAACGGTAGCCCTGCATGGCCCCAAGCTAATCTCCTTTTCTCTGGGAAGGCACTGATAAGACATTCCTGAGCTTTGGCAGATGGGCTCCAGGGAGCCAGGGAGGGGCTCAGAAGAAGGAGCAGTGGAAATTAACAGAGTTGGGTTTTTTCCATGAGCCAGCCTATATTTTGCACAGGGAAAGTTCTGGAACTGTGCGTCACGGACGGGCAGCACGAGATTATAAAATACACATGCTCACATGACTCGGGTGGGAGATCGTCCTGTGGACTTGGTTCGAGCAAGATCAAGTGCCCGGAATTTGGAACTCTGACGGCATCCCGACAGCGCTGTCCTCTGAGCGGGGCTTGTTACAGCTAGCTTATGAGGGCCAGGGTCTCCCAGTGCTGATTGAAGGGGCGTAAGACTGTGTTTCTCTATATTTCTCTATGTTTATCTTAGTTCCATGTTTCTCTATATTTTGCATTTCTCTAAGTTTTATGCTTTGTAATCTTCTCTAACTTGAATCCCAAATGTATATGAAATTCACTGTTTAGAATAAATACTAAAACTTATTGAAGGTGTCATTTGTCACTAGCATGAGATCACTGCTCAGCACAATAGAACCTGTATTTTGGTCTGAATTGGGTATTTTTTGCTCTCAAAGGGCTGGCCCCGAGGAAGATTTTGCCCATATAAAGACATGTGTGTCAAGTCATTTGTTTAATGGTGTTTTTCTAATGTGCAGTTAGAGAGTGACTTCTTTCTCTGACTTGGGTATAGGGTGTGAATCATCAAAAAAGAAAAAAGAAAACATGTTTTTTATGAAATTGTATTACATTTTCTATCGTACACTAAATGAATGAATAAATATAAAGTGTATATTTTATATTGAATATAATGTTTGCGTATATTGTTTTTGAAAAAGAGTAATGTGTCACCACTTTCAAAGAAAAAATATGAGATTGTTGATCTCCTTGATAGAATATACTGTATATTGTCTATTCCCTGGACAGTGGAGTCAGTAGGGTCTTGCAATAGACCTCATTTAGGGAACAGGTTGCTTTAGTTACCTGTATTGTATTAGCATTTTGATGAGGCTTTTAGGGTCTGACAGGTGTATAAATTAATTGTGAAGAGTGTTCTGCACCTGATGGGTTATCTATGCAGATGTAAAATCTCCACCCTGATTCTGCCTAGTTTATACGCACAATATATTATTTTAGACATACAGCCCAGAAACCCAGGGTACAAGTTTGGCTCGCGCCTTTACAATTTAACGCAGCTTACTATCCACTAAATGTAACAATACCTTCAATGGGATAGTCTGCTGTGCTACACTGTCATGGGTGAAAACTCTTCCCCATCCCGGACTACAAGCCCCCAAGTTTGTCACAATATATTATGCAGCACAAGCAAATCAGGGATCTCTTTCCTTTGCAATGAATGTGGCGCACAATAAAACCACTTTTTATTTTTACAATCCCACTTTGTTTTAAGGACGCCTCCAACCCGTCTTGAACCCAACCTCCACAAGCACCCCGTGTCACAGTAGACCAGGAACCAGGCTGGTGTGTTATCAATGAAATTAATTTGTGATTTGAGCGGGAAAGTTGAATAAACAGTTACAATAGCACTCAAACATGGATAGCACAAGGTTTTACTTAAACTGATTTCACCACTACTATCAACAGTTCAAAACACCCTGAAAATGAATGCAACCCACAGGAAAGTTCATGTGCACACCAAGGATTCTTGAGTCCCAGCCACCCTCACCCCCCCCCCCACTCCTCTTAGATCTCCACTAGGCTTGTCAGCTTTGAATGGAAGGCAGTGGCAAGGAATGGGAATACCAGGTTAAAATCGGATTTTTAGTGGTGTTTTCAGAAACAAGAAGGGAGCCAGAAATGAATGGGACAATTCGTTTTTCTGCACCAGATAAAATGGCTTTTTGTTTTGTTAAGACAACTGCAATGGGACAGCACAAAAGGGTGCTTTCTGCTGCTCAGACTAGAAGACAAATAGGGCTTCAGAACATACAAGCTAGCACACAATAGGAAATCGATTTGTGTATAATCGAAAATCTGTTATCAAAATACAGTAGGGGAAGAGGAATAGACTAGGAACAACGGTTTTACAAAGGTCAAGCAAAATTTCCAGAGAAACAAAAATGCAAATGACACTCGTTTTTACTAAGGCTGCAAATGACAGACATGCTTTCGCAATGTGGAATTCACGATAGGAAAATCGGTTTTCAGTTATAATGACAGAGGCACAAAACAGGAAGGCTGTGGGCAAAGAGACTGGTAACAATAGGAAATCGGTTTGGGTTTAAAATGACAGATGCAAATAGAAACTCGCTTTGGAAAACAGCATTTAAAGACACAGACAAATTGTTTTTCAGTTCTCAATGAAATGACTTCTTTGGAGGAACATTTTATAACTATGATAACTCACAAGACACCGGGAAGAGATAGTTTCGAATTCTAACTATCTTGATCCTGTGAAATAATGTGGCAATTAATTGATTTACTGAAAAAAATATACTAGGGATCTACACAAGCAAGTGGAGATTCTTCAATGGGAAATGACTGAAATGCACAGGCAAACAAAGGATTTGTCAATGCGAGAATTACTATAATGCACAGACAAGTAAAATGTTTTCAGTAGGAAAATGACTAAATTACCCAAACAAAGATGATTTTAGGGGATAGATTATTTAATGTATTGCTGACAATGTCCATACTTACAAGTGAGGGCTGAATGGTGCACAACTGAGCATCAGGGCCTCATTGCTGGGACAGCCAGGGGTCAGTCAAGGATTGTCGTCCCAAGTCAGCTCCAGCTCCTGGCTTCACTCCAAGATGTAGGTCCCACTCTGCAATTATGGTTCCAGATTTGGTCAGCTGCACACCTCGAGAGTTGGTAGGGAGCATCTTGATTTAATGCAGAGTGACTTATTTATAAGGCAAATGACATCACTGATGGGTCATAGTTCTCGCAAAATTGATAGGGCAGTGTTCAAGGGTTCCCTCCCATCTGTGGGCCGAGAGGTCCAAAGAAAGTGGGAGTGTTCTGGGAAGCCACGGGAGAATACCCAATCAATTATCTAATTGGGAAAGGGGGCTGGGTCTGGTTTTTGCACATGCAAATCTCACTGCATGACAAATGCCCCCTCTCATCATGTTATGGCACATATGGCAGCATTTTTGTATACTTCATTTTTCAGGGAATCGCATAAATCTTGTTTGATGTTTGTGCGACCTAATGGTGCGGAGCTACAGTATTTTCTCATTTACGCCAGAACTATATTAATGAAAAATCCGGCACTCGGTGGGCAGAATATGGATATTTTACACATTTCCTAAAATTTGTATGGTTCTCCCCTTTATACAGAGATCATAATCAAGTGTTTCCTTGTAACCTTTGGTATGTTAGTGTCACCAAAATCGGCTCGCTGACAGCTTTTCAGAAATCCAAACATGAATAGTGTATGATTAATATTTCCCAAGTTATCCCATCATCACATATCTCCCATTTTGTGCAATGGTTGTGAAACTTCTCCTCTGCTCTGCCCCCGCCCTTGGAAGGGACCTGGTTTTGGCCCTGACATCAAGAGGGAGGCTTTTGTTTATATTAGCACACAGCTTCAAGGACTGATGGCCATCTTTATGATGGCCTAAGTGGTTTTAGTCATAAAACCTGGGGAGCAGGAGAATTCCTCAACTCGTCCGCCTGAGAACAGAGCTTTGAAATCTAGTTTCGCACAGGGATTTCGGCCTGCCTCTGCTGAACAGCATTTTACATTTAAATCAACTCTTAGAATTGCACAATTTCAACATCTAAAACCCTCGTACAGTGGTTACCTGCAAACAGTGATCTCAGAGGGGCAACATCATGTATATATATAGCTGTACATGTGAATGCTTAAATTGTTCCTTGAAAGACAAAATTGAAATGTCCTTTGTCAATTCCAGCCGTGAATGGCTTTCACTCTGCTGCAATTCAACACCTCCGTGTAGATTCTGAGAATTATTGTTTCCTCTTGTGATGGGCCCATGATGGACAAAACTTACAGTTCCTTTATTACACTTTTGCACACATTTTCATGAGCAATTATTTACTATAAAGGGAAGCACGGATTTGCACATTTCCTTTAATATTTCTGCCAAAATGCACTCTGCTTCACAGTAACTGTAGCTCGCAATGCTGCCATCCCATTTAGGGTTCTGTGGACTGTAGTTCTGGAGAATATTATTTCAGCTTTCTCATACTTTGACATCTTATGCCATTTGTCTTTCCCTTCGATGAGGCAATAAACATTTTTAGGCCTCACCAAGTTTTGATGCCTAATTTTGCTCCTTTTCACTTGGAAATTGCAGGGCTTTATTTTGCACATTACTCCATAACAGGCCTTTTACTGAGGGGCATGTCCCCCCACTGACTCTGGCCTTTAGTTACGGCATTGCAGGCTATTTCATCCCACATGGGCAGCATGCACATGTCAAATAAATAAATAATAAATAAATAAATAAAAAACATACTTGCTCCTAGGCATTCCCCAAGCTTTTCTGGGCCTGAGAAACAGCTTAGGTTTTTTAAATGCCATTCAGGGTTTCCCCCTTGCAGAGATTAATTCCATGGGTCATCTGGCATCTCTCAGTAATGTCGGTTGAGCTAACAGGGTGGGTCCGGGGCACGCCGTCCCTTTTCGGCAAAGGTCAATTCAATGGGCAAAAGCTGTGTTCCTGGATAAAGACACTTTAACATGTGTTATGTTGGTACAACGTCCTTTTGCCAACAGCCGCTTTTTTCGATGGCATTTTTGACGAAAACATTCCATTGAGAAAACTCATTGAAATACATATGGATATGGGGGTGGGTAAGGGGTTAAAAAGGGTGTGGGGGGGTGGGTTGGTTAAAATAACATGGGGTTTGTGTAATTTAAAGAAAAACTATTTGATGAGATTTTTTAATGGATTTTGTTTCTCTAAAAAATCCATTAAAAAAACGAGTGTCGGTGAAACGAGATGTTAGCATTACCAATTTATTAATCGGTACTATAACCCCTTCTTTAAGAATGTTCAATACCTTATTCTGAGGTCTATGAGTTCGCTTTTAATTTAGGGCGATTGATTGTGTAATGTCTATTGCAACAATTAAACTTAATATGATCCAATGAATAGATCATGATCAAGAATCAATTCGTACTGGCCACCACCAAGTTCACTCCAGTGTGATGAAACTGCAAGTCCTAGCATCTAGAGTGCTGTTGGATAATCAAGCTCTACCCACCACCCATCTCCCGGGGTGGGTTCTGGAATTCTGGAAATGGCAGGCCTTGGAATTACTGCTTTGCAGCACAGGGTGGCACACCTCAGACATGTGGTTAGGAGAATGAGAAACAATAACAGAGAGATATAAAGTGCACAGGTAACCTCTATTCCCCTTCCTGCTTCACTAACCTGATGAAGGCGTGGCCAGGAGAAAAAAACAACATGTTTTCCCATAGGTGAAGGGAGGTTCCTTGATGAGGGCCAGTCAAGTAGTAAACCCAAAAACAGTTGAGGACCCAGAAGAATTCTGACTTGGGAAAGGACAAAGGGAAAGGGTGATGCATAATTGCCAGGAACATTGTGATACTCAGGGTGAAAAGGGCTGAGCTGGAACAGGCTGGGTTGAGAGTGATAAGATCAGTAGGAGCACGTGATGGGCTGAGTGTGATGAGAGGAGCAGGAAAATGATGAGCAGGAACACATTGGAGATAAACAAAAACTCAAAACAGAGAGAGATGCCGAAACGCAAAGCTGCTAGGTGACCTGTTCTGCTCTATCAGATGCTTAAATATGTCTGCTGTCAGACAACACTGGGCTTAATGATGTGTTTGGCAGAACCAACATTGTTTACCGTTTCTGGCACTGGTTTATGTGGTAAATATGCCACATTACAAGTGAAAAGGAAGGCACTGTTATTCCCCATTATGGACTAATTTGGTGTTGAAATGATTACTGCTGGTGGCGAAGCCACTCGTGATAAGTCCTCCATTGTTATGAAGGAAAACCCTTGAGCCATGTTCTTGAGGATTTTCCTTCAATTTACTGCTGACGTTGGAATACGGTTGTATGGGAAAAGGGCAGTTGATCAGTAACTCATATTATCTAAATTCATAATAAGGCCAAATATGGATGCCTAGATCATCTTTTCAAGGAATCCATGCTAGAGGACTAGCATGATGGCCATAAGACCCAGTATCCATCCTGGGCACAACAACGTACATAGTCCAATGTTGGACGCTGCGATACACCAAATATTGATTATTGAGAGAATGGTACACATTCTGTTTCACTGGACAGCTAAAGGAAACTAGAGCGACCAATAGTGATGTAGGAACTTCTGGAAGTTAACAGGTTAGAGAGATGCAGCAGGAGATGATGTACCGAGGAATTAGGTGTGGTCGAAGTGTACGAAAAGAAGTAGTGGAACTATGTTACCTGCTGGCCTGCACCCACTCTCCACAAACCCCATCAGCATGCCCCCTCCCACACACAATACAACCCCCCCCCCAACACATGCACCTGCTGTTTAAGGGAACGTGCAGTGTAGTGCACTGAAAGTGAACATTTCAACTTCTTCCCACACTTTTATTTTAAAACGAAACCATTCCGGAACGGTTTCTTTTTAAAATCAAAGGATAGGAACAGTAAAACTTAATTAAAAAAAGTAGAGGAGCACCGCTCCCAACTGCTCCCGCTCACTTCGACCACTAAGTGGGCTGAAGCAGTACTGGCTGATTGACACTGCGCAGATGCTTCCTTCTACCTGAACAGCAACCTACAAGAAGGACGGATGGTGCAGCTGCAGGTGCCTACACCACATTGTCCGCGACTACTGAGAAGTCCAGGTCGCCCTGTGTTACAGGCACCCTGCAATGCAGGCAGTGGGTGCATACATGGCTCATCACCCAGCCTAAGAGGATCTGCCCAAATGCAGGCGCTGGCAATAGCCTGCTGCCCCCAACTGGTTGTTGCGGCGGTGCTGATGGCGGGGGACTGCTGCTGACCGGAGTTGCAGGAGCCACTGACACCAAGTGGGTAGTTAGGTAGTGCAGGGGTTTTGGTGAAGCATGCCAGACCGTGCTGTGCTGCACCCTAGCCCATGGATGTGCTGGGGCCTCACCAGTGCTAGCGCAGTGGTGGTAGCTAGGACACTAGTGGGCACAGCGGATGTGTGTTGCGCCCTGTTAATTTATTAATGCCACCGCTGAATGTGATGTTTTATGGCAGTCAACCGTAGGTGTGGCCCTTGCTCTTGCCTTTCTGACCCCGCTTCACATTTCTTCTGACAGCCCTGCACCTGGCGCAAAACCTCCCCATCCTCCCACTGGACAATCCTGCACAGTGGCATGGCAAAGTACTCCCACACCCAGGAGCATGTAGGCTGTGTAGGTGATAGAGTTGCTCTATCCCAGGTACTCCACCTGCACCTGCCTTGCCCACTCTACAATGGCAGATGCAGAGAAAGTCTTGCCCTCCTCCTCATCCCCCTCCTCTACCATCTCATCCTCAGGGAAATCCATCACTTACTGTGGCACCTCCACAGGCTGGTCCACTCCCTGAAGCCCCTCCTGACAAGCCTCCCGCTCCCTGGCACCCTGGCCCAGCTGGATGGGGGTCAAGGCTGCAATAACATAAACCAGAAAATATATAAATAATACCAAACCATTTTATAATGATCCACAATACATAGACTACAATTAGTTTCTCGAGTGAAAAATAAAAAGATGTCTCTCATTGTGTTCTAAAAGTAGTTTAAGAGGTACAGTATGATTCACATGCCATCACTAACTCATACGATATGACTTTGCATCTCTATTATTTTTCACTAGTGCCTTAGATTCATCATTAGATGTCAACAATCATACTAATGAAATACATACTTCTATTCTAAAAATGTAATTATACCTTCTTGATGAAATCCAATATGTTCATCCATGTACCTGAATTCTGATCAAAGAATTTAATAAGAATTCATATACATGGATTGGACATCGTAAATCTGAGGAGGGCCTAAATTGAATTGCTAAACGCAATACACCCCAAATTCAGGGTACTCGCCCTTTGCTTCTCTTTTCATTCCCCATTTCAACCCTCATCCTCCTTCACTTCCCTGTTACATCCCCTCTTCATTGCTAGTATTTAACACTTTCTCCTCCCTATTTGTAATGAGATTGCTCACTGATGCTCTGACCAATGCCAATACACACGCGATATGTGACATCATGCAAGGTCATCATCTAGCTATACGGGCTCATTACAAGTTTGGCGATGTGGGGAAAAAAGGAGTGGCAATTCCGTTACCAGCACTTTGCCTGCACCACCAAACTACAAGTTTGCAGGCGGGGTGGCCTGATTTACATCCAGCCAAGAGATTGAGATAAATCAGTCACCCCACTGGCATAAAACACCCGGCATTACCGGTATTACTGGCACCAGTTTAACCAGTGCCAGTAATACCGGTGTAATAATCAAAGATCTTTGGACATCTTTGGCCTCATTATAAGTTTGCCGATTCAGAAACAACGGTACCGGTAAGCTTTCTTACAGTTTCCTCGACGGATGCACCGGCACCATTCATTAATGGTGCCGGTGCATCTGGCCTCCCCATTCCCATTGAGTGCAATGGGACTTAAATGGGAATGGGGACCAATATTTTCCATCGCCCGGGAATGGGCAATTACCAGGTCTGCCAGGGCTGTAATGCCCCGGTAATTGCTCATTCCCGGGTGCTGGAAAATTGGCCTCATTATAAGTTTGCCGGTCCGGAAACAACGGTCCCGGTAAGCTTTCCGGTACCGTTGTTTCCGGACCAGCAAACTAAAGTTCTGCGAGCGGGTGCCTTTCAGCCGCCACCCGCGTGCAGAACTCGACGGATGCAACGGCACCATTCATGAATGGTGCAGGTGCATCCAGCCTCCCCATTCCCATTGAGTCCAATGGGACTCAATGGGAATGGGGACCAATATTTTCCCGCGCCCGGGAATGGGCAATTACAGGGTCTGCCGGGGCTGTAATCCCCTGGTAATTGGCCATTCCCGGTGCTGGAAAATTCATGACTCAGGCGGCAGCCATGCCGGTATTTACCGGCACAACTACCGCCAGAGTCATAATGAGGCCCCTTGTGTAGGTTCCATAAGTAGGTTTTATTCCATATTACACAAAGTCCCTTTATGTTGGTAAGTCTGAACCACTGGGTCCAATCACCCAGGCTAGGGCTCTCCAACTGACACCCAGTGGAACGTTAACTACAGACCTCACTGGTAACCCTGTCCTGATTGACCAGGCCTTGTGCTCCACTAAGGCCTACTGGCTGGCACAGCCTCACGCTCGCCCAGTCTCCCAGTGCAGAGCAGGTGAATGCTTGGGGAACAAGACCCCCCCTGGACCATCCAACCCCATTTTGGCCATTTTGCAGCCCTGAGCATCGCTGGTAACCCTGTCCTCTCTCCCTCCCCACCTGCAGCAACTTCCTGGTTCCCTCCTCCTTGTCCGTCTTCACCAGGTGATTGGCCGGGCCTCGTGCTCTACTAAGGCCTACTGACCGGCACAGCTTCATGCTCGCCCAGTCTCCCTGTGCAGAGCAGGTGAGTGCTTGGGGAAATAAGACCCCCCTCCCTGCTCTCCCTCGCACCCTGATTGGCCTCTTCCCTCCATATCATGGACCCTCCCAGGGCAGCCCCCCTGCCCGGCAGCCCCTGTGGCTAAGTGCCCCAAGGCAAAGGGCCGCCCCTACATTGGCGGCTCCAAGAGATGTCTGCAGGTGTCAGCAGGGGAAGCCAGTGACCAGCCTTCACCCACCAAAGTAAGTGTGGCTTGGGTGGGTTGTAGAGCCATTACTCTACTCCAGAAAGCCCTGCCACTCTACATTACCCTACCACTGAACTGTGATAACTAGCATTGTGCCACATAGATATACTCTGGAAAAATTAGCCTGTGTCGCATCTAGATAAGATTGTGAATGTTAGCAAGTACCACACATAGATAGAATTGTGAATGTTAGCATGTGCCACACTTAGAAGTGTGAACATTAGCCTGTGTCACATCTAGATAGGATTGTGAATGCTAGCAAGTACCACACATAGATAGAATTGCAAATGTTAACATGTGCCACACCTAGATGGAATTTGAAGGTTAGCATGTGCCACACATAGAATTGTGAATGTTAATATGCCCCACACCTAGATAGAATTTGTAAACATTAGCCTGCGTCGCATCTAGATAAGATTGTGAATGTTAGCATGTGCCACACTTATATGGAATTGCGAAAGTTAGCTTCTGCCACACTTCGATGGAATCATGAAGGGCAACAAGTGCCGCACTTAGATGGAATTTGAATGTTAGCATGCGCCACGCTTGGATGGAGCTTAAATGTTAGCATGTTCCACACTTGGATAGAATCTGGAGACATTGGCCTGCATCACATCTAGATATGATTGTGAATGCTGGCCAGCACCACACGTAGATAATATTGTGAATCTCAGCATGTCCCACACTTAGATAGAATTTGGAGACATTGGCCTGCGTCGCATCTAGATAGGATTGTGAGTGTTGGCATGTGCCACACTTAGATGGGATTTGAATGTTAGCATGTGCCACACTTAGAATTGTGAACATTGGCCTGCGCCGCATCTGCATGGGATTGTGAGTGTTGTTATGTGCCGCACTTGGATGAAGTTTGAAGGCTGGCATGTGCCGCACGTGCATGGAATTGTGAATGTTGGCATGTCCCACACTTGGATGGAATTTGTGGACGTTGGCCTGCGTCGCATCTGGATGGGATTGTGTGTGTTGGCATGTGCCACACTTGGATGGAGTTTGAAGGTTGGCCTGTGCCACGCGTGGATGGAATTGTGAATGTTGGAAGGTCCCACAATTGTATAGAATTTGTGGACATTGGCCTGTGTCACATCTAGATAAGATTGTGAATGTTAGCATGTGCCACACTTGGGTGGAACTGTGAACATTGGCCTGAGTCGCATCTAGATAGGATTGTGATGGTCAGCAAGTGCCACACTTGGATGGAATTGTGACTGTTAGCATGCGCCACACTTAGACAGAATTATGAATGTTAGCATGTTAAATGTTATATAACTCAGTAACGAAAAAGCTCAAACTTTCTGCATACTTATCCCACTCAAAAAACTCACACAACCATCTCTCACACAACAAGACGCACAACTTCACCACACCGCAACAACACATAAGCCACACCAACAGCTGGCGAGGAATGACATTGATCCGATACTCGCACCAAAGCTCAGCACACTGTGTATACCGAGTTGAAGCTGCCAACAGAACACCACTCCTCTCATTATCCTACTCCCTCTTCACCTTACTAACCCATCCCACCTTCTCTTTTATAGATCCGCCAGAGCGCCTGGGGTCCAACTCTGTTGATGACGGTGTGCGGTACAAATACCTTTAACATTTAACATTTAACAGGCATTCCAACACTCACAGCTAAGCATTCGCTCATGCAGACGAACATTCTCTCATGCATTCCCAAACACCTGCATTCACGCCAAGCACACTACAACAACTGCAATCTCCCCGATGGAGATTAGGGACTCAAAGGAATGGGGATTAACCTACCATTGCCAGCAGCTGTAATCTGCCGTAATTCCGGCAGATCAGGGGCTAATAGTATTGCTGTTAGGGAGGTGCCGCATCCTAGAAGTGCCCTTTCCGTTTTTGAGCATGCATTTTGCTTTTCTTCGTGCACACCAGTTTCTGGCCCAAGCTCCTGGTCATGTCTTTGTGAGCGTGACTGACTATCAATGAGCAGTGAGTAAGTGTGAACAGCCAGGACCAGACAGCAAAGAGGAACAAATAGCAGGTCAGAGACCACGTGGTATGTGCAACACGCAGGGTCACAGAAGCGCCAGATCTCCTCAGGCCTCGGCGATCTCCCTCATTCTCCGCGCAGAAGCAATTAGTCACTTTCCTCAGGACTTCAGGTGAACTGAAGTGATCCAGGCGTGTCTAAATGTGGCTGTTTATTTTCTGGATATTTGACTGGCTGCCCAGTGGCATTTGATATGCGTGTGCTGGGATTGTGTTGCTGTTCCAAAGAGAAGCAGGTACCCTAGTTTTGTGTTTTCTCTCTCGGGCTAATGATCACAAAAAGAGGCCAGAGAATGAGAGAGGGAAACTCAAGTGCTTCAGTAGACAACGCCCCATATTTAGCCCAGAGCTATCTCACTGTGACAATGGAACTCTACCTACCGGGAAACACTGGGGAAAGCCGGTTTAAAATGACAAAACGCAAATCTGTAATATGCGTGCATATAGCGTACAATGTACGCATCTAGGATTAAACATGTGTTTTACTCAAGATAGCTGTCTATTACAACCTGGGTGGCCATAATAATACATCATGTGAAAAAACTGTTAATTAGCGTGTTTCCTTGGTATTCGAACCGGCAGAAGACAGCACGATATAGGCATTTAATAACGTTAATTAGACACCAACAGAAGGTTTACTACGTTACGTTTATGGTTCATTATAACGCGATCGCTGCATAATTGTGTTGCTTTTTAGCCCTTTTGTTAGAAATGTGTCTCATCAATTCATTAAACTATTAGGAGACAATAAATTACATGTAGCCATGATTATATAAGCCATATTTGCGCACGAGTACAGACACATCCTCAAAACGAACCAACGCCCTTTATGTGATCCCGTACAAAGCAAAACAGTGTACTACCTGGCCATCGGATGGCAACACCTGGCAAATGGTGTGATTACCTGGCTGGCCATATGATGTCAGTGCCTTGCATGTTTCTATATAATACCTTTACAAGACACACCATTGTTGACTTTGACAATGCTAATATTTAACATGAATCAATTGCAAGGAACAGATGTGAGGACCCACATATTACAGCAACCAAAAGGTAGCCCATCACAGCCCAAAATTGGACTACTTGCACAGATGTCTTTGACACAGATTTGGATGTTATGTAGCTCAATTGTGCATGTCACTTTTATTCAAGCCGATCCCATTCACTGTATCCACCACTCACATGCATGAGAAGCAATCAAAGGGATGACTTTTCAGTGCACACAGATTTCTGTATTAGGTTCATTAGCCCACTCTAGGGGCATACTAGGTAAAATAAGCAGAAATGAACTATAAATCCAACAATGCAGAGCTGTTGGCTGAAAAGCAAGAACTGGTTCTAGTTTGGCCTGGTTGCTGCTTTTATCGCCACTTATGAAGTATTTCCACTAGAAAAATAGGTGGCTTGGCTTTGCAGCAACATTACTGCACCTACTGTACATATTTAGAACTCTGTCAAATGAGCAATCTATAGATTATTAATGCATACTTTTAAAGTAAACCTTTAATAGGAGATCTGTGCATAAAGCAATTACACACACATTCATCCAGGGGCTAAAAGTAGCAATAAGGAAGATAAGTACCAGGCCGAAGGGGACTGAGGGGGTGGGCGGGGGTGGTTGGCCGGCGGCCTCCCAGCCAATCAGGAGGCTCTGAACGGGGGCTTTTTAACATGGTAAAACCCCCACTCCAAGCCTCCTCGGAGCAGGAGGCCGCCATATTCCCCGGCCCGGGACCGAGGTAAGGGCGCCTTCATTCACCCCCACGTCCACTTTCCCCACACCCTTTTTCAACATGTTTAACACCATCTACCCCTGACCCACTTACCTGACGCTTCCTTTTCCCTTGCCGGCGCCAGCAACATTTGTGTTCCTGGTGCACCCCCAACGCGGTAGTGGCCACCATGGAATGGGAGAAAGGTCTACTTGTAGTTCCCCTCTACCTCTTCCATAGCGGCCATCTTGAATTGTAGTATTTTGCAAGTTGAAAAATGGCAAACACGCTGGTACAATGTGCTGGGGTACTAATAGCAATACATCCCTTGCTGGGGGGAAGCATTACCATGCCAGGAAATCCCCCAGGGTTAACGTTAATGCCTTCGCTTCTCTTGGGCTTCTAACTTTACGTCCCAGGGCATTACCTAGCCCAGTAATGCCCCACTAGCTTGGGATGAATTGCTTAAGTTGATGGGGGAGTATTTCACATGCAGTTAACACCAATTTTCTTCTGCTGCTGCAATCAATGACTGAGCTCTGGGAATATATTTTTATAAACTGAAACAAAGAATTCTCTGTAGAAGAGGGCACATTCCTTAGGCACATATAAAAGTTTATAGAATCAGTTGAACTATCGTGTTTGCCAGTGCTTGTCTCATAGAGCCAACAGCCAACTTTGACTCTAAAGAAGATGAAACATTTAAGCAATGGGAGGAGCAGGAAGAATTTGAATGCCACAGAAAAATGCTGCAGAAGAGTTTGGAAAATAACTCTTTAGGCACACCAACAGCACAATAGAAGGATTCTATAGGAGAGGACTCTTGTTTCCATTGAAAAGGTGTTCACTGGGTCAACTGAGGGAAAGGAAACAGGTCGGCTTATAAGAACAGAAACACAACATGCATTAATGTTGCAAAATTATGCTGAGGATATGTTAAGAGCTGTATGTAAAAGGCACACAGGAGATATTTGGCAGCTCCTGAGTAATATAGATGCCCCACAACAGGCACCACAGATTAATCCAAATGTGGAACATGTGTGGGTAGAACATTGTGAGACCCATTTTATCAGTCCAAAGACTAAAGTGAAACTGATAGAGATTTAACCTGATGTGGAGTGGGAGATTCCCAATGACCATGAACATTTTGGTGAAATGATAAAAAAGAAAAACAGCAATTCTAGAGCCCCGGGACCTGATGGCCTGTCCAACGCTGCATCAAAGAACCAGCTGGAGACATGGGCTGATTTCTTGTCCATGTTGTTTCAACAGGTAAAGAAACGTCGTGAGGTGCCAGCTTCCTGGAAGTTGGGTATTATAGTTCCAATATTCACAAAGGGTGATGGGGCGGATTCTAAAAATGACCGCCCTGTCACCCTTTTGGATGTACCCGGCAAGAATTTTGGAGCCTTGGTGCTTAGTAGCTTGATGAAGGGGATTGAAGAGTCTAACCAGAAAGATGTGTTTCCGCCAGGAGAAGGGACTGGAACTAGCTGGAATGTTTTTATGCTAAGTATTTTTAAGTCAAGAGTGCTGCTGCATCATACTAAGGTCTATCTAGTTTTTATTGATTTTAAGCAAGCATTTGACAATATTGATTGAGTGTTATGATGCGCTAAAATGGAGAAATGGATCTGCCCTGAAAATATAATAGTAGCGATTAAAGCCTTACATACAGGAACTACGTTAAGAGAGAGGTCAAGTATAGAGGGGAAATTAAGAGAAATACAAACGTTTAAGGGCTTCAAACAAGGCTGCCCCCGGCCCTTATTAATTTGATTCATTTTGGATTTAGGAGATATTTTGGAGGGTGGTGAGTTGCAAGTTGCATGCCCTACCCTCCCACGATTGGAGGGTAGGGCATGCAACTTGAGGAAGTATGTCAATGATTTGGCACTTATGGACCAGACGCCCAGCGGCTAGTAGCGCCGGCAGGACACACTGCAGCGGAATGTGGTGTTAAATAGTTTGACAGTGAATATTAAGAAATCAAAGATATTGGTTTTACAATCCGCCCATCAAAAACAGAAAGCTTCATACTGGTGGTACTTACATCAGGAAGTGGAGAACCTCATGTATTAAGGAGTGTCTATTAACTCAAGTATAGTAGACACTATTAGGCAGAATCCTTTGCAGTGCCCTTAGGGACCACTACACACAATTAGGACCACAAGTGGTAATACAAGTTCACCTTTGGTACAAGCATGTACTATGTTAAAGTGGTAGCAATAGCGGAGCAGCCAGGCTTATTTCAAGAGTATATGAGCAGTTGCAGACATTGCACAAAGGGACCACAATTACTGTGACTCAAGCAAACACTGACTCAAAGTTTCAGGTATAAAATATAAGTACATTTATGTTTAAACCATCTGTTATAAAACACAACACTTCTATAAATTCAAAACCACACGTAAAATACACTACATACAACCAATTCACTTGGTACAGTATAACTCAAAGTAAGTACCCTATGTTTTAATGGAGCGGTGTTGTGAAACAAAAGACGTTACCGGGAATACATATGCGATCACTTTTTGACAGTAATGACAGTTCGGTCTTTCTAAAGATACGCGTATCCACGGCAAGAAATGTTACCGGGGCAATAAAACACTTAGCACCTGAGTTAACCAGAGAGAGTTGGGGGCAAATTTCATAGGCAATACTTTTGTCAGGGCAGACAGAATCAGAGAACACTCGTTGACAGAGTCAATAGGCTGGAGCCAGTGTCAAGTGGAACCGGGTTCCTGTTGTCGAGGATCACACAGTCGGACAGTTCAAGATTCAACATTGCCAGGAGTACTTAGATATTGTCATCAGAGGAAGCAAAAGTTATAAGAAGGAGGGCAGATAAGGGCAAGCCTTGGAAGAGGAGAAAAGGGATTCACCCAAGTTCCTCAAAGCAGAACACAGTACCTTATTCAAGGGAGAAGCTGTTGCCACAGCAGTTGTTCCTGGTAGTTTCCTGCAGACCCACGGTTCCTGGAGCTGCGGTCATGGAGACAAGAAGGAGGGCGACTGGAGGGGTCTGCATCACACAGGGATGAGGCCAGCAGCAGCGACGATGAATAAAAGGTGCGCTCCTTTAAAACAGGAGAGGCTCTTCAGGTGGCTATCCGGACAACTACAGCAATGTGCAGCAATTTCAACCACGAAGAGGGTCCTCTGGCTGTGGAAGATGAGCTGGTTGACCCCACCAGGTTCAAGGGAAGAAGACTCCGGACTGGATCTTCTATGGTCGTCGAAGGGTCGAAGGGTAGATATCTCAGGACTGCAGTAGGGCTTCACTGGGACGGGATAGTTGCAGCAGCCGTCTTCTTCTCTGCTTCTCTTCGGTTCCTTGTAGTTCCAGTGGCGACTTTGACTTCCAGCCCAAGAGTCCTGCCTTTTATGCAAAAATCCCCCATTCACACAGCCTGGCTGTCAATCACGCAGCAGGGGGGTTGTCCAGCCCGGACAACCACCTCAGCCAAACATGGCAAAGTGCGACTTGGGTTTCCTAGGATACCCTGTGCAGGGGGTGACTACACCCCTCCCTCACATTCAGCCCACCTAGACACCCAGGCGCCTAGAGGAGAGCTTCTTGGTAAAAGCCCGCCAAAAGACAGTGAACAAAGGAGGCAAACTTGGTTTGCCGCGCAAAGTAAAACACAAGAAGGACTTTAACAAAAAGAAATGGTGACTAAACCCGACTGGAGCCAAAAGAAAGAGTATTTGGTCAAGCGGGTTTATGTTCGAGGCTAATATAATAGCCTAAAACAGTACCACGTTTATATAGTATAAACGCGGTAGAAAAGGTAGGGTAGATACCACTGCCACCAGCCAAGTCTAAATGTTAAAAGAGCAAAACAAGGCTCTAGGAGGTACAGATAAAAAGGGCTAAGGAGTAACCCTTTCCAGTACTCCATGTAAGATGGGGTGTACTGGATCTGTGGTTAAGTGACTAGGTAAAGTTAATGGCAACTTTACCCTTTTCTGGGGGACAGTAGTCAGCCCCAGAAATGGAGTCGGTGGGAAGTCTAAAAGACAACCCTGTGTCACTGCACTGAAGGTGCTGTGTAACACACAAAAGAAGGGGGCTACTGAAGTGGTACTCCAGAGTCAACAATCACAAAAACATATGAAATACACATGGTAAAACATGGGTAGGAGTGGGGGAAAAGCTTGCACTCTTACGAAGTGGAAGAAATAACTCCAGAAATCCAGCAAAGCTGCTGGGGGACTCACTAGGTAAGGGAAATTAGCCATTGAATGAGAATTCTCCCTAACAGACACCCCCAGGGCTACAGGCCTCAAGGCAAAAGTGAAAAATGTAGTGGCTCAAGGACGTGTCATATTAGGACGGTATGGGCTGCACTTGCTGCTGCCAGTGCTATACATTTATAAACAGAAGGTGGTGGCAATACTCACTTATGAGGCTGAAAGCGCATTTTGTCTTCCTTACATGATATGACCATGCCTGGACAGTGCTTTTTGGAAGAACGTGTTTTCCCTACCCAATGGAGTACCATCCAGGTTATTAGATAGAGCTGGGCCTTTTATCACTGTATGCAATTGTTTGTTGGAAAGTGTTAGCCCTTTTCCGGAAGTGTTTGTTGAATCGAATGTTATCTATGTTCCAAATTTTTAAAATGTCTATAAGGAGGGCTAGAGAAAAGATACTGGTAGACTGGAAGCAAGCATGTGCTGTGATTCTAAATAAACTAGATTCAGCAGAAGAGGCTTGGTAAATAACCCAGAAGCCATTAAAAGAAAATTGTGGAGGATGGATTCGCTTAGGACCCATGAGGAAGCTAACTCGTACAAGTTATGTTATCACTCTCTAGATGAAATTAGAGCACTGAATATGACGCCTAGGTATGTGATAACATTTCCAAGCCCCTTTTATATAGAGCAATTCCTAAGATTGTGATTGAATCTGTATTTACCAAAAGAAGTGTTGGTGGCACACAAAACAAAAGGATATGAGGACGTGAGTTGCAGATGCTGCAATCGATGGGAGTAATTGAGACACCTAAACGTATATTGCTATTTTGCACAAGTTTAACTAAAAAGAGGACTTTGTAATCTATGGGCCTAATTACCAATGTGCCGGTCCTGAAACAAAGGTCCCGGTAAGCCTACCGGCACCGTTGTTTCCGGACCGGCACACTATGGTTTTGCCTGCCGGAGCCGCTGTGCTTGACAGGGCAGACCCTGTTGGGCACAGCGGCCACAGTAGGCAAGCTGTCACGGAAGAACCGGCACGGTTAAAAGCGGTGCCGGTGCTTCCGTGGTCCCCATTTCCATAGAGTCCAATAGAACTCTATGGGAATGGGGACTTACAAATTGCTGGTGCCTGACTTCCCGGACCGCTGGGGTTGTAATCCCCTGGTGTTACAGGGAAGTCAGGCGCTGGTAATTCATTCTGGTACCAGTGGCAACCTGCCAGTAGCACCGGCAGGGTTACCGCCGAACTTGGAATGTCTGCAGAGGACTGGTGGATAGTTTTATTAAGTGATGAAAATGTGCCATTGGCTATAGCATCAATCAAGTTTTTAGTTGAGGTTAACCCGGCCAGTGCTACCGGCGGTTTGCCGGCAGACTTGCAATATTTACCGGTGCCTGGCTTGTAGAAAACACCAGGGGATTACGACCCCAGCGTTCCGGTAAATCGCCAGTAAATGTTAATCCCCATTCCCATTTCAGTCCCGTAGTACTCAATGGAAATGGGGACCATGGTGCTGGTGCTTCTAATGGCACCGTTGTTACTGGACCGGCATGGTCGTAATGAGGCCCGTAGTCTTGGGAAGATAGCTCAGGAGCAACACGCTTGCCTTGGAAGCAAGACAACACACAGCAACTCTGTGTTATAAACATCCAATTATAAATAAATACACACAGTTTTCGGGGTAAGGAGATCCGTGTGGGTGTGGTCTGGGTGGTGGTGGGATGCAAGTGGGTGTAAAAAGACACTGGCATTGCCTTTAACATGCATATTGGAGTGCACGGGGTGAGGACCTAGCCGAACAACACCCGCAGGCTGTATATCCATATTAATGCACCCTCCCATCCTTCTTAAGAACTCCTATGCCATTCATTCCGCCTCACACATGGTGCTAAAGCACCACCTATAACCCAAAACTAAATGAAAGGTTATTTGAGAGAGAAAGGGAAGTCAGGGCTTGCTGAAAGTGAGTATTTGGACATTTAAAAATAATACTTATACACGAGAACAAGATTGTCCACCAGGTACACATGCCAACCTGCTACCTCTCCCCCATGTTATGGACATCCAGTTTTGTTTTTTCTTTGCATACTGGCTTTACATTGGGGAAAGGGAAACAATGCAAGGTCTAGATGTGCATTATCGAGTCACATGGGACATGTTGGCATAGCTGGACATGTTAACATAGACTAATCCATTTCAAAATGCATCGACTTGTCAAAACAAAGTGGGAGCATGGTGTGCAAGAATCGGGACTCAAGGGTAGGGGAAGGGGACACTCGGCCTGATGGTGCATGGCTACCTGTAGTGCAGTCTATGATGTGAAGCAACCTACTTGAAGTTCGTAAACTAATACACATGTTTTCTTTATTGCCTTCATGTCTGGAGCTTCACCTCACACTACCTCCTGGGTAAAGGGGCGAGGCACCTGAGGCATGGGCAGAATTCAATTGAAAGGCTTTGTGATGAATTGGCTTCTGCCCTTCAGGACTACAAGGATGAGCAGAGAGTGCCTCACACTTGTATTTTATTATTATTATTATTATTATTATTATTATTATTATTAAGACTATTATTATTAGGGTATTTATTGAGCGCGAACCTAGCTTCAGGAAGTAACAAAGCGTTTTACAATCATAGATGGAAGAACACATTGAGGTAAGCAGAGAAAAAAGGAGCTTGGAGCTAACAGGGGAGGGTGGGCAATTGGCAACATGGAAGGAAGATAGTGGAGAGATCACCGAGTCTCAGGTAGGGTGGGGAGTGCAGGGTGTGTGGTTAAGGAAGGTCTTGATCTCTTTCCTGAACTGTAGAAGCGATGGGGCAAGTCTGATGTTGATGGGAGAAGGTACCAGAGTCTTATTAGAAAGAGAAGGCCTGTCTTCTGTTTGTTTCCTTCCTACACTGTTGTAATTCAAGTCTGCATATTTCCTTTGTTCTGGTAGATCGCAGACCTCCGGAGGTGCTGAGTTTCTCAGTGAGGTAGCTGGGGGACTTCAGGAGAACAGCCTTGTAGATAATGCAACAGGATTTGAGTGGAGGTGGATATCATCTAGGTCCCAGTATTGAAGATGGCATCCAAGACATGTGTTGTAATGAGGACGTGATGCCAGCTGCATGGTTGATTGCTGAGAGAACATTGGCAAGCATCCATTTCTGTGCACTGGTGGATGATGGAGTGGTGATGGGGTGTATCGTGACATGGGTGAGATTGCTGCGACACAGTGTCCATCATGTTGCTGGTGAGTGGCATGGTTGGGGATGAATGGTGATGGTAGGAATGGGCTGTTGGGAGAGACGAGTGAAACACATATTCAAGGGAGTTTACCTCATGTTAAGAGGGGCTGAGGTTGTGGTCCTAGGTCCTCCCAGTCTGAACATTTACCGATCCAAACCATAGATGACCAAAATAAATACAAGAGATATCTAAAATGCCAAACAGAAGCTAGAGGTCTCCATGAGTTGCCTGCTTATTTAAATCTCTTTCCAGATTGCAACATTCATGATTTATTTCTCCGATTTAGGTTTAACATCTTACCAACTCGGGATTACCATTCTATGATGGGCAAAACAAATAAAACATGTCCTCACTGTCGCTTTTGTAAAGACACAAACTGCAAGGAAACTCTATTCCATTTGATTATGATTTGCCCGGCACTGAAGGACCAAAGATCCTTGCACAGAGACTATTTCGGGTTATCGAGGAAGCAACTGTCAACCGAAGAATGATGGGACAATTTGTTAAGAGGACAAGATAAAAACCTAATTCTGACAATAATCAAATTTTGGTTGGCAATTACTAAGTGAAAGTCAAAAGGAATGAATGAAATATAAATATTGATTTTCTTGATACTCTCACTCTCCTTTTTTTCTCTTTTTTCTTTCTCTCCTTCCTACTCTTCTATTTTTAATGTAATACTTCATTGATCTGTTATGTAGAAATGAAAAGTTTGTAAAATCAAACAAAACATTTTAAATTAAAAAAAAAAAAAACATTTACCAACAGGAATTGCCCTTTTCTTTGTTTGCCCTTCACTTCAGACGCCTAGGCGAGAGACGCCCATGATATAAGAGTTAAGAGCAGAAAGGAAGAGGCCGGGCTAAGAAGGTGGGTGGGGCTTAAACCATGTGACTTGATCAAGTCACCAACCGCTCACCAACTGCAAAGGAAACGAGGCTGCAGTGATGCTTAAGTAAGGAAAAAGGGCCGCAAAACAAGAAGTCACCAACAGATTAGCAGCAATTGACAGGTGGGTGGGACTTAGGCCACATGACTTAGATCCACTTGCACCTGCTCACCAACTGCCAAGGAAAAGAGGCTGGAGGGCTGCTTAAGTAGGGGAAAAGCGTGGCAAAACAAGAAGGCACCAACAGATTGGCAGTGATTGACGGTTAGGTGGGGCTTAGGCCACGTGACCTAGATCTACTTGCACCTGCTCACTAACTGCCAAGACTGCAGACCAAGAGCAAGTACAGTCATAAAGGTAAAACAAGCACAGTTAGGAGATATATCTCCTTCGCCTTTTGTGGTAACATGTGTCGAGGGAAGGCTGTACTCTCCAGAGGAGTGTGAATGTGGTTCACTAGCAAGCCAAACAGCAAAGTATAACGGTCCAACATTCAGAAATGTCCAATAAAGGTTCTATAAAATGTATATATTTTATTTAAACACACCATATGCAATAATAACTAAATCGAAAACCCTACAAAAATCTAACCCTCTAGAAAGAACACAGAGTATGCAAGATAGAAAGCTGCAGCCTCTGGGTAATGAGATAGGGGGAGAACAGGCAACAAAAGCACAATGTTCTAAAGGATATGTTCTTGGGTTGCAAAAGGGGATTAATGGGCCAAGTGGGCAGTTATTAGGCAATAATAACTTTTCTAGTGTCTTGACGGTTTGACAATGGCGAACCAGGTTTCTCAGCGCTGCTCAGCAGTTTGAGTCAGTTGGTGTTGCAACCGTTGCGGTCTTCCAGCAGCAAGCGATGTCTAGATGGGGTCGAACTGAAGAAGGCTGCGGTTAGAAGCATTACTCAAGCAATGTGGATCGTGGCGGTCACCAGGTTCAGTTTGTCAGTTGTGCTGGAGATGGGATGAATAGGCAAGTCAGTTTGATGCAAGGGCTTGAAGGATGTGGTTTGGAGAGAACACAAGGGTCAATTTGGTTGTTGAATCAATTGGCAATGGAGAGGATGGTGGTTTGAATGGTAGGACCGATCAATGCAAGTGCAGCACCACTTCTTTGGTCGCTTCAAGGTGAAGCAGTGAACTGGTTTGAGCTGACAGAAATGTGGTTTGAATGTTGTAGAGTGCCAAAGGCAGCTGCAGAGAGTCCTGCCAATTTCAACCAGGGCCGCTCATGCTTGGATCACGGCTTGCAGTGGTTCAACAGTGAAATTACAGGAATCATGGGTGCCTCGGCTCCCAGGAGCTGTGAGTCCCACTCCTGGGTCTTAAGGACAATTTGGCTCATTTTCTCTGTCTCCCAAACATTTGGGAGCCCGGCACATGTTTTCAGGGGTTCTTCAGCACAGTGATATCCTGGCAGGCAGTAGTGCGGCTGGCAGAGATGCAGGTCTTGATCCAGCAGCGGGTTCACACCAAATGGTCCCTGCGGATGGCGAGGGACATAGCTTGCCTCTGTCTTGGAACACCTCATAACTGGAGGACTTTATGAAGCACTGCTCTCCCAACAGCATCCAACAAAATCTTCTTGAAGGTTTGAAATCCAGAGATGATTCAAAGAAGTGGTGGGAGACCCCTTCTTTTAAAGGCAAAAGCCTTCAGGTGATTGGACTAAAGCTAAATTGGAATAAAGCTTGCATAGATGGTGGAATCTTACTCCAGCTCCAAAAATCTCCCTCTTTCTACACTAACTCACCCCTTACCGTCTCAATAGAATTAAAGACCTTTTGATATGCAGCACCCTGTTGTGAGGCTTCTCGTTTTGAGTATGGTTTGGACCTTTGGTTACTGTTCCCAGGACAGCTTCCTGCAAAGTGGCTGTTTCTCTGAGGAGAGTGTTAGCTGCTCCCACAAGGAAAAAAGAGAGGCAATCCCCCAGGCTACAGTCTTACAGCAAGAACAGCCTGTCTGGGGAGAATACACATACTCCTTCCACAGCTGAACTGTGCTCACATGCCACGTGTGTGATATCAAATTGATGTGGCTTGTATAACTATGAGAAATGCTGGCTGCAATACCATAAACTCAGGTATGGATTATATTTACAGTTTGCCAACAGGACAGCAATCTCACAGTTGTGTAGTATTTGGAACAGGGTTGCATATATTAAATGCAGACCTTGCACTGCAGAGATGTAGATGTCACTGCAGTTGTCATATGGGCACCTATGACCTCTGGAGCTGCTCTATGCCACTGGAGAGCCAGCACTGCAGATTTGGCACAGATGCAGCAGGGCATACGTGTACACTATGCTTTTAGCGTGTAACTTATTAATAGGACATTTGATCAGCATATTTCCCTTCCTGAAATGGAATAACCTGCATCATTTTATTCAATATAAACATTTCGAAAAAGCCAGGGCTTCTACACCCTTGCCAGATGGCAATTCCTCACAGGCTTAGAATTCCCTGACACTGGGCCTCATTACGAGGCTGCCCCGGTATTAATTTTTTTCAGCGCCCAGACAAGGGCAATTACCGGGTAATTATGACCTTGCCGGACCCGGTAATTGCCTTGTTCTGGGTGCCAGAAAAAATTCTTCCCCATTCCCATTTGAGCCCCATAGGACTCAGTGGGAATGGGGAAGGTGGTAGCACTGGTACCGTTAATAATTATACCGGTGCTACCGTCATATTCTGCTCGCGGGTGCCTGTACGACCACCAGGTCAGACCTGGTGGCTGCCAATGCACCCACAAGCAGAACTCGTAGTTTGCCGGTACGGTAACAATGGTACCGGCAAGCTTACCGGTACCATTGTTACTGTACCGGCAAACTTGAACTTGTAATGAGGCTGACTGCTTCTGAGGGAAACTGTAAATATGTTCTAGATATGACATGTTCGCATCCCTCTCTCCATCACTTTCTGTTTCTGTGATTCAGTCACAACCAGACCCCACAATCCATACTGATCGTCTGCTTTCAGCTCTCTCTCTCTCTCTCTCTCTCTCTCTCTCTCTCTCTCTCTCTCTCTCTCTCTCTCTCTCTCATTTCATTTCAGGGTATTACCTTTTGGGCTCCACGGGGTTCCACCCACCGTTCAAAAGTTAATGGCCCAAGACCTACGGCCTTACGCATCCTTCTGTTGGGGGTATATCATTGATATAATCATCCACAGTAGGACGTGGGAAGAACATTTACACCACCTATATCAGGTTACCAAGGCATTGAGGAAAGCCGAGCCTGCAGCAAATTCAAAGAAATATCACATTGCACAATCAGCAGTCAAGTATCTTGGATTTGTTGTTGGCAAATGGGCTAGTTCAACCCCAGACTGGGAAAGTAAAAGCAGTCAGGGAAACTGCAGTACCCAAAACCAAGAAAGACCTAAGAGCCTTTTTGGGTTTAGTGGGGTATTATAGGTGATTCATCCGCAGTTATTTATCCATCACGTCTTGCCTCATTGATAAACTCAAGAATGCAGAACCCCAAAAGGTAAAGCGGATAGAGAAAGACCAACCCTGTTTTGATAAACTCAAGCACATTCTGTTTAGTGAACCCATGTTGAAGGTGGCAGATTTGAACAAGGAGCTCATTTTATATATGACTGCATCACATGTTGGGTTAGGGGCAGTTCTTTCACAAGCATCTGTTGGTTGTCTCCATGACCACCAGTCTGGCTTCAGAGCAGAAAAAGGCACGGAAACTGCACTCCTGAACACCAGAGATCATCTGCTCTCTAATCTTGATTCCAGCTCTCCCGCTTTCCTCATCCTCCTTCACTTTTACTCTGCTTTTGATATGGTCAATCATGCCACCCTGATCAATCGACTCTGTGAGAACCTAGGCATCACGGATTAAGCCCTGGCGTGGCTGAACTACTTCCTCCTGGACTGACCATCCCAGATCCAACTTGGGCCCTTTCTCTCCAACACCTCTCTCTACACATGCCGTGTCACCAAGGATCTATCCTCTCCCCCTGGCTTTTCAATGTCTATCTGGCATCTCTGGCCCACTGGACCTTCTCTACTAACTTTCAGTGTTATGTAGATTATACTCAACTCTCTTTCAGGCTCCCCAGCCTGCTCTCCTTCCTCACTCAATTCTGACTGTCTATCCGTGATTCAGGAATGGTGCACCTCCAATGATCTCTGCCTCAATGCCAGTAAGACTGAAATCCTTCTCATTGGGGCCCCTGCTCCTGCTTTCAATTTCTCACTTTGGACGCCCTCCTTTGACCCTCTAGCCTCGCCTCTTGGAAGGCAAAAAACCTTGGTGTCATCTTCGACTCAACTCTCTCGTTCGTGCCTCACATCAGGGTCATTGCCAAGAAGGCCCACTTCCAGCTACACCTCATCAGAGGTATTCTACCTCTTTTCACCTTCCCCTTCCATGCCAGTCCTCCATGCCCCTTCCATTCCTTCTGTGATATAAAATGTTGGCAACATGAGACAAAGAAGGGTCTATGGATCTCTGCAGTTCTGGCCTTTCTCACCGGTGCCCAAGCTGAAACCTATCCCTGCATGCATACACTTTATTTCTATGTGTGTGTGGCTCGGGGGTACAGCCCTGGCTGCAACCTGACGGTAGGCCTTGATTCCAATATCACTGCTACTATCTAAGATGGTGTTTTATTCCCATGTGTACCAGAGCAAATATGCACACCACCCTCCCCATACTATGGCGCCTAGCGACACCCCACTCCTCCTGAACCTTCCCAAGCCTCGACTGCACACTTCTTGTCTCATCCAGAAGCACTGGGGGCTTGTGATGATCATCCGCTTCCCAACATTCCCCCCTTTCATTAGTACTACATGTAACTCCCTCCTCCTTTTCACCCCTTCTTTCTTTTACCAATCTTTCAGCTTCTAAGTATGGTGGTGACCCTCCCTTCGGTATCCATGCCTTACATACAGACCATAAACCTTCCCCTGTCTGCGCATATTGTTCAGGGGTACATGTCACATACTTACTGCTAAATCTACCCAGTATTCTGTGTAGTTCTAGGGGTCAGGTGGGGGATGTGTGGTGGTACCTGGGGGGGTGAAGACTTTGCTGTATCACAATCATGCATTGCTTGTTTGGATGGTCAGTCTGTACTGTGCTATCTTTTGTACCACATGGTGCCTCCCATGTGACAATTGAAAACATCATCATTGTGGTGCTAGCCACTGCTTTGGCACAGCACCGAAGTCCAAGCTGGCAAGTGCAGAATATTACCAATGTGAACACGACCACGGGAACCAACATCGCCACGATCGCCTCTATCCAGGATGGTGCCCACGAAAAGAGGTCATCAAACCAGTCAGTCTCTTGTATGCCCACTTCTGTTTGCATATTAGTGCCGAGATTGTGTAGGGCCCCTTTTATATTGGTAAGGGACCTGTTCTTTGCGTCGTTAGGCACTACGTAGGCACAGAATGAATTGCTAAATTTCTTGCAGCCCCTTGACTCCAAGATATTGAGGAGTTCCAGCACATATCTATTCTGTAGCATCATCGGCCTTATTGCACGCATTTCCATCCTGATTGTGTTGAGGCCCTGTTCCATGTCATTGGCCAGTTGGATCACTTCCCACTGCATGATCTGGAGCCACTTGGCATTCATGGTGGTCTATACCCCTCGTAGCAAGAATCTTCCCAGTTACTAAAACAAATCCCAGATCAATACCAGCTTTTACAATATTGTATTTTTCTGATTCCACAGATGGCGCCCGAATAGGGACCCTCAAGATCGACTTCGTCTCGTTGAAGGTTGGCTCGGCTATTGGACCGGGATCGGACGGTGCCAACAGAAACGGCCACTCTAGACGAGAAGTGAATTCCTTGACAAAACTGCACGATCCGATCTCTGAACGGTGAGCTGTAGCCTGAGACGACGTCTTGACGAGGGTCCATATATCGAGGTGGGTAAATTTGCCGAAAATTACCAGACACGTGGGTCCTTAGCATTGTCCTTAGTAACCCGATCGGGCTGCCCAGTCCTATGGTCACGTGAACCTTGTCCCGATTCTTAATTGAACCCTGACAATTTGAATTTGGCGCATTGTACTCGCGAGCACAATCGTCTGCCTGCTTTAGGGCATTATTCCGCAGTGACAGACAATCTTTGGAAGATAGCTGTCCCGCACCACAGGAGGGGTCGCCGGCATGTACGATGTACTGTAAGAAAGGCTTTTGTAGTATAGCATTTAATGACATTTGGCATAGACAGACCAGACATAATTCTAATCTTCGGTGGCCAACCAATGGTAGTTTTGAAATCCCTCGTATAGAATATCTAGAGTCTGTATTAGTAAAGAAAAAGGCTAGACCTACATCATTTGACGCATTGCACAGTTGGAAAACAGAAGCTTTGCAGCAACCAAAAGAGTAGAGAGAAACATATGCGTAGACATATGACAAGTGTCGAAAAGGCACTGTTATATGACCAAAATAAACAATTAGAGTCAGTTAGGAACACGGACAGGGCGTTTCAATTAGGCATTCAGAAAATCTACCCTTCAAAATATTTTCATACGTCAAATGAATTGATTAATAAACTTTTGCATGAACGAAGGCCCGATGCCTCCGCACCACCTCCGTACGTCCCTCCTCCCGGCGCTTTGCCCCTTCCCGTTGTTGTTACCCCTCCTATAGTTCCTCCGGTCCTCCCTGCTGTTCCTCCTGTTGTTCTTCCAGCTGTCGCTCCTTTGCCTGCCCCCTTGCCTCCACCTGTTGATATTCAGAATGTGCCTACTCTTCCTCTTCCAAGTGATTCTGCATCGCTTGTAGTGGACCAGGGAGCGAGACCAAGGGTTGTGACTCGTAATACTGTGTCCCCAGACAAAAAGAATGAATTCATTGCTTGGGCTAAACATTGTATGGAGAAGGGTGAACAAGCTGATGTTTTTTCCACACTCGAAAACTTAAAAGGTATTCCTGAGAAAAATGTTTTTATTGAAGGATTAGGAACTCATTTGAGTATAATGTGGAATAGATTAAACGATGTAGATTTCCCACAGGGGTTACGGGATTTGAACGCCTTAGCGTTGTCCAGAGATACTACAGAGAAGGTATATGAGCATGTTGAGAGGATTTTTGAGTATAGGAAGGAGTTGGAAGGGTTACAGAACGAGGAAGCAGATGGTGGTAGTTAAGGTATTATGTATTTACAGAAGCGGTTTTCTCCTCGCCGTGAATCAAAAGGTGAGGAAGCGCGAATTTGTATAAAAGATGCAATAAGATGGATTTCGGATATGTCGATAACTCCAGATGAAGTATATGACACATATAGTCAGTATACATTAGAAATGCAAAAGAAGGTGATACAGGTGATGGTAGAGTACCTGCAGAACGAGTGCGTAAATAGAAAGATTTGTTGTCCCGCAGAATTGTTGAGTGTTTATAAGAGAGCTTTTTCAGTTGATGCTTCTTCGACTGCCTTAGCGCTTGATCTGGCTCTGTTGCTTAGTAAGCGTTCGGAGCTGCCTACTTCTCAGTTGCCTATGAGAGAGGTCCCTCCGACATTTGTCCCAAAAGTTGAGATTGCGGCCGATGCTGCTCGAGGAATACTCGCGGTGGACATCCCTGCAGATTACGTATCACAGTTTGTTCACGTCCCGTTTTGAAGACAGGAAGTGAACACCATAAAGCAATCTATTCCCGATGTAAGAAAGAATCTGACCGGGTTCTATAAAGAAATAGAGTCGGTCTTACAGTCGTCGGTATTCACCTTAAGTGATATTGATTTATTATTTCCCGTACTCCTTCCAGTCGATTTGTGGAAACAGATTAGGACTATAGATGACATACCTGGGTTGGGAGATACATGGGATAACATAGTTAGGCTAAATAGAGAAAGACCAGCTGACGAACGACCGCCTCAAGTGATATTAACCTTGCCTGATAGAATTATTGTAAAATTGAAAACTATAGTTCCTGAAAAAAGAATCATTTGGGACAAGCTTACGGCCTGTGTCCAAGGAAAGTCTGAGGGTGCTACCGATTTCTTCAATCAGTTCGAGCAGGTATTTTCAGATTTCAGTGGACAAGACTTAGGCACAGAGTCAGAGAAAAGGCTGTTTGTCGACAAATTTGTACGTGGATTGCTGCCTGACATCCAGTTACAGATTATGTCTTCTGAAAGCGCTTGGCAGGCGAAGTCTCAATCAGAAGTACTGCATATGGCTCAGTACTTTGAAAATCGTGTAAATACTGAAAAGGAAAAACTTGAGAAAAAAAGGGTGACCTGAAAACAAAGGTTTTATTACAACAGATTTTTAGAAGCCCTCGAGGGGGTAATCAATTTAGAGGTCAGTACATTCCACAGGGAAGTGCGCCCTTGGCTCCGGTAACCATTAACCAGTGTGCCTATTGTCGGCAGGAAGGCCACTGGCGCGCACAATGTCCGACCTTGCAGCAAAGGTCATTTGGGAACATGGGTAGACAATCCAGAGGTCGCCCAGGTGCAGGGGGCCCTGGCAGAGGTCAGTTTGCACCAGAATCACAGCAACCTCCTTCACAAGATATGTAAGTTTCGAATGTGGATAGTAGAAACATTTTTGATCACCCTTCTGCGGCGTACCTCTCTGAAGAGCTTCCTTTTGATAATATTCTGTTTCGCTAAGATTGCCCGAAGCAGGATTTGGAACCTACGCCTATTCCCGTTCATCAGAAAGGTCCCTACGTTGAGATGGTGGTGGGAAATAGGAAGCATCTATTTTTAGTAGATACGGGAGCACAGAAATGTTCCATTGATCATTCACGGGTTCCAAATATTCCCCTGTCAGGGCAGTCCAACGTTTCCGTAGGGTTTTCAGGAACACCTGTAGTTTGTCCGGTCTCTTTGCCGGTACCGATAATACTGGGTCCCTTCACGGAACAGTGTCCATTTCTACTTGCCACAAACTGTGGGGAGAACTTGCTGGGGCTAAATTTGTTGAAGGCATTGCATGCAGTAATACATTGTTCTCCGGACGGAGTTCGGTTAACAATTTCACCTCAGCAATCACTCGCCTCTCAGTTTTTGACTCGACCTTTACCGCCAGAATTCAGTAATGTTCCAGAATGCTTATGGGCAATTGATGATAATGATGTGGGCATTCTTCAAATTGAACCTGTTAAAATTATTTTGAAACATGGAATAAAATTGCCTCGCATCCTGCAATATAAGATCTCAGTTGAAGGTGAGCAGGCTTTGAAATGTATAGTTTCTGATTTTGTGCATTGTGGAGTAATTGAGGAAATTACGGGTAGCCTATGTAACAGCCCCATTTTGCCAGTATACAAAAAAGGTGATAATGCGATTCCATTTAGTTTTATAATTGATTTACGTGCTATTAACAAAATTGTGGCTCCTCAATTTCCTATTGTACCTGATGTTACAACGATACTAACCATGATTCCGGCTTCTGCCACTCATTTTAGCGTTGTTGATCTTAAAAACGCATTTTTCAGGGAAGACGGTTGACACCTGAACGAATAAAGACTATTTCTGGCATGTCTGTCCCAAACACGCAGAAGGAAGTTAGAGCCCTGATAGGTATGGCTTCTTACTGTAGATTGTGGATCGCTAACTTTTCGTTAACGATTAAACCAATGCTGGCTTTGACAAAGAAGGGCATTTCTTTGCCATTGCCATGGACTTTGGAACACCAGACAGCATTTGGTTTGCTCAAATCCGCGCTGTGTTCAGCGCCGGTTTTAGGAACTCCGAATTATGACAAGGCCTTTGTGTTATATGTGCATGAACGTGATGGATGTGCTTTGGCTGTGTTAACACAGGAACATGGAGGGAAGAATAGGCCATGCGGCTATTTCTCATCCCCCCTTGATCCTGTTGCATGCGCTTTGCCGAGATGTTTGAGAGCTGTTGCTGCTGCTGCTGCGTCTGTAAAACAGAGTGAGGGAATGGTCCTGGGTCATGCGTTAACCCTAATGGTACCTCACTCTGTAGATATTTTATTGAATAGAACTCAAACGCAACACCTCACTTCTGCACGATTGACAAGATATGAACTAATCTTGTTTGCCCCCCACATTCAAATTCAGAGGTGTTGTGTATTAAATCCAGCTGAACTTTTACCTGTCCCGCAAGACACTGTTGATGGTGACGAAACGTCACACGATTGCCTTTATGTGACCGAACAAGAGACTAAAGGCAGAATCGATCTGAAAGACACGCCTTTGAATAGCCCACAAGGAGAGCTATTTTGTGATGGCTCTTGTTTTAAACTTCCGAACGGTACATCCACGGCTGCTTATGCCGTCACTACTTTAAACACGATTGTGGAAACCAAAAGAATTATGCATAATTCCGCGCAGGCCGCAGAAATTATAGCGTTAACTTGAGCTTGTGAACTTTCTGAAGGGCTTACAGTAAATATACATACCGATAGTCAGTATGCTTTTGGGGTGGTCCACAACTTCGGTAGACTTTGGAAAGAACGAGGTTTCTTGACCTCGCATGGAATGAAAATTCTGCATGGCACATTAATAGTGCGATTACTTTCAGCTCGCACTCCCTGTTCAGTTAGCTATTATAAAATGTTCAGCACATCAAAAGGTTACAGATGATGTAGGAAAAGGGAATGCTTTCGCTGATCAGATAGCTAAACAAACTGCCACTGATTCCAGTTCAGAAATGTATGCTGTAAGAGAAACTGTAAATATTTGCACTTTGGGTGAAAGTATCGATGCTGTAAAAGACATTCAAGCAGATGCTACTGTAGAGGAAACTAAGAGATGGATCGAGGGTGCAGGGAGACTGGATGATGATGGGTGTTGGGTGGACAATATTGAAGGAAAATGGTTACTCCCTGACGCCTACATTACAATGATGGTTATTATGGCTCACGGTCCGACACATGTTTGTGCGCGTAAATTGACTACAATGCTACACAGTGTATGGGCCAATGATAAGATTTTCAAAAGCGCGGACCGTTTTGTCCAAGGGTGCATGGTCTGCTTGCAGCACAATGTAGGATAAGGTACCTCAACTCCTAGAGGAAGTTTTGCTCCACCTTCTGTCCTGTTTGAGGTTATTCACTTTGATTTTATTGAAATGAAACGTTGTAACAATCTTAAATATGTGTTGGTTGTCATTTGTGCTTTTAGTAAGTGGGTTGAGGCCTTCCCGGTTAGAGATGCAATGGCCATAACCACGGCAAAAACTCTGTTGAAAGAGTTTTTTCCTAGGTTCGTGCTGCCGAGAGTCATCTGGTCGGATAATGGGCCACACTTTATCGCTAGTGTAATCCTACAAATTTGCAAAGGATTACAGATTGATAAACAGTTCCATTCGGCCAGACATGCCCAAAGTGCCGGATTAGTGGAAAGGCATAACGGCATTATAAAGAACAAGCTCGCTAAGACGTGTGCTGGCACCAAGCTAAAATGGCCGGACGCCTTACCGATCGTGTTACTGTTGATGAGAACAACCCCTCAAACTAAGACTGGGCTCTCTCCCTTTGAGGTGGTAATGGGGAGACCTGCTAATATTTGGGGTTTGCCAAAAAGCAATTCTTTGCGGGATATGGAAAATGTGCTTCTTTCAGATTACTGTAACCAGTTGACAAAAAATCTGTTTTCACCAGGTGCGAGAGGCATTACCTGTACGGTACGAGGGTCCCGGTCACAGTCTACGACCGGGGGACTGGATCCTCACGAAGGTTTTTGAGAGGTCGTCTTGCCTTGCACCCGGTGGAGGGGTCCCTACCAAGTCCTGCTAGTCACTCAGACTGCTGTGCGGGTAGCGAGTCGTAAGAACTGGATCCATGCGACGCTCACCAAACGGATCCCAATGCCCGTGCCATACGATACAGAAGATACAGAATCCCTTCCCACTGCTGTAACTAGCGTTCCTGAAACAGCAACAACCAACAAGGGAGAATCGGAGACCGCTCCAGAATCCGTAAGGCCAGACAAAACGGCCATCTTGTCTCCGCACTCCCCAACAGTGGAGCCTCCTGTCAATCCTTTTCTGATCCCATTTCCTTTCATTCGCCACTTCCATGAGGAAGTGACAACACTTTGTCCTCACCGGAAACTGTGAAATATAATTTGCGTCCAAGGAAGTAAACGTACAGCATGGTCTGACTGTGCGATTGGAAAAAATCATTTGAGGGCTTGTCTTTTGGCCCGACTGTACGGGAAGATTCTGTTGGCTAAGGGTTGTGGGAAAGACATTAAGAAGACGCGCGACTGGAGTCGCCAGCAAACGAACAATTGGTGTTTTTCGGTTGAAGACTACAATGCCTGCACCCGCTACCGCTCGTACCGAACTTTTAGATAAATATGTGACTAGCAGAGACAATGATCAAGCATGTAAGGGGACCCCCAAAGTGTATTGTTGCCTTTTTGTGATAATTACGGGATTTTTAGTAACTGTTGGTTTTGGGTTATGGTATCTGGAGGAAGCATATCCGCCAGAGGACTTTTTACCTATTAAAAATGTATCTGTTATCCCCACTCCTTCCGTGCAATTGCATACTTTATCGCCTAGAGATTCTTCGCATAGACGGAACTATCAGAATAATACCCTTTTGTTAATTATGAATGCCACTTATGCAATTTTAAATAGAACCAATTGTTGGATCTGTTCACATCTACCGCAACATGGGGATAAGGGGCTAGGTTGGTATATTCATCCCTTCCCTTTGACAACTGCCTGTTACGCTTCTCTTAGAGCACTATTCTTTGGCCGATGGAATGACAGCATCTCAGGGAACTTTGATGGTACAAATTTAAATAGTTTTGAAAAACATGCTTTGATGCCCCTGGGATGCTCGCTTTTTGCAAATAGAAGTAAGCCAAATGTTGCTTCTGTTAGGCCCTCTGATAGATTGTCTCGTCCTTATCAGTCTTTAATCTCTTTCAAAATGGCTCCTATAGGCAATAAGGATGCCACGCCTCCATCTTATTCTGTTAACCACAGCCCCGCATACAGAGGAATGGAACACGGTCAATGGGTAATTTTAGAAAATGCGCCAACGTTGCGAATTTGACTAGTGAGAACAGACCTCTGTACGTAGGCGAACCTGTCTATTTTGTTTGCGGTGATGTGGCATTTCCATGGTTGCCCAGGGATTGGCAAGGAACCTGCTATTTAGGGATTCTACTACCTGGGGTATTTATTGCCAGTACTGCAGATGTTTCGAAAACTCATCCACGACGAGGTGTGAAAGGGGATACTCCAGCGCAAACTGTAGGAGATATCATGAAATCCTTTGTGCCATTCTTTGGCCAAATTACGAATTCAGAAGTTATCAGGGGACTAGCGAGAGTATTGGAGAGAACCATCAATCGGACCACTGACATACTCTATAATATGACGTTAGAACAGAAAGCGATAAGATTAGTGGCTCTTCAGAACCGGATGGCATTAGATGTCATTCTGGCCGAGCGTGGAGGAGTATGTAAATTAGTGGGGTCCGCTTGCTGCGTTTACGTACCAGACTCCCCTCCGACGATCTTTAGGGCTATCCAAAATCTACATGTTCTTAGTTCAGAAGTACATGTTCCTGAGGGAAACTGGGAACTTAGTGCATGGTTTTGGGACCTCCTACGGTCATGGGGATGGAAGTTGTTTTCAGCCCTCTTGATTATCTTGGGAAGTTTTCTGTTTCTTTGCTGTTGTATACAGTGTCTCCCTGGTATATGCTCAGTATTAGGGGGATGTTGCGTGCAAGCAGCAAGTGTATTAGGGCATAAAATATACGCCCCAGAGAAGGTTTCCATAGAGTATGTGTTAAAAGAAACTCTGGTGTCTGATCTAATGGCAATAGATATGTCAGACAATGATTCGGGATGTATAGATGTTGAAATGTGGAGTTAGTCGCAAAGTGATTGAAGGTAGTTTAGCGCTTGGCATAGGCCAAAAGGAGGGTTTGTTAGAACTGATATAATATTGTTTCGTCCTCATTGTATATGTTGGCCTATGACCAGTCGCTTTTGCAAGGAAATCCGTATTACAAGGTCGTGACCTCAAGTGAATCGAGCCTCCATTTTAGGTTAGAACTGACATTTTAGTTTATTGTACAAAGTCACCCTGTAGTCTAAAATGGCTGTCTTGTGTGCTCTTGTTCTTGCCTTAATCTCTTCAACCTCTGTAGGAGGGTTAATGTCCAACCTGCCTTCAGGCTACATGTTAGGGTCATGTAGACCTTGTCCTTTGTTGACCTCAGGATTAGGGGATTACTTGAATTAGCAATGTTAACCTACAAGTAAACAAGAACAATAATGCTATCCAAATACGACATGCGAAACATTTGTTTGATCTGTATTAAAGCAATATGTAAAGAGTCTAACGTTAAATTAGAGAATAATAATGTTTGTTAGTAAATGTATTTAAAAGTAAACCGCATGCACGAGATATGTAAATTAGGAAACAAACCTGGCGCGACCCTAGCCCAGTGTATAATTAACTTGTAAGAGGCTGGACATCATTATAACAAACTGTATAAATACGCTGATGTCCAGCTAGCCAATTCTGCTCACTGCTCACATTGAACCCTGCTGGTGGTTTCTGTGATGTATTGACAGCCAAATAGCTATTTGTGTTCGATACTGTTCAGTTTTTGTAATAAAGATTCTGGGAATCTTTACAAGCCCGTGTCGGTGTATTTTCCTTTGCATGGTGTAAAAGCCTTAATATTGTATTTTTCTGATTCCACAAGGCAGCGCTGTCTGACTCTCAATGGCCACCCCCGGCTTCGACGAGCGGTACTAAGGGTTTTTTGGAACGGGATCCGTACCCTTTCGCCCTACTTCGTGCACACGTCTAAGCATACCGGTTGCCGTAGACAGGCAGCTCTCTTGAGAGGGCGCGCCGTACGTCTCCACTGCGGCCGGGGTCGTCTCGTGCCAAAAGGGGACAATTAAGACGAATCACGTCGATGGGGTCACCACTGAAAGTAAGCGTCCCCCAATGAGGTAGAAAACCCCCCGTAATGAGAGGCAATAAAGGACACACCCCAGGAGGGAATGAGACCACGACCAAGTGCGGGTGAAGTTAAAAGGTTTTTATCTAAATCAGATAGGACATTCAAAGGACTCTGCAAACTCCGAGAGTGCTCTGTCTGACGATAGCAAAGACAGTCAGTTATATTACACATACACGTCATGCATGAGGTAAGCTATAGGGGCCACAGAGTCTTGGGAATTGGATGCTCCATTAATGGCGGAGATCGTGGTGGCATCCCGACATGCTTGGGTCAGCTGGGCTCATCGGGACGGAGCTCGTGAGCGCTGGCTGTCAACAAAGATTCACCACGATAGTTCTAGAAACTTGCCCCTAGTGGCCTTTCATACCCATTCATCACATTCATTTATACCAAGTTGTTTTTGGAACTTCTAACACATTAACCCAATACCTATGTGGGGACACAGAAAAACAATATGCAATACGAGGCTGTTTCTATACATCATAAAATTGTCATTTGCAAGGGGTACAGTCCCGTGGGACCAGGTATTTTATCAGGGGGCATGGATCAGGCTGCCTTCATCATTTTACTCTGTTTGGTCTAGTAAGGGATGACTCTGAGGGATGTTTGCACAAGGACGGATAACTGCCTTTGTGGTCTGTTGGATTTGGGGTGAACTGGGGTACCATTGGGTCAGTGGGGGCACCTAACTGGCACCTCAAAGGCGGTGGGATTTAGGACCAAGTAGCTCATAATTCATTTGGCCTAGCCAAGGCGGTCTCTGCCATGGAGGAGGTAAAATACTTGAAGCAGGTCCAGCAGGAATGTCGGGAGGTGAGGCTGTGCAGCTCGCTCACCAGCGAGCCCCTGCGGTTTTGGCGGGCGGAGGGGGAGATGGCCTTGTAGCACTAAGCAACTCTCAGTTCACGGGGCGGCGCACTATACCATTGGAGGGGATAAATGTTAAGGCTGGGAACATTTGGGAAATTACACATTTCTGTCGTTTACCTTTGTCTATATTACTAAGTTCATAACAACAGAGCATTGTCAATATCACATACAGTACAAAACGTTAGTCAGTCTTAATACTTGTAATTCATGAAAGCGGCGGACGAATAAAACTTGAGGTAATATCAGGTTGGGTCATACCCTCAGTAGCAAGAAAGCAGCATATTAATGTTACGTTTCAATTATACTATAAACTGATTCGATACCCTACGTGGCTTACATGTAATACGTCACATTTAGTTACATCATACACAAGCATTTTATATATTGCTTTTTCACTTATGCTTTTTCCAATAGCAGCAAACATTGGATGGCACAGGGTAAATATTGCGAGTAGTTATATGCTGGACCTTAGAACATGAAAGCATCTTGAGGGTATGCGGGGTCACTTTGCTTTAATATAAGTAGCCTGTATTATACATTTACCATTGATTACTTCACATTCTTGGGCAACAGGAATAAGGCTGAGAGACTCGAGGCTTTAGTATATGTGGTTAACACAATATCTGGGGAACTGAACAGGGGGATCAGAGACACCATATATTACCTGTGCAGAGGTTAGGCACGGGGTCGGGGTGTGTTTGAGGGGGATGGTTTTTGTTCTTTTCCAGACTCCAACTACGAGTCCGGTCAGTCCTAGGGCAATGATGTACTGCAGAAGGAAAATGATACAGTGTTTGTTCTGTTGCTTGTTCATGCCTAGTTGCTAGTGAGAACGGACTTTCAGCGGATCTACCATGGGGTGGAGGCTGGGGGAAGTGCAGGCCTCTCTGTGTGTGGTCAAGTGGGGGCTAAACTACAGTTTTGTACGCCAGCTATACTGCATGGGCCTGGGTTCAGTACACTTAAAATGGAGTCTTGCTTATTACAAAATGGTGTCTATGTTATGCCAGGCTACTGGCCGTGCAGCCTCACGTGTCGGTCCGCAGCCGCCCTGCCTCCCAGGGCCAGGTGCATTGGGGGCTGCCGACGAGTCATGAGTCTCACGTAGGTGGGCAATGCAGGGGAGGGAGGTCCTACAGACCTTTTCTTCCATACAATACAAAAATGGGGAACCACAAGGAACATATACACTCTTACCATACCTAAGTAGCTGCATTACTACAAAAAGCACAGATCAAATAAGAAGAGTCCTTTTAAAAATATAAAAGTGCTTTAAAAATATAAACTATACGCCTGAAAAATGTATACAAAGTGTCCTTATACAGTGCCCTGTAAACTATATAAATAAACCTTACTTGGGAGACAGCCCGACATGGACTGTCTCAAGGCCTTTTCTTGGCTGCAGGTCTTTCTTCTGCCCGTAGATGGTGATCCGGCAAGCAGGGCAGCAGCAATTTGTGGGGGCCCCAACGTTTCTATAACCTGGCTGCTTATGCAAGAGGTAGTTCAGCACTCAGCAGAACCAACAGCAGGAGAAGGAGAGTTGCTTTTGAATTTGAGCTGGGCCACGGATGCCAGAAGCAGCCTGACAAATATGGCAGCAATGTGGGGGAAAAAGGGGCTTCATCAACACGGGCCGCATATGCGAGCAGTGATCTGGGAAATATTTGCAGCCTGGCTGACAGAGGTGTGTCCTAAAAGCAATTGCGCAGTGCTCCTCCCCTTTCATGGGGAATGCCACGTCAACCATAAGGAGCGCAGGCGGCAGTGAGCAAAGACCTTCCCTGTGAAGACGGGGGGGCGCCGTGAGCTGGGCTGCGGCGGTGAAAGTCGGCGCGAGGAGGAGACAGTGAGTTTGGGCGCTCCCCTCCCTATCAGGGAAGCGCCACACTTTAAGCAGGTGCCACAAAAAAGACAAGAGTCTCGCAGTGGCACAGAGCAGAGTGCTGGTCCCACCCTTCTCAGTGAGGGTTGGGTTTCTCCTCATTAACTGTGCTCACCACGCGCTGCGGCAAAGGTTTTGTTCTTTTTGTTTAAAGGATCCCCCCCACAGCATTACACGCATTAGTCTTTTTTTCCTTTCGCTTCTCTTCCACCTGACGGAATGTTACAAATGTCACAACTCAGAGAGGCAAATAGAGTGTAAACTGCAAAAGTGAATGGAATTAAATATTGTGTCAATGCATGCCTGAATAAATGTAAGATTAAAGTACATATATTTGTGTATTGGAGAGAAGGAGTGCTGAAGATGCGTGAGAGGGCAGCATGGTTTATTCCGCTGGAAATGCCTATAGCGGAACTTGAATTAATTACAGGTAGTGGAGGCTGCCAGTACTAAGGTAGTCAGTTATATGCCGGGCAGAGTGACATGTTCCCTCGTAAGAGGTCTCTGAGGAACTTCGTAATGGGAAATCTCTCCAGTTCCCCTCTGGGCATATCTGGCGGAAGGAGAATAGAGACATGGGTGTTAGGTCTCAGTGTGGGGCATAGTAAAAGAGCTAGTGGTGCAATTGGTAGGGGTGGAGAATGTTTGCAAATGAGCAGACTTCCCAACTGGTGGGCTGCTTATTCTAGGTCAAAAGGACTGGGGCCCAGTCAGTTACATGTCAGGCAGTGCAAGATATTTCCCACATTTCCCAATGCGTATTGGCCTCTTGGTAGAACCTGCTTATTAGGAAATCTTTCGAATAACCTTATAGGCTGGTTTCTTAGAACAGTGCTAGAGGGGACAGAGTAATAGAGAGCCCCATATCTGCTGGTGCAGTGGGATGGAGGGTTGATGATTGAGAGACATTAACAACCCGTAGAGCCTTGCACCCACACGTGTGTTGGGAAGGAGGTGGGGGAAGTGGACGTGGATTGAGATGTGTTGGTAGTGAGTGACTGCCAAACAGGCACGTGTCTCCTAGAGTTTGTAGAGTTTGGGCAGATTCAGTCACAAGATAAACTTGCCTACATATGATAACCTCTGCTCCAACCTCAGACACCCTGGGAAAAGCCTCTTCAATGCATGACATATGAGAGAGGGAGTCCCATCTATAGACAATAGTATCAAGATAGATCATCAAAAAACATGTACCCTCCACTGGTGGGCAGACACCATGTATGCATTTCTGTGAAATACAATGAAGGTTAAAAATTCAATTTCCACCTAAAGTACCTTCCAACGACCAGAGATTGCAATGTGTGAGATTTGCTGCAACAGTTTTACATTGCTGTATCCATTGCAACATAGCACGGCCCATCCATGAAATCAGTAAAACTAGTTTTGCAAATGTAACATCCTTCCCTGCATATGGTACCTGCTTGTTAATCTTTTCTTTTCTGGCTTGTGTTCGTTGAATAAGGACGAGCTGTTGGTTAAAATGAAGAGGAAAACAAGCCATGGGAGCACATTTATTTTAAAAGATTTTTATTTAATAATGATATCTTTCATTAAATAGAACAACTATTCGGCTTCATATGCGGCATCATTGAATACTTCCGAAACGATTTGGTATTCGGCCGAATACTAAATATTCTATACGGTACACCCCTAGATTTGACACAATTCTTGCAAACGTTAGGCTTTGTCTGTGCTGTGCCTCACTTAACGAAGATTCCCAACGTGTGTTTTAAGAAATGGGCATTACATGAATATACTTGTTAACTACATTTAACTGGCAGAATATATGTTCTTCCCTGAAGTGTGAAGGCCTAGAATGTATCTTAACCACTGTCAAATGCTTTGGACATCATTCCACACACTAGTGTTTTAGAGCCTGCTAAGGTTTGCAGAAGGGGATAAACTATTTGAAAAAAAGGATTGGTACAACCCCAAAAGGAGTCCGGTCAGAATTGCTAAGTCACATCTGTTCTTCACAGGACCAAAAGCAACCCAGACATGGTTCAGGCTCGTGGGCCATCATTGAGTTGTAGCAAGATGCTTCGGACACTGTAAGATCAGTACACATGTCGGAGAATACTGCTGCCACTTAGGGGACATTTGCAACACTACCGTGTTATTCATTTTAGGTTTCTCCTAATTGTAACATGATTATATCGACTTTTCTAATTCACCCAGACCACACTATTTATTTATTTATTTGTTTATTTGTTTATTCCATTTTAGAGCGCGCCTAGCCCTCAGGCATCTGGGCTAGGCGAGATTTACCCAACTATCCTATTTTTCATATTTCCGAATTCAATTGTAAACACTTAGACGTATGATAAGAGTATAATATTTCAGTGCTGATTTTCAGACTGTGAGCATTGTGTCCTAAACAAGAGCTGGCGCTGCACATGTATTCCCCACAGCATTAAATATATTCAGACACATTGCACAAAGACAATACGTCTGTAGACTAGACTATTCCTGGAATGTCTTTCATCTGTGGTGAGTGGCTGGGGCGTGGAGGAACATCCCCACCCCTGAGACACAAGGCGAGTCTTCCCACTGACCTTGCATGACCTCTAGGCCTGCACTTGGAAAGAACCTCATGACTCTGAAATGGGATCTCTCTTGATCACCATCCAAAGCAATATGTAATAAAAGATTGCTCATGAATTTGGATGCATGACAATATTTAGCACTCCTGTAAGCAGTGTTTTCTATGCCACTGTCTGTTTTCACATTAAATCACCTGCCTTGAAAATTGTTTCAGTAGTTTATGGAGCCCAGTTCCTTGGGCTGTAGAGTTATTTAGTCCTCTGTTTCAAGGCTGAATTAACAGCTAGTTATTTTAGTTCGATATTCCATGGTGTTATTAACAGATGTCTTAATGCCAAACGTTTTCCAACCTGCACAGTACCTGGATTAGCAATCACAGCAATAGCACGTGCACGCAGATTTCTAACGCTGTGCGTCACTTAGCTGTTTCAGAGCTCCACTGCTTGAAATTCTACTGCTCGGTTCAAGGTTAACCAACTGGGGAAACTCATGCGAGAAGGCTGGTGCCGCTCCAGTGCCTAGACATGAGCAGGCAGACTGTTTCTGAGAGGCTAATATAAATAGCGTTGCTGACTGCTGGCTCACACTCCCGATCGCAGTCTCAGACGCTGGCAAGCTCATGCCGCCTCCTGTTTTATGTGGGCTTGCGCCGAAAATGGTGTGTCGTGTTGATTTCTGGGAGTTGCAGTCCCTAAAATGGAAGTAACGTTTTGTGGTCTTTATTGGTACACACAATGCCTACGTTCTGGACAATATTTACGTATATGTATTTACCAACATGAGAGCCAGGGGAGTCACTTTGCAGAAAATGTTGGGGTAGGGGGGGCAAGACATCTAAATGAAAGTGGCCCCTGCCAAATGAGTGGGACAAAGTGGGGTGCCACAAAAGTTGGGGGGGCACACCCTTGTTTCCCCCTAAAATGATGCCCATTCTCTCTGGTCCTCCATGTATGCAGGGAGAAGGCCATTCGTGTTACCTCCAAGTACATCTTGTTGTTTTACCTTTATTGCACTAACACAAACATTTGGTTGCTAATTTTTAGGGCCTTCCTCAGGTCAGTGGCAGGGACGTCATTTCACCAAAATGCCAGGGGTAGCGGAAGTGATATCATACGACCCTTGATCTCTGATGACATCACAGGAAGTCATGCCATTTGACCCCACGCCGAAGAGATATCACGGGAAGCGATAGAACCCGACCTTTCACCCCTTGACAAAACAGGAAGTGGTATCATATAGCATTGTCCCTAAGTACAGTACGAATAATATGGTTACAATATCATTATAATGTGATATACATTTCATACAAGAATGGATCGCCATATGTATCGTTAAGATCAGTGTGCATAGGCCCATATTACCAAATTACTGTGAATGCCAGCAGACGTCCATGACCAAATGATAATGATGTGTTATTATATAGCACTTAGGCTTAAGCACTTCATATATAATACATACAATATCACCCAACCTGTGTTGGTACTCATTTATCGACCTCAGAACGATGAAAGACTGAGCTGAGGTGTTTAAGAACAGACTAAATCAGTGAGTCACCCCCTGAAGTGTGCCTGAAATAAACATTCAATGAGTATAGCATTTATTGTGTAGCATTCCAGAAAGACAAAATATTTGGAATTCCTATTCTTTCTTCTTTAAGGTCACTGCTGAAAGTGTTAAACTTGTGGAACCCCTGGTCTTTTTGTTTTTAAGGGATGGGGAAATACCGGGCCCTCCAATGTCGGAATGGCCTGGCATTTCCCCATTCCAGGAACCCAGACCCGGTACCCGGAATGGCTACCTCCAAAGTCGTAATGACCTCCATTGACAGGGAACTTATAAATATATACATTGTGAGCTTTTATGAATTCATTTAGACTCTGCAGATTTCGTTAGATGAACATTAAATGACTTGGAAAAACTGGTTCTGCAGAATTTCAGAGGCCAGATGAAGGGTAAATGAGTACCTACGACTTTCGCAGATGGTCAGCTCAGCTAATAAACCAGCCAGGGTCTTTATGGCATTATCTTCAAAGCCGATGCAATCTCTTTTATGTGCACGGGAGCTTGCAGAAGGGTTTCAGCCATTTGTTTTGACTAGCAATAAACATGAGGTTAATGCTCGAGGCCAGAGTGTCCGACACCCAGGGGATTTGATTGTATTCTCAGGATTTGCTGTGCGTACTGAAATGGTATTTATTTAGATTAGAGTGTTCTGGGATGCCAGTAAAGTTGGGATGGATGAGATAGTTATCACCAGTTCAAAGGTAACCTGTTTATTCTGCTTTCCTCATGTCATTTGAAGTATCCATGTGAACCATGTGCAATTACATTTAGGTTTAAGAGGTTTCAGGCCAGTTGTGACCTGTAATGGATTATGTTTGTATATGAATGTGTAACCATGTTCTGATGTCATGACCTACCACGACGAATCCCAAGAAGGGGTCTGCTATGAATACAATCAGAAGATGGAAGTTAAGATGTCGATAACCAGTGAGAATGGAAGAATTGGAGAACGATGGGATTTTTTTTATAGGTTTTATTCAATAACATGTGGGAGGTGTATTGTAATAAAATATTTGGGAGTGTTTTAACTGTTGCAAACATTTATATAATGTGTCAACATATGTGGTTTGTTGAAACTTGGGTTAGTTTGACCCAGGGTTATTTAGCTCCTCCACTGACGATTGTACAATAAACTTGCTTTATGTACTAATATGCACTTGTCCTTAAGTGGTGGGTCTGCTTGGTTTACGGTGATTAGGGGCCCATCCATACATTTGGTGACCGGCAAAGTGACCCCAGACTTTCCGAGACATTGAGGGTCTCCTGCCCGCACATTTCAGCTGCGGCACCTCTCTGCGGGAACCAGTCTTCAGTTCATGGTGAAAATGAGACGTTTGCGGGCACCATATTGGTTAAATGGCCCATCTGTTCCCCCGAGGCATGGTACCGTAGTCATGCTGTGCAGGACAAATTGAAAGGAGCACCACTTCGGAGCACTTCGGCTTCACAAGAGTGCACTTTTGGGGGTTAAGCAAGAGGGAAAAATAGAGGGAAAGAGGGATGTTTCTTTGACTTAAGGGGTTTGGTGAGGGCAGAATTGAAGTGCGTAGGTGGAGTTAGTCGAGGTTACAGGCATTGCTACACCGAATGCTTTGAAGGAGTGAGTGAACAGTTTTACGTTATACGTCTTAATTTAGATGCATGAACATTGGTGAACATTTAGCCTGGGATTATAGGTTGAGTAGATGCTAACTTAGAAATTATTTTGATCGTCAAAGAAATGAAATAGCGCCAAACCATTGTACATGATTTATGAATTCAAGAAGGCTGATGTAAATTTAGTCGAAAATTTCTTGAGGAGATGTTACACAAGAAACCAGTGTGTCCATCCTTCATGATTTAATGACAAATCGTTGTAATGAATCATTAATTTGGTATTACTGATTTAGACTGTTTGAGTTTTTAGCCTGAGTTTTTAGCCTATGAGTTTTTAGCTTATGAGCTTTTTGTTTTTGTTTTATGTACATTGTCATTTTAAATGCAGATGAATGTATTACTTTGTTGATTAAATTCAACTAAAACAATAAAAAAGAAATCCTTTGTAAATATTTTTACCTCGCGTGTTATTTTAGAGGTGTGAGATGGTATCCTACCCAGCATGTCCATTGTGTGGTTTGTTAAGATAACCTCCAGTTTGCTTGTCTGGTTGGCTGGAGCCATCACCTAGAGGTGAGGTGGCATCTTATGGTAAGTCCACCCATAGATACCTTCCTGAAGTATATCCTTGGTACCCTTCATGCTTCGCTTTTCTTGGTTAGTCAAAGTAGTGAAGGGGAACCTTTGTGTAGTCAGGGAAAGACGGTATAGTAGTAGAGAAGACTGTAACAGTGATGAAGAGAGCGGGAGGAGCAGTGTTGTAGAGAAAAACATTGCGCTCCTTCTATGCTCGAGTGAAGGAGATATCTCTGAGATATTGGCCAGTGAGTGTTTGTTTTGGATAAGATGCTGTCTTTTGTGTAATACCAAGAAGTATAACTAAAATAAATAGCTAAGCAAGGTGACTGTGGTGAAAGCGAGTGCGGTAAGTGATTGTGCGGAAGTATAAGAGACTGTGAAGGGAACAAAGTGGGGTTCTTTGGGTGGTGACTTTTTGTGCCGCAGGTTCGGCTTCAGTGTTATTTGTTGTGAAAATATTTCTGGGTAATTTGGGTTGTAGTAAGGAGACTGCTTTGAATCATTTGTGTCAGGTACTTCCTGGTTATAAGCTGAAGATTCTAAAATATCATTGGGAATGCTACATTCCTGGCCTATTGAGGGGACCTATGTTAAGGGGAAATTGGACAACCTGCATACTTTTTTAACTACAAGGCACAGGGCTTGAAATTAGAGAAGCGGTTAAACATTTTAGAGTTATGGAGGATGCATGAAAAAGGCAGGAAGGCCCATAGTGTCAAAGTCTCAGAGGAGGGTGGAGGAATTCCTTCTGCATCACTCCTATATGGGTGCTATACTTTATTGCCCGCAGCAGGGCATACAGACCCCAAGTTTGAACCTCCCTTTTCCCCAGTGGCCACTCCAGTGATTGTGAGACGGACACAGGTAATTTCTAGAAAATGGATAGCGAGTAAAGTGGAAGGGTAACTCCTTCAACGGTTAGGGCTGTAGCAAGATTGGGAATGGAGAGCGGAAAGGCAATAACTCCCCAGACTGATGGGTTAGCAGAGAAGTTAAGGGTGCAAGAATGACAGAGGGTGAGGCCGGCAGCTAGAAGAACGGATGAAGGGTTGAGAATGAGGGTGAAGGAGGATATTAGACCTTTTTCCGATAGGATAGAGGATAGGTTGAGAAAGGAGCGGGAAAACATGGAAGAAGCACTGAGGCTAGCAGAGAAAGAGGTAATGCTGTTATGACGTCAGAGAAATGAAGAGCTGGAAGTGAATAGACAGGCAAGGGATCTAGTGGAAAAGAGGTGGAGGCATGGACAAGTTCTTGTTAGGTTGCATAAATCGATTATCAAAGAGGTCAATTTGGACTTCAAAAACAGAAATATTACCATGGGTACAGGGTTCGAGCAGGGAGTACAGGGGCCACCACCCTGTGGTAGTGCTGCATATGCTTCCATGTCTGTAGAGGTATCAGGGGAAGTGATAACAGTAGTAAGAGATGAAGGGGAATGGGCATATGATGTCGAGCAGGGAGAGCAAGGTGTTGCTTGCCTACCTCCCGTTCCAGGAGTAGCGACAGAGAAAATACAATGGAGTCTTAGGACTCGCCAGGGTACTTGTATGGCCATAGTAACTAGCAGGGGAGAGATGGGGGAAGCCCCAGTAAAAGCAGGGGCAACTCAGTTTCCGTTACTCCAGAAAGATCTGGAAAGGCAATTTATGTCCCATGGTCACACATAGACCAAAATAATTTGATAACGACACTCCCATCGTACACTACAGGGACTGGGAAGTTAATGTTTGCATTACAGAAACAAACTGCCAGTGTCATATTGGCCATAGGGGATAGGAAAGCATATTCAGCGACTCTGATGTGGGAGTGGTCAGATGAGCTTTGACGGAGAGCGGAGTATCCGGGAGTTCAGTTGGATTCAAATGCTCATAAGGGAGCAGTTTCTTGTCACGTGCCAGGGCAACTGTCGCCTCTGAAATCTATGGAGGACTCACCTCCATTGCATTGTTCCACCACATTTCCCTTGCTCCCTTATTGACTGGTCTAGTTGTTGCACAACATGGCCGCCGCCGGAAGGTTCTTAACCACCCCTCTTCCGGCGGATGGTGCATTGCAGCCCAGTTTGTATCCCTTCCTGCTTTGGGTCTAAATGCTAGTTTTCCGCTCCCCATTCCATCTCGGAACGCTCTGCTTTCCTGTCTCTCTCTCCTCCACTCCGGCAGTTGTCACGCCCTGTCCAGGCGTGGATTTCCTCTCCTCCGGCTGCAGCACTTTGGGTTCTCTCTCGTTGCTGACTCTGGTCAACTGGCAATCTTTTGAGTTCCTTTGCTCTCCCTTATTTGCCTTTCTTTTTCTTTTGGCCTCACCTCCCCCTGGCTTCGCTCCCCTCTCGCTCGCTCTCTGTTTTCTTGGATTTCACCCAGCCACCTCACTCTCCAGACTTCATGTCTTTTCCTGCATTGCATATCAGGTTGTCTTGGCAACCGCTTTGTCCCTCGCTCTGTGGGGCTTATCGCCTGGTTCTCTGACTCCCTCTCTCCCGCTCATCCACTCCCGGACTCAGCATACTCCTCCAGTCAGTCTGGAGCATACCTTCCTGAGAGGATTCCACCCACTTTAAGGAACTTACCTGCTCTTCAGCAAGTCTGCATCGGTCTGCTCTGCTCCCAATCATCATGGGTTTTTATGCCTGTTTCAGGTTTCCCCCCTTCTGTGGTTGCCTCAGGTGAGGGGTTACAGGCCTGCTAACTGGACAAGCGGTCACTGTGGCTTCCTTCTGGGGTAGACCCTACCTGCATAAAAAAGGGACTACAGATTCAAGAGCAGAAGAAAAAAGGCACATCTCGAATCCAGCAGTTCAGGTGAGGGGGACGAAGTACTCCCTGTTGCTGGGGAGGATTTTGACATTTTTAATGATTGCAGGGCACAGGTATGGTAGGCCCTGCAGTTTATGTTTCCCCATATGCCTGATGTAGATGAGATTCTAGCCAAAACAATGAAGTTGGATGATGATTCTGCGGCACACATCCAGTTAGTCGAGGAGATGTGGAGTGCAGAGACAGGAGAAGCGTGGGATAAGAATGTGGGCATTTTTTTACCCCATGCTACAGAAGGGACTCTCTAATGAAGTCCAGTCTAGATAAAGTAGCAGAGATAGAGGTCAAGAGTTGGACAGAATTTCAGGCACACATTGTGTATTTTTGTAAAAAGAGGCAAGAAAAGGAAAAGGAAGCTATAGAACAGGCACAGAAGACAGATGCCACACTTGTTCAGAGAAAGCTGGCGAAAATCTGTTTGGAATGGTCAGTGATTACTAGTACCACATAAAGGACAGCAAGGACAATTGGGGCATCAGGGACATGGTGAATTGGGTATGATACAGGGGTGGATGGATGAGTATCGCCCCAGTCCAAGGCAAATGAGAGGGTTTCTTAGGGGTGGGGGAGAATTTCCATGAGGAAGTGGATCATTTGGAGGGTTCAGAGAAATAGGTCCTTGGTTTAATGGCCCAATGGGAAATAACTATGGAGGGTTTTATGGGATTCAGTGTTGGTCATGCAGAAAGATGGGACACATGTCATAAGATCGTCGAGACAGGTCACAGTATTTTAAGATGGGAGCTCAGCAGAGGCAATAGCTGACCCTGCTATTTGCCCCAGGTTCTGTGCAATTGCAGCAGGCATTGGTTGAACAGACCCCAGCGACTGGGCCTGCACAGACCTATGGGATCCCACTCACCATGCCAGCACAAACATCAGGACAGACATGGAAGAAAAATACTTTACCCCAAGGAACAGTTACTCATTACACTGGAGCAAGTGTTTTGGAGGGTGTCCTTTGTTGCTCCCCAGTGCTAATATGTACCAAGAGTAGGACAGCCCACAGGGATCTCTAATGTGTCCAGTCCTGTCTGTTACCACCAATCCAGAAGAGGAACCCCGGATAGTTATGCAGGTAGGTGATCAAAGATTTTCATTCATAGTCGATACAGGAACCACACAATCTTGCATCAAGGAAGGTGAGTTCCCCTTGTCAGGAAAAACAATGGGCACAACAGGATTCTCTGGGGCTAGCTTGTTGGTTCCTTATACAGAAGATATACATATCAAGGTAGGTTTACAAAATGTATGGGGTGTGTGCTAGCCCCTGTGCTTTCTGCCCTTTATATTAAATATTAATGGCCTCTAACGGGCACTGGTGGAAACTGATGTTGATTTCCTCAGGCCGGGTGGATTTTCGCTCCCAGTGTTGGCCTGTGCGGATGACATGTTTTGATCGCCCAAACCCCTATTGCCTTACAACATCTAATAGATGCTTATACCACATTCATGTCAAACCTCATGTTAGCAGTACATTCTAAATAAATCTGCTTTAATGGCTTGTTCAAGAGGAGGTTGTAGATCGATAAAGCTACAAATAATTTGGAGTTGTGGTGAAATAATCCCTAGGGTAGATACATTTGATTATCTTGGAGTCACCTTTAGCACAAACTGTCAGGGGATCTCTCATATAGAGAAGCAGTGCTCTAAAATGAGGCAATCCCTGGGGGGCCTGTCTTGTTTTAAGAATATGTGTTTAGGGCAACCAATCAAAATTATTTTGGAGGTATATAGAGCCCAAACAAAGGCTGCAACAAATTATGGGGCAGCTTTGTGCGGTATGGAGAAAGCAACCACAATCGAAATAATAGAAAACACTTTCTTTAAAAATAAAAACTGCTTGGTCTACCTAGTTCAGCACCTAACTTTGTCATACATATTGAACTTGGAATCCCCCATATTGGTGATGAGTGGCAAATGGCCCCTTTTTTATATTGGTTGGCGGTTTGGGCTAATCCAAAAGCTACATTAACGCATATGATTATTAAAACTCTGACCACCAGTTTGGCAAGACGTAAAATAACATGACTCACTTATATTTATAAGTGTACTTCTCAGCTGAACAGAGTTGCAATGTCCGCCTGCCCTTCTAATACCTGCTACTGTGAACAAATATAAGAAATAGTTTTATTCTATTTTTGTGTCTAATAGTGAAACATCCGGGCTCCAACTGGAGTAAAATAGAATACACATGCTAATTTCAGGTTTAGAGGGCATTCAGCCGTATCTCCTGCATAGCCATAAACTCACAGACCACTGGACATTGACCAGGGCACGTTTTAATTCTTTATGGCTTAGGACGAGAACGAAAAATGGACTGAGCATGGAACAGTCCACAGTCTGCCTGGGGTGTAACTGGCCAGAAGAAGATCTCCTACATTTTGTTTTGTTTTGCTCTGTCTACCAAGATATTAGAAAGAGGACTATTGTACCGCTGCTCAAAAATGAAGGCTTTATTCAAGCCAGACTTGCCCTGATATTCTTGATGCGTGCTGAAACTTCCCCAGTGGCCTGGGGTTGTTTAGAATTCTTGAGAAAAGCCTGGCATCGGCAGAAGAAATTGTTTGACAGATGAAATAGTACATGTATTTTATATTAATCCAATGTTTTTTTTAAAACATATGATGTGTAAATTGTGTTTGCATATGGTTTTTGTTTTTAACTGTTTTGAGTATTGTTGTAGGTTCTGTGTATTGTTGATTTTAAAACTGGTTTATGGATTTTTTTATCCAAATAAACTTTATTGATAAAAATGTATCTGCTCCTTTGCTGTATTGTACAGATACCCCAGTGAATCTCATGGGTGGAGACCACCTAAAACAGCTTTGCATGTTGATTGCTTTCACGGACAAAGGTATAGTATGCTTGACTCCAGGTTTGTATCCCGTAAGAGAAGAAGCTTGTTTGCACAATGTAGCAACAGCACGATAAGTGAATGTAAATTCAACTCTGTTTCTTTATGGGGTAATGGTTTTGTTGAGTTGTGTCCTGGGAATCAGAAAACAGACAGGGCGGGTACCGATTGAGTTTTTGTTTTGGCTTGTTGTGCCGCAGGAGGTAACACCAGGCACCATTGTCACAATTCTCTGGGAGGCAGTAGTGTTCAAGAAGAACAAGGTGGTTCTCTCAGGCACAGATGAGGAAGGCGGAGAATGGAGCATAGTGCTGTGCATCAATCCAACCTTGTCACTAGCAATTGTTTGAACACACTGAAGACACAGGAGACATGGTTTTTGAGATTGGGGTGCCGTTCCAGATATCGATAGAGCAAAGGGAAATACCACAGGCCATGCTCATCGTACAAATACATTGCTACATTGGAAGGAGGGTTTGGAAAAGTGGCGGACCATATATGGACCAGCAAGCCTCTTGATGTGGGAGTGCTAAAGAGTGTTGGAGTAGTGCGAATGAAATTAAAACCTGGTGTGATATTACCACAGGTTAAGCAGTACCCATGTCTAGAGAGGAGGATAAAGGGATTTACGAGACCATTGTGGCATGGTTGAGGCAAGGCATAATACAACCTTCTGTGTCCCCATGTAACACAGACATCTTCCCCGTGAAGAAAGCGAAGGGGTCCAGTTGGAGGATGGTCTAGGATTGGCGCCCCCTCAATAATATTGTTGAGGTGGAAATTCTGCTGTACTGTGAATCTCCAAGTGTTTTCAACAGGGTGGTTCAGATGGATTTGGGGAACGTACGTGTGTCCAGTACGGTAATTCGTTACGTGGATGATTTGCTAGTTTGTAGCACTTCAGAAGAGCAGTGTCGAGGAGATTCAATAATGCTCCTCATCCTACTTGCAGAGAAGGGGTACGAAGAGGACAAAGAATAATGTCAATACCTCCAGACAGTAGTAGAATATTGTAGAGAAGCGCCTCAACGATTGCATCTGAAAAAATACAACCCACTGGGGAAAAAGGCCCAGCCACCTCTTGCAAGGAAAACAAAGTTTTATTTCCACAAAATTAGAAATGCACCAGCAAAGAACTCTGCTGCCACTGAATTTTCTGCCGAAATTAATACAAACAACATTTTATGAAGGCATGTAGTGTCATCAGTGACGTAAGTTACATGATGTACAAATTGAAATGGCTGGTTGGTTGAGACCCTATACATAGGCTACCTGCTCAATAAGGGATTTCAGGCCATTGGTCCCAGCCTCGTCCGTCCATCCTCTCTCATGTGGACTCCTCTTTGCACGTCATCAGGCATAAAGTTACAGCTAATTGGCAATTATATGAAGAAAAACAATAGTGGCTCTATCTCTAACCTAATGTGCACCTGGTACTGCAGACATGGGCTAAGAGGATATTTCGAGGCCATTGCTTCTAACAACTAACTACTACCAGCTTGATTTCATGTTTATTTGTCCCTCCTGGCGCCTCGCAGTACAAATCATGCAACCTATGGTGAAAGCAACTGATCCCTGTGTTCAGATCTTTTCTGATCTATTGGGTGTTTAACAGTTTTATGGTTGGTGTTCTGGAACTGACTTGTACCTTGGAATGCTGGATGCACTCTTTCTTATGGGATTTCTTTTAACAGTGAGCTCTCAACTCTCTTGTGACCTTGCAGGGCACCTTCCTTCTGCGATATGAAATGTTGGCAACATGAGACAAAGAAGGGTCTATGGATCTCTGCAGTTCTGGCCTTTCTCACCGGTGCCCAAGCTGAAACCTATCCCTGCATGCATACACTTTATTTCTATGTGTGTGTGGCTCGGGCGTACAGCCCTGGCTGCAACCTGACGGTAGGCCTTGATTCCAATATGGCTGCTACTATCTAAGATGGTGTTTTATTCCCATGTGTACCAGAGCAAATATGCACACCACCCTCCCCATAATATGGCTCCTAGCGACACCCCACTACTCCTGAACCTTCCCAAGCCTCGACTGCACACTTCTTGTCTCATCCAGAAGCACTGGGGGGCTTGTGATGATCATCCCCTTCCCAACATTCCCCCCTTTCGTTAGTACTACATGTAACTCCCTCCTCCTTTTCACCCCTTCTTTCTTTTACCAATCTTTCAGCTTCTAAGTATGGTGGTGACCCTCCCTTCGGTATCCATGCCTTACATACAGACCATAAACCTTCCACTGCCTGCGCATATTGCTCAGGGGAACATGTCACATACTTACTGCTAAATCTACCCAGTGTTCTGTGTAGTTCTAGGGGTCAGGTGGGGGAAGTGTGGTGGTACCTGGGGGGGTGAAGTCTTTGCTCTATCACAATCATGCATTGCTTGTTTGGATCGTCAGTCTGTACTGTGCTATCTTTTGTACCACATGGTGCCTCCAGTGTGACAATTGAAAACATCATCATTGTGGTGCTAGGCACTGCTTTGGCACAGCACCGAAGTCCAAGCTGGCAAGTGCAGAATATTACCAATGTGAACACGACCACGGGAACCAACATCGCCACAATCGCCCCCATCCAGGATTGTGCCCACGAAAAGAGGTCATCAAACCAGTCAGTCTCTTGTATGCCCACTTCTTTTTGCATATGAGTGCCGAGATTGTGTAGGGCCCCTTTTATATTGGTAAGGGACCTGTTCTCTGCGTCGTTAGGCACTACGTAGGTACAGAATGAATTGCCAAATTTCTTGCAGCCCCTTGCCTCCAAGATAGTGAGGAGTTCCAGCACATATCTATTCTGTAGTGTCATCAGCCTTATTGCACGCATTTCCATCTTGATTGCTTTGAGGCCCTGTTCCATGTCATTGGCCAGTTGGATCACTTCCCACTGCATGATCTGGAGCCACTTGGCATTCGTGGTGGTCTATACCCCTGGTAGCAACAGCAATGCAAAAAATGTCTCTTTTTTGTTGTAGAGCTGTTATTGATCTTGGATTTGTTTTAGTAACTGGGAAGAATCTTGTGATAGATCATTCGATCTTCTCCTCCTTTGCAATGCTTCTCTTTTCTCCTTCTCTGGCATGATGCAAAATATATGCTTCTGCAGTGCCACCGTGGTGGGGGTGCCAGACCCTGGTGTAGTTGCTGGAACCGACAAGCCACCTGGTCCCAATATCAAATGTTTTTCAGGGACCACCAAGAGCACTGAGTGCAAAGAGGCCAGCGAGCAGGTGCCCCTCCATGATGAGGGGAGGTGCAGAAACGCCTGCTGGCCACACACCTAGTAGTTGTCCATCACAGCAGCTGTTCCTTTTTTGAGATGTGGAATGTATAATGTCTTGTGGCATCTGCTACTGACCCCCAAAAGGATGCTCCCTTCATTGTAAAAGCACAGTTCATATTCTCCTTGCTTTTGCACTTTCATTGGTCTCTCCATTTGCCTTGATCCATGTGAGTTTTGCAATTTGTTCATTCTAGTATCTGCTGCATACACTATCACTTCCTCTCAGAATCATACTAGTCCTCCTGACAAGCAGCTCATTGTAGTTTCTTGCCACCTGTTCACCATGAACTTGACATCTTCCAACTTGAGATGCAGTTATTGCAAGCACGGCACACTCTTGGGATTTTGGGCACGTTGGGCCCCATTACAAGCATGGAGGTAATCAAAAAAGGAAGGCGGAATGGTAATACCGGCATCGAGTACCGGTCTGGGCCATTTTGAGCCGTAAAATCCGGCATTACTGCCACCGCCTGTACCGTGCCCCTTCTTACTGGCATGCGCACATCCACACGCCCTTCGTGGTGGCAATACCGGAGTGCCGCTAACAGGAGGACATCACAAGTAACGCGGGCATGCATCTACTGGCATCCCGAAGGCGGTAAATAGGGCCTGGATGATGGCAGTACTGCAGGCATCACGGATCACCCGTAAATAGCAACCTGCTGTGCACCCAACTGCCTCAGGTGCACACAATCACCACAGGTGGAGGCAATGGAGCGTGTCCCAGCACAAAAGGAGCACACCCACACACCACACACCTTCCTACACCAAAATGATCCCACTCGCTGTTGCAATCCTGGGGCTGGAGGACATGCCTGTACTGCTACACCAGCAACAACAACAACTACAACAACAACAACAGGCAGCACAGAGGAGACACAGGAGGAGAAGGAGGGTGAGACAGGCCCAGCAAGTCCCACCAGTGCAGCCAGTGGTACCACTTAGGCAGCCACCAATTCCTCGCATCAGAGCCAGTCCATTCAACCTAACCCCTGTGCAGATCCACACCCTTTACTGGAAGGACCGGGACACCATCACCACCATAGTGGACATGATACACAACGACATTGTCAGCCTGATAGAAATCCGCACTGCCATCCCCCCCTCTACTGAAGGTAGTGTCTGTGCTCCACTTCCTGGCCACAGGCACCTACCAGCACTCAGTGGGCACCTGCATGGCATATCACAACCACTCTTTTCACGCATGCTGACCCAAAGTGCTCGATGCCCTCCTGAAGCATGCAAGCATCCACATATCCCTACCATGGGCTGGCCAGGAGCTCGCTGACACTAAAGTTTGCTCCAATGCACTAGCAGGCATGCCCAATTCAATCGGTGCCCTCAACTGCACCCATGTAGAATTGGTGGTCCCTCATGCCATTGAGGTGGTGTACCACAATCGTAAGCAATATCACTCCATCAATGTGCAGATGGTATGTGACTCCAGCAAGATGATCACACATTGTTGTGCCCAATATCCCGGATCCACACATGATGCCATGGTGCTGCGTAACTCCTCGCTATCCCTCTACATGGAGCGACATGCTGGATGACGTGCCTGGCTGCTCGGTAAGTTGCCCGACAGGCCCATGGCAGTGCAGTGGGGGGAGGCATACTCGACCTGGGTGAGAATGGAGGGGGGATGCATACTCCACGTGGGTGAGATTGAGGGGGGATGCATACTCCACCTGGGTGAGATTGGGGGGATGCATACTCCACCTGGGTGAGAACGGGGGGGATGCATACTCCACCTGGGTGAGATTGGGTGGTGAGTGGACAATGCACATGCAGCTAAACACTGTGGCCCTGAACATCCCAACCTGAACAGGACACATCAATGCCATACATAAGACCAATGCTGCACAGCAATGACAATATGCCAGACGTACAAGCAAGCCGCATCCGTCAACACGTCAACTCCTCATCTAATTAGCATACCCTCTGTGACACAATCCAGCAACATGCAGTGAGTATGCGTAACGGACATGACTGCAGCAAAGCACAACACAGGACATGCACCCTTGAGTGGTAACAAAGAATTTCCACCGAGGGTTTACACTGATTGTCACTGGCCCACCACCACAGTCGTACAGCACGGCACCATGGGAATGTCAAGCGATGGATGACAAAACATGATTACACCTGTGGCAATGCTGCTATTGGGAATACAAACAGAGTCCTATACATCAGCAATATGGGTTTAAAAACATTGTTCCGCATCCACAGTACATCTGCATCAGCATGCAAGTGAACACCCTGCATCATTTGGACAACGCAATCCACACCTGCAAACCATAGTACAGCACCCATTGTGTCAAATGAGACTGTGTGCATACATCCAGGGACATGTGCATGTCAACATGAAATAGCTGCTGCCATGGCATTGATTTCTAAAGTTGGCAGGTCAGATATTGACTGACACATACCTCATTGTGCTCCCATGCGGGTGATGGTGGCTATACCTTGAAGCCGTGGCTACTTACCCCTGTACGGAACCCGCAGAACAGGCATGAAGAGGAGTACAATCGGGTTCATACCCGTAACCGTGTTGTGATCGAGCAGATCTTTGGCCTGTTGAAGACATGGTTCCGCTGCCTCAGCAGGTCTGGTGGAGCACTCCTTTACGGGCCTGAGAACGTGGGAAAGATCACCATGATCTGTGCCATGCTGCACAACATGTACATCCGGCGAAACGTACCACTGCCACCTGACATTGACCTACATGCACCGGGTGAGGAAGATGATGATGATGGAGGAGGTGCAGCACCCCTGCCAGTTTGTGATGCACAAGATGGCCATGCTGTGCGCCAATCAGTGATTGACTATTTCTTCTGAACCACCAGGATGCTGATGGCTCTGTGTAAGTACTACACTGGGCACTGGGATCATGTGCATATGGACACAGGGTGTGTGGGGAGTTGGGCACTGTGCACTATCATGAATTGAATAAACACACGAAATGAGCAATGTCCAGTCATGATATGATTTTGAACACAACGGGTGTATTGGACATTTAACATTATAGTGGTTGAACCCTCCACCTCACACACATCCTCCCCCCACCCCCCACCCACCAACACCCCATACCCCCCAACATCCCAAACACCACCCCCCTTTCCCCAACACCTCCAACACCACCTCCCCCCTCACCCATTGTCATCCCATACATGATGTGCCAATCGTGGTTTTCCCCAGGATGCAGTTGACACATGCAGGGTAGCCCTGCTAGTTGCGGCCTCTCTTTGGGTCTGGGGGCAGCATGTCCGTGTGGCATGCACTGCACCTGGTCTGGCGCACAGGGCTTGTGGGAGCCGAGGTGGCAGGTGTGGTGGATGCCTATGCAACCGTCGGTGCAGGTCGTTGCTGCTGCAATTGTTCAACAATCCTGCCAAGGACCTGGGTTACTGCAGCTAAACTGTTGCGGATGACCATGGTGTTAGTGTTCATGGCTATGATGTTAGCTGCATTTGCTTCACGTATCTCACGGCGGGTCAGTTCCCCCTCCGCCACATACTGCCGGACCAGCTCGATCATGCTATCCTGGCGGCCTCAATCCTTGTCAAGCGGGCCTCCATGTTAGTGGTGGCTGTGGAGGTGGACGGGGCAGTGGCAGGGCGGGCCAATGCTGGACTGCCCTCTGATGGGGACCACAGATGTGGACTCCCCAGTACTCTGGCCTGTTGTTGCATCGGCCTGACTGGTGTGCCCTGTGTGGAGTGCAGGGGGTGACCTGGGGACTCAGGGTATGTGCACATTCCACATGGAGGTTGCCGTCCATGTCGGATAGTTCATCGACGTGGACATCAACGTCGCTGAGGGGGGCTGAGGCAGCTGCCTCCCCAATTGAACTGGTGGCAGCAGACTGTGTGCCATCAACTTCAGCCTCTACTACAATGGACGACTCTGCTGTGGCAGTGTCGTCAGGTGGTGTCTCACTTGTAATTTCCATCTCCGGTGTCCTGCCCTGTACTGCTGGTGCTGGCCTTTGTGGCAGTCTGGGTGTTGGTGTTGCCCTGGAGGGGGATGGTCCTGTGCCTTCTCAGCTGGCCCTGTATCCCTTGGAGGATGTCATGGCCTGTGCGGCCGGCTCCTGGCCTTCACTGTCCGCATTTGTGCCTGTGGGGGAACAAGAGATGCAGGGCATCAGTGATGGTTGTATGTGCAAGATACAAAAATTGGTGTTCTTCAGTAGTTCACGTTTCATGCATTGCATTCTTGTAGGTGTGACGCACAGGGTACCTGCAATGGGGGGGCATATTAGCATACGTCATGGACTCTTCTTTCTGGACTGATGTGTACTATGTGGCATACCGTTGTATTGCGGTTTGCGTGATGTGTGACATGTTATTTCTTCCTGTGTGTTGGGTGTCAGTTGGTAATGGGATTGGCACACAGCATGCATATCATTGTGCCAGGGTTTGGGCCACCAACTGGACATTGATCTGTATATGTGTGTATGATGGGCCATGTATTGTCTTGGTTCACTTTCACATCTGTTGTGCTATGTCATGCTTTGGTTCTCTGTGGTTTGTGGGGACACTCACCTCCATCTGCCAAAGAAGGCACACCCGCCTCCGTGTCTCCGAATCCCTTGATCGACTCCATATTGATCGTGGTGCTACATGTCTCCTCCCATCTTGACAGTTTGGTGGGAGAGTGGTCCCCGCCGCCTGTTGCCATGGCCTCCCTGCGGTTGGCAGAAAGGATGTTCCGTAGGTGGAGATGTGGATCGTCCCACCTCTTTTTCACATCCTTCACAGTGCGGGTGGTGGTGCCAACCGCAGTTACCTTCCTCGCCACCTCCTCCCATATTTCTTTTTTGCGCAGTTGGGCTGCGCGCTTTAGGTCATTAGCAAAGACCTCATCAACATGGGCCACCAGCATGTCCGCTAACATATTGAGCTCCTCGTCCAAGAACTTCTTCTTGCGCAGGCGGGGGGTGGACTTCCTAGTGGCCTTCGGCACTCTTTCCTGATTCTGCCTTCTCTCCACTCAGTATCAGTGGTGTGTTCGGAGGATTGCAATGGATTGTGTTCTTTAAGATGACCGCGGGCGCATTTCCCGTTCCGGCGCAATGACGTTACTTCCGGGTCCGGTATTATGAACCCGGTATTTACATGATGGTATTGCTGGGTCCGTTATTAAAGGGTTGCTCCTGGGTGGAGGCGGTGTCAGCGGGTTCTGTGATGCCGCTGTCAGGGGTTTGGGGGGTCTTTAGCGGCATGGTAGTGCAGCCATTACCGGCATGGGCGTTCACACGTGCTCGCGCTCTCGTAATCAGCCGCTATTCGCGGTGTCGAGGGAACAGGGACATGCTACTAACACCATGCCGGTAATGACTGTGTTTTTACAGCGATTCTCGTAATGAGGCCCATTGTAGTTGATAAAGATCTGCCACTTCTAGTCATACGCTTTGTGCCTGGGAAGTGCTTTGAAGCCTGCACAAACATTGAGCCTCCACAATTGAAATTTCCTATGGCATTAATACCTTGGGGTCTCCTAGCACGTGTGGAATCATGGAACACACGTAACAGCTTCCATTAACTTTCATTTTCCCTACTGAGCTCATGTCTGTGTACCAATTATTATTTAACTCTGGATGGTGCACATCTTCTATCATATCTAACCCAAGTCCTTGGTATTGAAAGTATTTAACCCTTCTAATTTGTCTTTCAAAATGTTTAAATCCACCAAAATGTGAACCAGTAGAAAAGGAAGTGTCATTTAGTATTACTTTAGAGGACACATTAGGAAATAATGATAACATGAGCATATTTGCAACACTCCCTATACTCTGCTGGGTGACAAAACATCATGCTGTGTATCATGGACCACGGTCGCTGTATCATTTGTATCAGTTATATTTGCAATTGCATGTACAACATTATCATGTGTTTAAGATCCCCCAGTCATAAGTAAACGATCAGTTAATAGCAGTTGCATTTCCTAGCCCCATTTTTATATCACTACTCCATATAAAACTACACCTTAAATAAATCCCTTGTCCAAACATAGATATAGCAAATATATTAGCTACTCAATGCATTACACATATGTACGTGGAGGAAAACACAATTGCAAGAGGATCCATCTGAAACCACGAATAGTTTTTTTTGGGAATGGAGTTGTTAGACCAATGTACATCCATTGCAAGGTAAATAAATGAAGGAGAGACAATAGGGAGGGAAACAATAGAGATACAAAGATAGAGAGAGAGAGAGAGAGAGAGAGAGCTCCCAGTGCAAACAATGCACAGCAGCATTTTCATTTATCACAGAGGTATGCTCATTGTAGATTCTCTTTTGTTTTTGTTTTTTGTTTTTTGGTAATGTAAATACACATCAGGGAGATGGCGATGTAGGTGGAGTATCAGATGCAGTGTTGGTCGTCTCTTCAGTCCTTCGTGGCACGATCTATTGGTAGCTACTTTTATGGATTTGGTTAGGGCACAAAAGTAGCTGCGAAATTCATCCCCTAAAATGAACGCAGCCCTGTGAGCATTAGATGCTCTCCTGATTGGAGACAGAGGGATGTGCATGCAGTGCCCGTTACCACCTCTTGTGCCGATAAATGATGATCCATACAGGGCTGCGTGTGCATGCTGAATAAAGCAAGAGGCAAGCAGTGCACCAAATTTTTCTTTAGGGTAGTGCAAAGCTTTGAAAGTTTACTTTTGATAAGACTGTTGATCCTCTCCACAACCCTGTTGGACTGGCGGGTTAAATAGTAAATATCCTATGCCTGATGCCCAATAATGCGGTTATTTCCTTAAAAAGCTCATTGAAGAAGTGCATGCCATTGTCGGACCTTAAAACATCACACACGCCCCATCGAGGAAAGACCTCTCTAACAAAAATTTGGCTGCACATTTCACATATGGGCGTGCACAAGGACCAGCTTTCACCCACCGTGGGAAAGGACACACAACAACTATCAGGTAGCGAGATCCATTACATCTTTCGCCTATGTCAGCATAGTCGATATGTAACTCGCGGAATGGCCCAGTATGGCGGGGCAGTGTACCTCGAATAGTTTGTAAAGTAAGGCCAGTACTGTAACTCTGACATGTGGTACAGTTGACAACCATCTTAGTTATTGCCTCCTGCAGATTGCGGACAAACCAGTCCTCCTGTAAATCTGTGGCGATGTGTTCCTTGGATACATGATAAGGGTGATGCAACTAGTTGAATGTGACCAGCAGCAATTCGTATGGCATAACTGCTTTGCCTGATGCTACTTGTTGCCACAACAAATTTGTGAGGGATTGCTTGCACCCTCTATTTTACCTTAATTCTTTCTCTTCCTGTGGCGCTTAAACCTGCAACTTTATTAGTTGTTCAATTGGTAAGGAATTATAGGAGTCTGGCAATTGTTCCCTACTCTGCACTACCACTGGGTACTCAGGGACACTCGGCACCAGTAAATACGCAGCATGCTTGGCCGCCGCATCCGCGGCAGCGTTACCGAGTGAGACCTCACCTGTATCGTCAGTATGGCAAGTGCATTTCACCACCGCTGTCAAGGATGGTTGGGATAGTGCGTCAATTAGTTTGTCTAACATTGCTGCATGTTTTACTGGGGACCCAGCTGTAAGCACTCCTAAATCCCCTCCTCTTCCATCGCGCCAGGCCTGCATGCACTGTGGTGGTGACGTTAGCTGAATCAGAATACATGGTGACACGGCATCTTGAGGTGCTTTGAGATGCTAAAAGCGCCTCAATGAGTGATATAAGTACTGCTCCTTTGGCCGAATAGTGCATAGTAATCTCTTTTGCATCAATACCTTGTGTAACCCATTGACCCAACGTACTACTGCCACCCCAGTATGCCTCAATCCTGAACTCTGGTTGATAGTTGCTGACCCATCAACGAAAAGCACTTCCCCTCTTCAAGGGGGCAATCCCTTGCCTTTAGGATCGCATCCTCCTCCCCTCAAATGACACATAATCATGTGCTACCAGGTCCTCTTCAGTGCACTGCTCTGTTAGAAAAGTGGAAGGATTGACAGCTTTGCTCCTCGTGATATGAATGTTGGGGCTGGATAGGATGATTTCATACGCGGGAGCTCGCTGCGTGACTTGGACCACTCCAAAATGTCGAACACCACATGCTCTATGTACAGTGTTACAGAGCACCCCATAACAATTGTTGAGCTCTTCTAAATTGCAATTGCAGCAAGCGCTTATTTGCATGGGAATTGGTCTTGCAACACAGAATCTATCAGTCTGCTGTAATAGACCAATGTCTTGTGGCCCATCATATTCTTTTGTGTCAGTACTGCAGCCATCAATTGGCCATTTGAATGGGAAAAGAGATAAAACTCTTGCGTGTAGTCTGGGGTGGCCAGCACTGGGGCCATGGAGATCGTTAAAGTGTTAAAGTTGGTGAGCATGTCCTCTGTACAAGCAATCTTATGGTCATTCCTTTAGGTATCTTTAAAGCCCTGTAACAGTGGCCTGGTGAGCGCTGTATATTCTAGAATCCATGATCTACAGTAATTACACAACCCTAGATATTTCTGCATTTCCTTGACAGTTTTGGTCTGGGGTGTGCTACGTACTTGTCAAGTCTAATGAGGGATGAAAGGGTCTCAACCCCCTCTCCCGGACCACAGAAGCCGAATAGATCGACCCTCCCACCGTGATTGGCACGGGCGTCTGAATGTAAATACACAGATAATCACGTGGCAGCCAATGGGGGGAAGACGGAGTTAGGGAAAGGGTGTGGAATGACAAAGGGAAGGTAGGGAAGAGAAAACATGCATATCTAACACAGAAACTTAATACTAACACTTCATCATTCTGCCCTCCATACTATCCTAACCAACTCCTGAGAATCCTTATGTTGCACATAGGGTTCTTATTTATACTATACTATACCATACCCATGATCATGTGCGTGTGAGTATAACACATAGCAAACAGGAAGCAACCCAAACTGTATGGCACACACAAGGGAATCTTCCCTACATGAATTCAACATGACACAAGGCCCAGTGGGCTGACATTTAACATAAGCAAACATAAGCAATAAACATTAATCATGACTTGTCTGTAGCTGTTTAACGGGAAGACTTTGCCCCTTCCAATTAGTAAAGATTCCTCTCTCTACTGCGAGTATTGCCTCATACTCCGGGTATAAACAATATTACCAACAACCCACTGACCCAACGCCAGTAGCTCATGAATTCTCTCAGAAATTAGCATTTAAACACCATGCTCGAGGCATTAACATAAATACTTGAATGCACTTATTTTAGGGTCCGGGTGACTCGAGAGTACACCCGGACATGAGGACATACCGTTGAGGAAACGCCGTAGCCACTTGGAGCCACTGCTGCGCATAGTCTGGAGACACAGCTCAAGGCAGCGGTATGGAAGGCTCACTGCCGGGGCCTGGGGTAAGCTGCCGAGTGACCTGCGTTGCCTCCCAGAGTCACGCCCGCAAAGATCAACAGGCTCGGGCAGGCAAATCTCTCTCACCGCCATTATTGCCTGCAGGCCCAGCTCGCCGTCAGTTCGTCCAGAGCCCCATACACGCGTCATGGCCGCCCGTGCTGCACAACATCAATTATCAGCACCTGTGCACGGGCTGTCAACGGCTAAATACTCTCCTGTTGGGCTCCAGCTGGCTCACGGCATGAACTCCAGGGACTACAATCCGTCCCTAAGCTTGCTGTGAACAGTAGTCTTTACCTCAATTTCTCCTATACTGTCTCCTGGGCTTGCCACAAACCCTATTCCTGACAGTACCTCCTCTCCCAGGGCTCTTCCCTGGCCCTGCCTTTTCCAGGTGACGTAAATGAAATTGCTTTACCAATTTTGGTGCTTGCACTGAGCTGGCAGGTTCCCACAAACAATCCTCCAGCCCATAATCAGCCCATTGAATTATATACCACAAGTTCAGCTGTCTGCGTCTTGAATCCAATATCTTCTTGACTTCATACTCCATTTGACCTTCTTTGGTGATGGCTGCCAGTATCTGTACACGTGTTCCCGGAACTGCAGGTTTAAGGAGAGACACATGAAACACAGGATGTATTTTTAACGTATCAGGCAACTTAAGTTTAACAGCCATTGGCGATATACCTGTCACAACTTCATATGGCCGGATAAATCTGGGGGCAAATTTATGATATCCTGCCAAGGGTAAATTACGTGTAGATGGCCATACTTTGTCTCCCACTTGATAATGAGGACCTGCCCGTCTTCCTTTATCTGCCTGTTTCTTATAATCCTTCTTTGCTTGTTCTAAATTCACTCTAGCCTTTTGTCTGATAGCCAACAGTAATTCTTTCCTTTCCTGTAATGCTGGAAATGTTTCCACTGGGGGTAACTGTTCTGGCAACATATTCTGTCCTTGTTCATACAAACGTTTGTTAGGTGCCATCCCCAGTGAAGCATGCTCAGTATTATTGTACGTAAATTCTGCTAACCACAAAGCTTGTACCCAGGAATCCATACCGTCATGCAAATAACATTGTAAATATTGTTCCAGAGTCTGATTGACACGGTCAGTCTGTCCATCAGTCTGTGGGTGATAACTTGTAGATAAAGCACATTCAATACCCAGCATTTGACAAAAAGCCTGCCAAAATATAGACGTAAACTGTGGACCCCTATCAGACACAATACTTTGTGGCAATCCATGCAAACGAACAATGTTCTGTAAAAATAGCTCTGCCAATTGTCCTGCCCCTGGGATACCTTGACAAGGCACCAAATGAGCTTGTTTGGACAAATAATCCACTACCACCCAGATTGTGTCATAGTGATTATCAGGAGGCAAGTCAGTTAGGAAGTCCATTGAAATATCAGTCCAAACTTTTTCCGGAGTAGGGAGCGGCTGCAATAGTCCTGCCTATTGTACATGATCCGCCTTACATCATGTGCATGTTTCACATTTTTGAATATAATCAATGGTATCCTGTCTTAAAGTTGGCTACCAGAAATACTTTGTCAACATTTCCTGTGTCTTTTTCCTCCCTGCATGTCCTGCCAAGGGAGAGTTATGACACCAATGCAATGCCTGTGTTTGTAAGTCTTGAGTAAATATAATATAATATAATTTCCCTGCATAGTATAGGAGACCATCCTTGATCGTCTCTAAGGGTCCTTTGGTAACCCATTTCACATTCTTCCGTTTCTTCATTTCCTTCTTCACCTGTATCAACAGACTGTTGGTTATTGCACCTACCACTCTTTCCACCGGAAGAATAGTCTTCACCTCTGTAGCCACATTTTCTAAATGTTGCTGTCTGGCTAATGCATCAGCCTTCCCATTCTTCTTCCCTGGCCGGAAAGTTACCAGAAAGTCAAATTCATTGAAATATTGTGACCACTGCAACTTGCTGGGGCTTAATGTATGTGCATTTTTAAAGTACTGTAGGTTCTTATGGTTCGTTATTACCATCACCCGATGTCTCGCTCGCAGAAGATACTGATGCCACTCCAGAAATGCTGCTCGTATGGCCAAAAATTCCTTGTCCGTAATAGAGTAATTCTGCTCACAACTCGTGAGTTTCCGGGAATGGAAAGCCACTGGATGACACCTACCTTCCCCATACTTTTGAGACAACACTGCTCCCACCACTATATTGGAGGCATCGGTCTCTACTTGAAAAGGTCTTTCTGGATCTGGATGTCTCAAAACAGGAGCAGAGGTAAATGCCTCTTTTAGTGCGCTGAATGCTTGGCTCTGCTTCTTGGTTCCAGCTAAACCCAGAGGATTTTCGTAACAACTTAGTTATGGGTGCAACAATTTGTGAACAATTTGAAATTAATCTTCTGTAAAAGTTGGCAGATCCCAAAAAGGACTGAATGTCCTTGACACATTGAGGCACTGGCCAATCTGTGACTGCCTGTACCTTCTTTTGATCCATTACTATACCAGTAGGAGTGAGTATGAAGCCAAAAAATTCCACCTTAGTAGTGTGGAATTCACATTTTTCCAACTTTACACACAATTCATGCTCCTGTAGTTTTTGTAACACTGCTCGCACATGATCTATGTGTTGTTCTTCCGAAGCAGACTAAATCAAGATATCATCAATATATACAATGACAAATATGTCCAAAAACTCCCTCAACACTTCCTGCATAAAGTACTGAAATGCTGCAGGTGCATTACACAGCCCAAACGGCATGACTAAGTATTCAAATAATCCAAATTTAGTTCTGAAGGCTGGCTTCCACTCATCCCCGTTTTTTACACAAATCAAGTGGTATGCCCCTCTCAAGTCCAGTTTAGTATATATCACTGCTGATTTCAACTGATCCAATAGTACTGAAATTAAAGGCAAGGGATGCCTGTTTTTATGGTTACCTTGTTCAATGCTCTATAGTCAATGCAGGTTCTGAGTGTTCCTTCTTTTTCCGGCACAAAAAACAAAGAGGAGGACACTGGCAAAGTAGAATGTATAATGAAACCTTTTTGCAACATATCATCCAAATATCCCTTTAAATGTTGATTTTCCTTGTCTGTTTGTGCATAAATACGACTGAATGGTAACTTGGCCCCAGGTTCTAATTCAATCACACAGTCATAAGATCGATGTGGAGGTAACCTCTCTGCTCCCCTTTTGTCAAATACTTTTGCAAAATCAACATACTGCCTAGAAATGCCAGTCCTCACAGCCCCCACCACTTGTGAATCTCCTGCCTGATCCGCCAGAAATAGGGCCGGTCCAACCTCTTCCTCCAAATGTTCTTCACACCCTGCCGCTTCAAATGATACCTCTCTCGTGACACAATCAATATTAGGATTGTGTAAAATCAACCAAGGCATTCCCAAAATAAGGCCAAATTGAGGTGCTGCAATCCGATCCAACACAATCTCCTCCACATGTCCTGATTCACATCTCATCTGAATTGGTTGGGTTTGCTGATAAATGGGACCAGAAATTAAGGCGCGTTACAAATGCCATATCATATCATATCAAGGGAGAACCATCCACTGACTGCACTCCTTCCACCTGTGCCTTATTTCTTAACGGTAATCCCAACTTCCGTGCCAAACCAATATCAATAAAATTTCCAGTAGCACCTGAATCCACCATAGCTGACACCATTTGTTTTGTGCATGCAAATAATAACGTTACCAACAGATACAAATGAGAATTCTTGTTATGCATCTTATTATCTGCCCAGCTTGGGAACCTACTAAGACTGGGGCCTGACACCTAAGTTCCCCCTAAGGCCGGCCCAATCCTTTTCCTGCCTCCACCTTGCTCCCTTCACCTCTCACAACCTTTTTTGGCGTATTAGGGCATGTTCGTATATAATGGCCTGGTTGACCACAGTATAAACATAAGTTATTAACCTTGCGCTGCTCCTTCTCCACTGCCGACAAAGGCCCTCTTACTCCACCTATTTACATGGGCTCTCCATCACTACTTCTTCCTCCCCGGCCTTTGTCCAATCTTACAAAAGGTGCCACCTCAGGTCTCTTCCTGTCCCCTTTTCTTTCATTCATACAATGATCAAACCTCAAGGCTAGGTCAATAATTGCAGTACAGGATCTCGGTTGGGGTTCCACCTGAGCCATTGCATCCTTCAATTTCTCCCTGAGTCCCTGATAAAACAATACCGTCTGTTTATTCTCCGGCCAGTCTGTCTCTATTACCAACCAATTGAACTGCATAACATATGATACCAAATCACGTGTCCCTTGCTTTAATGCTAACAATTCCTTGTCCTGGGCTAATGAAACTTCTATTCGATCAAATAGCCGTCGAAATTCTGTCAAAAACATATCCCAATTGTATAACAATGGGTCATCCTTTTGTACCAATGGCATGGCCCATGCCGCTGCATCCCCGGTTAAGTAAGAAATCATAAATGCTGTCCTAGCTTGGATGGTTTCAAATGCAGCAGGTTTACACAAAAAATTCAACCTACATTGCGTCAAAAATGTCATATACTTCCTAGGATCTCCCGCAAATCTTTCTGGTGCCGCTAATGGCACACTGCTGGGTGCTTGTACTATAACTGTGGTAGCCCCTGTGGATGGCCCTGCCCCCTCCAAGGGAGTACCCTGAGCCACTAACCCTTGTACTTGAGCATAAATATTAATAGACTCCTGTCTAGCATGCGCTAATTCTGCTTGAATCTCTTGAAATGTCTTTAGCACTTCTGCTAAAGAAGGAGGGTTCCACTCCATTTGGCTTGGTTGGTTCAAATACCCGTAAATCGGGGGCTGATAATTCTGTCAAGTCTAATGAGGGATGAAAGGGTCTCACAGAAGCCGAATAGATCGACCCTCCTAACGTGGTTGGCATGGGCGTCTAAATGTTAATACACAGATAACCACGTGGCAGCCAATGGGGGGAAGACAGAGTTAGGGAAAGGGTGTGGGATGACAAAGGGAAGGTAGGGAAGATAAAACATGAATATCTAACACAGAAACTTAATACTAACACTTCATCATTCTGCCCTCCATGCTATCCTATCCAACTCCTGAGAATCCTTATGTAGCACCTAGGGTTCTTATTTATACTATACCCATGATCATGTACGTGTGTGTATAACACATAGCAAACAGGAAGCAACACAAACTGTATGGCACACACAAGGGAATCTTCCCTACATGAATTCAACATGACACATGGCCCAGTGGGCTGACATTTAACATAAGCAAACATAAGCAATAAACATAAATGATGACTTGTCTGTAGCTGTATGACAGGAAGACTTTGCCCCTTCCAATTAAGAAAGATTCCTCTCTCTACTGCGAGTATTGCCTCATACTCCGGGTATAAACAATGTTACCAACAACCTGCTGACCCAACAACAGTTGCTCATGAATTCTCTCAGAACTTAGCATTTAAACACCATGCTCAAGGCATTAACATAAATACTTGAATGCACTTATCTTAGGGTCCGGGTGACTCGAGAGTACACCCGGACATCAGGGCATGCCACCGTGGAAACGCTGTAGCCACTTGGAGTCACTGCCGCGCATAGTCTGGAGACACAGCTCAAGGCAGCGGTATGGAAGGTTCACTGCCACGGCCCGGGGTAAGCTGCCGAGTGACCTGCGTTGCCTCCCAGAGTCATGCCCGCAAAGATCAACAGGCTCTCTCTCATCGCTGTGATTGCCTGCAGGCCCAGCTCGCTGTCAGTTCGTCCAGAGCCCCATACACGCCGTCTTGGCCGCCTGTGCTAAACAACATCAATTATCAGCACCTGTGCACGGGCGGTCAACGGCTAAATACTCTCCTGATGGGCTCCAGCTGCCTCACAGCGTGAACTTCAGGGACTACAATCTGCCTCTAAGCATGCTGGGAACAGTAGTCTTTACCTCAATTTCTCCTATACTGTCTCCTGGGCTTGCCCCAAACCCCATTCCTGACAGTACTGAAGTGGCACAATCAGATATAATTTTCTTTCCATGAACAGATATCAGCTGGCCTAAATAGAGCACTTCTTGGAGACAATATTGCAGCTTCGCCTCATCCACCTTGTACCTCTTGTACGTCAGTAGCTGCAGAAGGGTGATGGAATCCTTTCTGCAGTGTTATTTGCTGTCGCTACACACCACCAAATCATCAACATACTGAATAATGGTACTGGCCACTTGGATATTCCCTAAATCAGCATGTGCGATCCTGTTGAAGATGCTGGGGGACTCTCAGTATGCCTGAGGCAATCTTGTGTGCTCAAAATGCATTGCCCCATGCGTAAATGCATTGAGGCACTACAAATCGGGATGCAGGGGTATCGAGAAGAAGGGGTTTTCAAGATCTACCACAGTGAAATGGGTCACCTCCTTAGGGATGCTGCATAGTATTGTTGCAGGCTTTGGGACTACAGGCAATTCTTCCTGGACAATATCATTTAGAGGACGAAAGTCCTGGATCATCCTACCAACTGCCCCTGTTTGCTTCATTATCGGATAGATCGCTGTTGCCTGGGGAGGTAGAGGTCACTATTTTTCCCTGATTCACGAGTGCCACAATGAGATCTCTTATGCCTTCCTCTGCTTCTTTAGATAGTGTGTACTGTTTGGCCCAGGGCAACAATGTGCTGGGCTTCAGTGTTATTTTAAACTGGCGCCACCCCCTGCAAAAGCCCGACATCATGGCCATTAATTGTCCATAATCTTTCTGGTACTTGCTCCAAGTCACTGTCAGTGAATGGCGGCAGGGTCACAAGGGCCATAAAGGAACATTGCGCCTTTCGGTATTGCACCATAATTTCACAAGGGATGCAGACTGCTAACACAATTTCTCTATCGTCATCTCTGTCTTCAAACAACTCTGCATCGGTCACTTCTTTGAGGGGCACCATGGGGTCAATACAAAAGTATCTCTCCCTACCACAACAATCCTTTTGGCCGACACAACCAGGCCCTGCAAATCTAGGGACAATATCGTACTTGCCCCAAGCTCTGGGGTCACCATGGGTCGGAAAATGAAATCTGATGGTACCCGTCGACACGGCTTTCCAATCTGCCGCACCGCATCAAGCAGTACTGTTATTCCATAGCCAAACATGCCCAGGTCCACGGAGATACCGTGGACCACCACCTCCTCCTCCTCTGACCTGAATGATAACAATTGCCCTTAAGGCACAAATACCTGGGGTGGCAGATACCACCCCATGGTCCATAAAGGAAATGGTCATGTTCAGCTTGCTCAACAAATCCCATTGCAACAGATTTATGGAGGGGACCTCTGAGTATAGTAAGGGTGCACGCACCACTTTACCTTCTATTTAGATAGCTTACTCTTCTGTGTAGGTAACTGTAGAATAAGCCCCAGAGAATCCTTGCATGTCGAGAGTTTCACCATATAGTGGGAAGTTTCCTTCACTGATGCATGATTTAGTAGCACCTGTATCAGCCATAAAGATTAATTGCTTATTACATATCGAAGTATCCTCCAAGGGTTCCTCATCAGGGTGAGTAGTCATGGACAGGACTGGGCATGCAAGAGCTTTCTGTGGGCTGTCCTAACCAGGATACATGTTAGTTCCCATTAACATAAAGAGGTTTCCTCCCATGACACTGACCCCTCAATAAGGTGTTATTGTCCCATTTGGTACTGCATTGGGTGTGGGCATCTGGCCTCCATACAAGGTGTTCTACTGGGCCGCTTGCGGTTGCACACTGGGCAGTACTTGAGCCTGCATGTGTGGGGGATTTGGAGGCAATTGGGTGTATGCCTGATGTATTTCATGGGGTATGGAGGTGAACCTGGGTGGCTGTGGTAACGCTGGGGCAGGTTGATTCTATGTGTTATACCCTGCCCCCTGCCTGATCCTACACTCTCTTGCAAAATGTCCCCATTTCTCGCAGCTGCAGCACTGAGATGGTCCCATACCACCTCTGGGTCCCCTCCTGCCAAATTCCCCTTGGCCCCCTCTGCTTGCTTGAAACCCACCTCTCCCCCTCTGCTGACCTCCTTGGTATCACTCAGCATACTGAATTTGCCTCAGTGTTCACCGTCACCGCCCCTTCCACTGCTATTTTAGCCAACTTCTTCTGTACTAGTTTGGCTTCCTCCGCCTGCAACCTTTGCGACGTTTCCTTTCCTCGTTCTTTAATCCTTTTGCAATGCTGTATTATTATAATCTGAATCTCGGCACACCACTTCGCCTCTATGCCCACTATCTTGTCAAGCATTTCTGAACTTCCTTGGGCTGTCCACTTTTAATAACAAAATAGAAAAGATGAACTGATCGGTCCCGCTGGTCACCCATCTCCGCTCACCACATCTCCTGCACTTTTAAAATGTATTGAGTGGCATCTTCCTCGTCCCCCATAGTGTGCTGCATTATGGACTGTAAGCCAGGTGTACCGGGGTAAGCCAGTCGCAATGCATCTCACACTTGTGCCCTAATATTGTTGAAAGGTACCCCATTGTGCACATCATCACTTAGTTTGACTGCAGGGTACCCTGCCTTGACCCACACATCCCCGGCCTGGACCCCGACAATTGAAAGAAGTAGACTTTTCATGTCTCCTACCGCCAAAGGAACTCAGCTGTCTGCTTCTCGAAGGCGTATATCTACTTCCCAGCCCCGGCATTAAGGGGCGGGAACGCCTTGAGCAAATTATTTTATCAATCTGCGCCCATGGCACATAATGCATGCTCACGGGTCCTTTGTGTAATAACAGCATTTGCTTGATCAGTCCTCGCCCGCTCTACGCATGAAATACGCGACTCCGACTGCTGTGAAGGTGGAAGGCAACAAGATCCGGATCCACATCAGTGATACACAAAGGGATACCGGTACACATCCACGGCGCAGGAGCAGGCTCAAAGTTAAGTATGACCTAAGGATTCGCAGTTCATTCCAGTGGAAAAGAGGGATGCCGACAGAAATCCAGGAAGTTAATTTCTTTGTTTTAAAAAAGGAAGAACATTTTCGAATTTATAATGTATGTTAGGATGAGTGTTTATATGTTTTTTGTGTCTCTTTGGTCATAATGTCTAGTCATGGCAACCAATGTGAATGTGAATAGTTTACATTTATCCAGTCTCATGAAATTTGAGGACATATTGTTGAGATCAAGAATAAATGTTGATGTTGATTTCATGAATACTGAGGACGATGGAGATATAGACCCAATAGTAAATGCACATGGTTTCGCAGCAGACAAAGTTTGTTACAGCCACATGAGGAAAGTTGGGGGAGAGATCTGTAGGATTTTGCTACATTTGCTCTCTCATCCCCCACGCTTCTGGTGTCCCTATGATGTTTATCTGGAATGAAGTAGCGTTAGCAGACACACTGTGTTTAGTGCATCTAGCATTGTGCAGGGTCTGAGGGCTGTCTAAAGGGCACTCAGACACAGCATTCATTTTACTTATCAATAAAGAATGTTCAGTTACAGATCGTAAAGAGCAGAAGAATGTTCAGTGTACACAAACAGTCCAATTGAGTTTAGAAGGGGCTATTTTTTCCAAAAACCAATGGTAGCAAGGGGTGAAGAGTTGCAGAGCTGGAGGGATGAGGGGATTCACAGAAGAAGGGATGACACAGGAGAATCTAGAATATGGAAATGTGTGGCTAAACTATCTGCAGCATCTGACATGGCTCAAGGAGCCAGAAAAACCTGTTAAGATGCAGACGGTACAAACTCCTATTGTTTGTCAACTTATCCGAATCAGCGTTCAGTGCCATTACAAAAGAACTTCAGGCCCTGAGGCATATAACCTTACAAAATAGGTACATACTTGACCTCCTAACAGCTGTGGAAGGAGTTTCTTTTTGAAAATGGAGAGTATGTGTTGCATGTTTGTGCATCTCAATGATTCAGAGAATGGGTCCCTAACTCAGACTATTGCGGGGAGAATGAAGCGGGGATCACAAATGACCCGTGGTTGAACTCTTTTTCCTGAGTTCCGTCTTGATATGATCTGATATGATAGTTTATTTATATCACGCCCATACACAAGTGTTTCAGGGTGCGATGAGGGGTACAAGGGAGGAAAAAACAATGATCTTACTAGGCCCATTGAGAATGCACAAGTGCAGGGGAGAGGGAAGGGGGAAAGTGCAAGGGGAAGAGGAGGAGTGGAAAGGGCTGAACACATGATGAAATAACAACAACAGGTAGTGCAGCCAGCAGGTGGCAAGTGCAATACTTAAGCACAGACAGCGGGTGTTAGAGAAGTGCAGGTATTGGAACTGTAGGGTTGCAAATACAGACCCAAGTGCAAGGGATACGAGGAGGCAGTGTGGGTGTGCAGGTGGGTGGGCTGGTATCTGGGCCTTAGGGCAGAGGGTAGCCAGGATCCCAGTGCAGAAACCGACAGAGATCAGCAGGGGAGAGGAAGAGAGAAAGCAGAAGCAAAGAGGAAGGTCTTGAGGTTCTTCCGGAATCTAAGATGGTTCTCCTCAAGCTTCAAAGGGCCAGGGAGGCTGTTCCAGAGGGAGGCCCCAGCCGAAGATATGCTATGATATGGCATTTATAACGCGCATATACACAAGTGTTTCAAGGCGCGATGAGGCAAGGGAGGGGAAACAGAGGGAAGACAGACAACAATCCTACTATGCTAGGTGACATTGAGATCGCGCAAGTGCAGGGGAGGGGGGAAAGGGAAAAGTACGGGGCGGAAGGGGAGGGGGCAGTGCAGCAAATAGGATTACAGTGAAATAAATAAAGACAATAAATAAATAAATAAATAAATAAATAATAAGGACAATAATTAAAGGTGTGTCCAGCTAGTGGCAAGTGCAGACAGCCGGGGTCAAGTGCTAGTAAGGGCTGTAGTGATACTTCAACAGTCCCTGAGTGCAGGGGTTCCCAGGGGGGCAATGCAGGTG